>NC_064628.1:94247575-94556825 GCF_023864275.1 Schistocerca cancellata | reverse complement strand
CTTCCAAACATATTTGTTTCAAACTTTCAGTAAATGTTACACAGTACCTTCTGCATAATTTAACACAACCTTTTTCCAAAAAACTGTATATTTTTGAATATATAAATAAAAAATTGGAAAAAAATGTTGTGAATTTTCATTACAATTGAAAAAAAATCATCTTTAATAACTGAACTAAAATTTTGTAAAATCCCTGTGTTAAGTTGTAGCCCATATTCCAATAAATAATCTGTATAAAGTTCAACTTCCTACCTCAAATACTTTGTGAGGAAAGATGTAATTTATAAGCGTTATTTTAACGTTGCAAGTATAGAGCGTTCCGGAGCCCCTTAAGTTGTTCAGAGATATATACGTCGTGTGACGCATACATTTTACGGAGGCTCGAGAACACGACTATACTCTGATTTGACAAAAGTCCTGGGATAGCGATATGTACGTATTTATATGGCGGTGGTATCACGTATACAAGGTATAAAAGGGGCATTGAATTGGTGGAGCTGCCATCTGTAATCAGGTAATTCATGTGAAAAGGTTTCCGACGTGATTATGGCGGCAAAACGGGAGTTAACAGACTTTCAATGCGGGACGATAGTTGAGGCTAGACGCACGGGACATTCCATTTCGGAAATCGTTAGGGAATTCAGTATCTCAGTCACCCACATTGTCAAGAGAGTGCCGAGAACACCAAATGTCAGGCATTGCCTCTCACCACGGACGGTATTCACTCAACGAAGGAGAGCAGCGGCGTTTTTCAGTGCTAACATACAAGCGACACTGCGTGAAATAACCGCAAAAATCGGTGCGGGACGTGCTTCGAACGTTTCCATTGGGATAGTGCGGCGAAATTTGATGTTTATGGGCTTTGGCAAGGGAGGGCCGACGTGAAAACCTTTGCCAACAGCACGACACCGTCTGCAGCGCCTATCCTGGTCTCGAGACCACATCGGTTGGTCCCTCGACGACTGGAAAAGGTTGGTCTGGTCAGATGAGTTCCAATTTCATTTTGTAAGAGCTGACGGTAGTATTTTAAACATAGCTGCGCAACAGCAACGGTTCCACGTAATAAGACTAAAAACAGCCGACCAGTTGCAATGGATAAAGTAACCTTTACCTAGGTTTCGACAGATTTAAATCTGTCTTCTTCAGAAGGCGGCAGTATTACATTAATATGGAATGATGTATCATCGTCGTTTTTACAAATATCTGCATAGATCCATTAGTCCAAATTAAAATATAGCCCTGAAAATAGGGTTTGTCATGTAAATAAATATTAGTACACGGATGCTGCAGAGCTCACAAGCCTCGGCAATGCCTCGGCGACGTGCTTGGCGACGTCGCTTGCGGCACAGCGTTCCTGTGTATCGTGCATTGAAGGCAATAGACATTGATCTGGCTGGACAGTTCAATAAACAACAATTAATAGGAGGCCCGAATGTGTTTCGAGGCCTCCGTTTGAACTTCACATGTGATGTACAGGCTCTGTTTGGAGGTAGTACATGGCTCACACTTGCTGTAGTGTGGGGCAATCACTGTGACTACGGTGGCCTTGAAGCATTTCCAGGTGCAAATATTCTGTGCTGGAGAACGTGGAGTATAGCAGAGACTTCCAACGACTTCTTAGGTCCATACTGCGTAGAGCTGCTGCACAATTCCAGGCAAAAGGAGGTCCGACATAATATCAGGAAATATCCCATGATCGCTTGTGAGCTCTGCAACATCCATGTACTAATTTTTATTTTTACGTGACAAACCCTATTTTCAGGGCTATATTTTAATTTGGACTAATGGATCTATGCAGATATTTGTAAAAACGACGATGATACATCATTCCATATTAATGTAATACTGCCGCCTTCTGAAGAAGACAGATTTAAATCTGTCGAAACCTAGGTAAAGATTACTTTATCCATTGCAACTGGTCGGCTGTTTTTAGTCTTATTAGCTGACGGTAGGTTACAGTGTGGTGCAGATCCCACGTCATGCACCCGAGTTCTCAACAAGGCACTCTGCAAGCTGAGTGGCTCCATAATAGTGTGGCCTGTGTTTGCATGAAATGCCCTGGGTCAAGGTTATGTTCGGCTACCTGGAGTCCATCTGCAGCCAGCCACGGACTTCATGTTTCGAAACACGAATGGAATTTTTATGGCTCACTATGCGCAATACCACTGGCGACAATTGTCCACAATTGGTTTGAAGAAATTCTGGACAAGTCGAGAGTATGATTTGATCGCCTAAATCACCCAACACGAATCCCGTCGGGAGGTCAGTTGGAGCACGAAACTGTATACCGGCAACCAACACTTCCGCAGTTATGGACCGCTGCAGAGACAACATGTATCAGTATTTCTGAGGGGGGACTTCCAACGACTTCTTAGGTCCATAGTGTGTAGAGTTTGAAACGCGTACGTTTCATAGGCAGCGATGGCGAGCCGCAGAATCTCTGACCAGAGAGCATGTAGTCAGTTCAGTTGCGAGAGAGTAATAGCGCGCGCGAGTTCAGCTCTGCATGTAGCGAGTCGGTGCTAGTAGTACGCGAGAGACAGTCGGTGTTGTGTGTGAGTAGTCGGCGGGCGTCGACATGGTTCTATGGTCGGGTTTTCAGGACGAGGTATATTGTTAAATAAGGTAATGAAGCAGCTTTGCGCTCAGCTAAAAAAAAGTATAGTAAGTGTAATTAATTTGTTCAAGAATCGCCCCAATAATAATTTCGTTTTGAAACCAACCATTTTAACAAAGAATCCCTTTTTTGAAATATTTTCCTTGCATTTCCTTAAAGAAAAGTTTCCCTTAAATTAAAAAATATATATATTTGCGATGCATTTCCTCCAAGCTATGGCGAAAAATAAGAGCAGATGCAGTATTACTGAGGTAAGAATTTGAGTTTAATCAGGGCGTAAAGATCGACATTTCGGTCTATTTGTGTTTTCATTGTCACTGAGATTTCATTCATTTTTTGAATTGACTTACATTTTTTGGGGAGCTTACACATGGGTTAGATTGCTAGTTCTCATTTAATTGTCATTGTCAATAAATTATTTTATTTGCTGGTAGGTTACACAAGGTTCTAACCTCGTTAACATTTAAATAATTGTCTTACGAATTTTTCTCCGGGGAGGTTACAAGTGTAATTCGTAAGACAATTATTTAAATGTTAACGAGGTTAGAACCTTGTGTAACCTACCAGCAAATAAAATAATTTATTGACAATGACAATTAAATGAGAACTAGCAATCTAACCCATGTGTAAGCTCCCCAAAAAATGTAAGTCAATTCAAAAAATGAATGAAATCTCAGTGACAATGAAAACACAAATAGACCGAAATGTCGATCTTTACGCCCTGATTAAACTCAAATTCTTACCTCAGTAATACTGCATCTGCTCTTATTTTTCGCCATAGCTTGGAGGAAATGCATCGCAAATATATATATTTTTTTAATTTAAGGGAAACTTTTCTTTAAGGAAATGCAAGGAAAATATTTCAAAAAAGGGATTCTTTGTTAAAATGGTTGGTTTCAAAACGAAATTATTATTGGGGCGATTCTTGAACAAATTAACTACACTTACTATACATTTTTTTTAGCTGAGCGCAAAGCTGCTTCATTACCTTATTTAACAATATACCTCGTCCTGAATCCCGACCATAGAACCATGTCGACGCCCGCCGACTCCTCACACACAACACCGACTGTCTCTCGCGTACTACTAGCACCGACTCGCTACATGCTGAGCTGAGCTCTCGCGCGCTATTACTCTCTCGCAACTGAACTGACTACATGCTCTCTGGTCAGAGATTCTGCGGCTCGCCATCGCTGCCTTTGAAACGTACGCGTTTCAAGCTGCTGCACAATTCCAGGCAAAAGGAGGTCCGACATAATATCAGGAAATATCCCATGACATCTGTCACATCATCGCACCTCTCAATAGTTTGACACCCGACCGACCATCGTACTTACTCACAAGCAAATGGGAGACAACGGTTAGGACTCGGTGTTAATTTCCACGACCAGGCCGGTTTTCTCGGACCCTGCAGTCAGTCTCATCAGAGTCGATTAATTAGGCGCACTGCGTTGACCAGACATTCCACAGAGTTTGTCAACAGCCGCTGCACACTATTCACCATGAGAGGGAGCTGTCTTATTTGCTATGACGATTTTCAAGAAGTTTGCCCATAAATGTGAATGAAGTTGCGAATTTGTTAAATGTACTCAAGCTCGGTAGTATCGACATAACCATATTCTTTGTAGGATTGTTCTTGGGATCACAGATGTTGATCAGAGTCGCTACTTCTTTTGAAGAGAGTAACAGTCGGCGTGTGTTGGACAGTCTGGCTATGTATGTAGTTTGAAAAGGATGGAAAATGGCTTGCCTTCTAGTGGAGGCAGCTTTATTTAAAAAGGATTTTCTACGAATATATTTCGAGGAAAGAAAATGGAAGTATATTAGTAGAAGAATGGTAAATCAAATCTTAAGGTAATCCAATCCAATATATATATACTTACTTACTTACTTATCGCGAATGGACCCAGAAGGATCACGCAAAGCTTTCTGACGTCGTTTCTTCCATACTTCTTTCATTCGTCCTCCATGTTTTCTTTATCTTTCTTCTGTCCATTTTGTTCCTGGTCTCTTTAGTGCTTCCTTCTCCGACAATACAATCCACTTTTCCACCTTATTTCTAAAAGTTTTTCTATCTTTGACATCTTTAAGTTCAATATTTGCTTTTTGTAAATCTAATTTTACTTGGCTAATCCATGGTGTTGTTGATTTGACTTTTTCTATGTAAGTGAGAATTCTGTTGGTGAGTCGTGTGGGGGGAAGTCTAGTGACATGTCCATAAAATTTTAATCTTCGCCTTCTTATGTCTGCTGCCAGGTTTGATATAGTTTCTGTGGTTCTTCTTGATTGTATCCGGTATCCTCCTTCTGTTAATTTTGGACCTAAAATCTTTCTCATAATTTTGCGTTCTTCTTTTAGTATTTTTTCTAAGTCACATTTTGTGTGGAGTGTGAGCGTTTCACTAGCATATAGTGCTGCTGGCTTAATTACTGCGCAGTAGTGTCTGATTTTTGTGTTCGAGGAGATGCATTTTTTATTGTATATTTCATGTGTCATACCATATGCTCTCTTCATTTTCTGTTGTCTGATCTTCTGTGGAACTTTCTCTCCTCCGGTTGGCTCCAAAATTTCACCTAGGTATTTAAAATGTTTTACTCTATTTATTTTTCCATATTTTGTGTTCAAACTGTGTATATATATATATACTTTCTTATTGTCAGAACGTAGTATATGGCTTAAGTCTGCAATAGAAATTTTATAATGCAACATATGGTGAAAAATTTTGCTAATAAGTCTAGGTGTGAGAGCATTACAAAAGCTGTATTGTTGTCAGGACTTAAAGAAGTAGTGTTAAACATAGAGTCTTGTTCTTATTTATCAGTCGTTAAGCTTAATTCCCCATTTTCATTTACTTTCATGACTGCGTTTGCATACTCGAATTGCTTATCGCTAATTGTTTACTGAGAAGCATTCTTATGAAATCGGAAAGATATCATCTTGCATTGCAAATCGCAAGTACAGCAAATGAAATTTAGTTTTGGACAGTTACATCAATATTCCTAACAGTGACAGGCTGCAGAGCAGACGAGCATTCGTGTCCACATGTATACCAATAAGTTTAATCATCATCAAAGTTCATGTACATTGTAAGGCACAGTGACTCTAAGGGTGTATTTGTGAAAATAATACCATATCCGTTGAGAGGCGTAATATCAGTAAAAGCTTACAGTAAACTGCTATCTTGTAAATTCTGAAAGAGTTTTATAAGAAAGTCAGATGCGTTAATTTTTATGTTCATTTGCTCTGTAATTACAATAATAGTTCTGCAAGACTACAGATAAATATTAGCAATGTTCAGGGCAAACATTTTAATCGGAGTCAATTCGTTTCACAGTCAGATGTCATTTGCAAATTTTATTGAAAACGGATTGGTTTCTCGCAGACGAATTGTTTAATGCACCGGATTGTCTGGATTTCGCATCGTGCAGCGTGAGATACACATAGTTCTCTTGAAAACTAAATTTTGTACAAAATTCTGATGCTGTGGACTGAGATTTACGCGTTTCGATATCAAAACAAGTTTTACACATTCCTCAGATACCAACCTGACACTTACAAAAACGAGTTCAAAGTGATACATGTTACTTTCACCTGGCAACCATGCGTACGCGTAATTACATAGTAGTCTGCTGATTTATGCCGTCACATAAAGATTTGTTCTGCAACCACAAATTAAAATATCAATTATAGACTTTGACTTAGCAATTAGTTTCAAGATTTGTGATGCAACAACTGAGTTAATTACACACTGTGTGCCATTACTGCAACAAAGTTTGTTTTTCATAATTATTACCAGTGAACAATATAGACAAATTTTCTGGAGAACAGTTAAGATTTGCTTGTGCAGGAATAGAACCGCAATGTATTGTCTCCAACTTTAAACGCCGATTTTGTGAAAAGTGTTTTATTCTTAACTGTGACTTTTTGAAGTACTACAGACTGTAGAGAAAGTGAAAGTATTTCACTTTTATGCATTTGTTGTGTTATTTTGTGCTTAGAATAAGTGATTTTGCTATTGGTCTTAGCTGTTGCTGATAATATACTTCTTATTTATTGAATATTGAAGTGTTATGCGGTTAGACAGACAGTGATTTTTTATGGCAGGTGCTTCCTGAAGTAGGTACTTCATTGCACAGAGATATTCCCAGAAGCTTGGATTTGCATTTATTCAATGAATTATGTCAATGGTAATTTGAATATTTTTCTGTTTTCATCAACATTGATAGGAAGTGATTTTAGTAGTTATCTTTGCAGTGTAGATCCTCTGTGTGTGACAGATGTCGTTTATGTTTGCTGCTTTACTATAACTGCATTAAAATGTCAAAAGCTACCAGGTCTAGGTCAAATGCTAGACCTGCAGCTGATGTAGCCTTTGGTAATTCTGTAGAAGGGACAACTGAACAGAACAGGGATCTTCTCACAATATTTATTTTACTCTGACAGATGGGACAATACCCGACTGGATTGATCAGGGTAATTTTTCGGTATAAAACATGTAACAAGAAAGTGTAGTTGCGGATTCTGCTTTGGAAACTGAGTCTGTAGGATGTAATTTGTCACAACAGTCAGGTTCCGTAGTTAAAGATTCAGTTTTTGCATCCACAATAGTTGACCAAACTGAGCTAGTCTTTACCTCTTCCTGTAATAACGCCAAAGATGGGAACAATGATTTTTTGCAAAGTATTCCAAAGGTATTATCAGAGCACAGTAAAGAACAGGATAGAAATATGAAGAACGTGACGGAAGAGATTAAAGAAAGTGTTAGGAAAAAGATTAAATGGTTCATGGATGAGGTGAAACAAATTAGGTAAGACATACGTGAGGAGTTCAACCCTGTGAAAAATAATCTAAAGTCGAGAGTTGAACACATTGAAATGATAGAAATTTCACAGTTAAAACAGCAGGATAGTTTAAAACCCAGATACAAACTCTTTAAGAGCAGTGTGCATCGCTTAATGCCAAAGAGACAGAATCTGCTACCCAATAACAGTTGAATACAGCTACCAAACAGGTAGACGAACCTTCTGCAACTGTGACCCAACTGTCTAGTAATGCGCACAAAAATTCTGATGTTACACAGCCTTTTCTGTTTGCTGATTAGAAAAAATATATTTCTATTTGACTTTTTAAACAAGAGCAGATGACCATTAACTAACAATACAGGTCTGATGTAAAGAAACTTGATACTCGAGTATCTGGCGTTGAACGGAAAAGCAGTCATGCATGTTGAGACCGATGGGCATACTTTACGTTTTAACACTTCTGACTGACGAAATTTCTGATTCGCAGCATGCAAGTGAACTTATACGTGAATACAGTGTGATACGCAGACGAGGCAACGGAGATACCTCACACAGGGCGAAAAATAATTTGCTCTCTCACCAGACTGATTCATTTGATTACAAATATTCCCTCACTGTCCGAAATTTTAAGCTTTTTCGACATTGTAACCTCCCCCTCACTTATCGACCTTAATGACAGTGAAAAATTAAACCGCGTGTACCTAATGGAAATTTGGGAAAAGCAATCGTCACCGAAGTTAATCTGTCGGTAAAGAGGGAGGAAAGGGTTACATCTAAATGAAAGGAAAAATGCAAATGAAACTGGTGGAAATTAATTTTGAAAAGGGGTAAAGTTAATAACGAAAGTAAATGAGCGGCCGTTAGCAAATAAATAGCGGTAATTAGATATTTGAGATTTGGGGGAAATTACGGTCGCCAGTCCTATGGCCAATTACTGTTGTTGTTGTTGTGGTCTTCAGTCCTGAGACTGGTTTGATGCAGCTCTCCATGCTACTCTATCCTGTGCAAGCTTCTTCATCTCCCAGTAACTACTGCAAGGTACATCTTTCTGAATCTGCTTAGTGTATTCATCTCTTGGTCTCCCCCTACGATTTTTACCCTCCACGCTGCCCTCCAATACCAAATTGGTGATCCCTTGATGCCTCAGAACATGTCCTACCAATCGATCCCTTCTTCTGGTCAAGTTGTGCCACAAACTTCTCTTCTCCCCAATCCTATTCAATACTTCCTCATTAGTTATGTGATCTACCCATCTAATCTTCAGCATTCTTCTGTAGCACCACATTTCGAAAGCTTCTATTCTCTTCTTGTCCAAACTATTTACCGTCCATGTTTCACTTTCATACATGGCTACACTCCATACAAATACTTTCGGAAATGACTTCCTGACACTTAAATCTATACTCGATGTTAACAAATTTCTCTTCTTCAGAAACGCTTTCCTTGCCATTGCCAGTCTACATTTTGTATCCTCTCTACTTCGACCATCATCAGTTATTTTGCTCCCCAAATAGCAAAACTCCTTTACTACTTTAAGTGTCTCATTTCCTAATCTAATTCCCTCAGCATCACCCGACTTAATTCGACTACATTCCATTATCCTCGTTTTGCTTTTGTTGATGTTCATCTTATATCCTCCCTTCAAGGTACCATCCATTCCGTTCAACTGCTCTTCCAAGTCCTTTGCTGTCTCTGACAGAATTACAATGTCATCGGCGAACCTCAAAGTTTTTATTTCTTCTCCATGGATTTTAATACCTACTCCGAATTTTTCTTTTGTTTCCTTTACTGCTTGCTCAATATACAGATTGAATAACATCGGGGAGAGGCTACAACCCTGTCTTACTCCCTTCCCAACCGCTGCTTCCCTTTCATGTCCCTCGACTCTTATAACTGCCATCTGGTTTCTGTACAAATTGTAAATAGCCTTTCGCTCCCTGTATTTTACCCCTGCCACCTTTAGAATTTGAAAGAGAGTATTCCAGTCAACATTGTCAAAAGCTTTCTCTAAGTCTACAAATGCTAGAAACGTAGGTTTGCCTTTCCTTAATCTTTCTTCTAAGATAAGTCGTAAGGTCAGTATTGCCTCACGTGTTCCACTATTTCTACGGAATTCAAACTTATCTTCCCCGAGGTCGGCTTCTACTAGTTTTTCCATTCGTCTGTAAAGAATTCGTGTTAGTATTTTGCAGCTGTGGCTTATTAAACTGATTGTTCGGTAATTTTCACATCTGTCAGCTCCTGCTTTCTTTGGGATTGGAATTATTATATTCTTCTTGAAGTCTGAGGGTATTTCACCAGTCTCATACATCTTGCTCACCAGATGGTAGAGTTTTGTCAGGACTGGCTCTCCCAAGGCCGTCAGTAGTTCCAATGGAATGTTGTCTACTCCGGGGGCCTTGTTTCGACTCAGGTCTTTCAGTGCTCTGTCAAACTCTTCACGCAGTATCGTATCTCCCATTTCATCTTCATCTACATCCTCTTCCATTTCCATAATATTGTCCTCAAGTACATCGCCCTTGTATAGACCCTCTATATACTCCTTCCACCTTTCTGCTTTCCCTTCTTTGCTTAGAACTGGGTTTCCATCTGAGCTCTTGATGTTCATGCAAGTGGTTCTCTTTTCTCCAAAGGTCTCTTTAATTTTGCTGTAGGCGGTATCTATCTTACCCCTAGTGAGATAAGCCTCTACATCCTTACATTTGTCCTCTAGCCATCCCTGCTTAGCCATTTTGCACTTCCTGTCGATCTCATTTTTGAGATGTTTGTATTCCTTTTTGCCTCCTTCATTTACTGCATTTTTATATTTTCTCCTTTCATCAATTAAATTCAATATTTCTTCTGTTACCCACGGATTTCTACTAACCCTCGTCTTTTTACCTACTTGATCCTCTGCTGCCTTCACTACTTCATCCCTCAAAGGTACCCACTCCTCTTCTACTGTATTTCTTTCCCCCATTCCTGTCAATTGTTCCCTTATGCTCTCCCTGAAACTCTGTACAACCTCTGGTTCTTTCAGTTTATCCAGGTCCCATCTCCTTAAATTCCCACCTTTTTGCAGTTTCTTCAGTTTTAATCTACAGGTCATAACCAATAGATTGTGGTCAGAGTCCACATCTGCCCCTGGAAATGTCTTACAATTTAAAACCTGGTTCCTAAATCTCTGTCTTACCATTATGTAATCTATCTGATACCTTTTAGTATCTCCAGGGTTCTTCCATGTATACAACCTTCTATCATGATTCTTAAACCAAGTGTTAGCTATGATTAAGTTGTGCTCTGTGCAAAATTCTACCAGGCGGCTTCCTCTTTCATTTCTTAGCCCCAATCCATATTCACCTACTACGTTTCCTTCTCTCCCTTTTCCTACACTCGAATTCCAGTCACCCATGACTATTAAATTTTCGTCTCCCTTCACTATCTGAATAATTTCTTTTATTTCATCATACATTTCTTCAATTTCTTCGTCATCTGCAGAGCTAGTTGGCATATAAACTTTTACTACTGTAGTAGGTGTGGGCTTCGTATCTATCTTGGCCACAATAATGCGTTCACTATGCTGTTTGTAGTAGCTTACCCGCATTCCTATTTTCCTATTCATTATTAAACCTACTCCTGCATTACCCCTATTTGACTTTGTGTTTATAACCCTGTAGTCACCTGACCAGAAGTCTTGTTCCTCCTGCCACCGAACTTCACTAATTCCCATTATATCTAACTTTAATCTAACCATTTCCCTTTTTAAATTTTCTAACCTACCTGCCCGATTAAGGGATCTGACATTCCACGCTCCGATCCGTAGAACGCCAGTTTTCTTTCTCCTGATAACGACATCCTCTTGAGTAGTCCCCGCCCGGAGATCCGAATGGGGACTATTTTACCTCCGGAATATTTTACCCAAGAGGACGCCATCATCATTTAATCATACAGTAAAGCTGCATGCCCTCGGGAAAAATTACGGCCGTAGTTTCCCCTTGCTTTCAGCCGTTGGCAGTACCAGCACAGCAAGGCCGTTTTGGTTATTGTTACAAGGCCAGATCAGTCAATCATCCAGACTGTTGCCCTTGCAACTACTGAAAAGGCTGCTGCCCCTCTTCAGGAACCACACGTTTGTCTGGCCTCTCAACAGTTACCCCTCCGTTGTGGTTGTACCTACGGTACGGCTATCTGTATCGCTGAGGCACGCAAGCCTCCCCACCAACGGCAAGGTCTATGGTTCATGGGGGGGGGGGGCAATTACTATAGTAACTGAAAAAGAAAGGTTATTACACATATAATTAGCACTAGAAGCGTGGCAACTGGAGGTTGACACGTGTAGTGTTAAAACAATGTTTGTCAGAAGTAATAAATTTCGCTACACTCTGACTTAATTTAGCAAAAGAATTAATAAAACCGGAAAATCGAAAGTTAATTTAGTGACTGAAGTTAATAGTGAGCTTTCTTTCTGAAGCACATCGAAATTCAGTAAAATACGGTTAGTCTTGGACTACCTCAACAATCATTTCAAAAGCTACTTGAATCTACGCAGTTTAGAAATAAGAGATTTAACTTTGAACTTGAATTAAATGATTCTGAACAATTAACAATAGTAAAATATAGTACGTACCTGCAGTCACAGGTAAGCTAAAATACGGTAACAAAACTCGCACTCTTAATTTGTGCTTGTGTAATCTAAATATTGTAACCAGCTATGAATATCTTAACTGAACTTTGAAATTAAAGCAGTGAAATCGAATGATGCTGGCGTTTGAATTTCAACGACACTCGGGTTCATTCCGGCAAAGGAAGGGACCCTGCTTGGTAATGCAATTGGGACAATGAGCAACAAACATTCATGCTAAGTTGCTGTAATTTTGTGATGCAACAATTTTAAAAGTTTGAAAAGCTGAGGTCTGCCATACAGTTCTAAAACTTTACGTGCTTCCAGTCTTCCTTGTTGGTTGATTGAAGGTTTGAAGCCGTCGATCGAGGAGGTGGCGACAGTCACTCATTGTCGGCCATCGCTGTTGCAGAAGCTGGATGTTGGCGCACCTTCTTCTCGACACGGTCACCAGACAAAACGGGCTCTTGATGTGCGCCAGCTAATGCTTCCCGTCCGCGACACCATGTCAGAAACTATCATCGCAAGTCGAGCGCAATTACATGCAGCCAAACCCCGAAAGCGCGGCAACTCGCGGGAGCTTCACACAACACACCTGCTCCACTGCACCAACCCAGCCAGACTCTCCTCTGCCCGTGCTCCACGCGACAGAGTTAACACTACCAAAGATCCTAAACACTTAGGTTCTCCACACCACCTATCGATGTATTCGTTCGATAGCATAGTTTTCCCTAGGCCAGACCCAGCGTATAAATACAAATAATATTCTCAAAACAAACCAATTATAAATCGACATAAATGCATATATATGCAAACAGTAAAACAATTACAATATATAAAGAGACAGAAATGTCATATCTTGAGGTAACAAAACAAGGAAAAAAATTATAGTACAGTAGATGGAAATAGGAGGATATGCATTTCCGGCGTTACAACATGCACGCCAGAGAGTGGCTCCAATAATCCCAATATTGTCTTCCACCTTCATGGCTGATTGGTCATAAACTTCAGTATATGTGTGGCTATATAGAATCTGGTTCAGTTACAAGAATCCCGAACAGTAGGTGAATTTTATCACGCATTCTTGTCTTCATTCTTGTGTGAAGCAGTACAAGACAGACACAAAAACACTTCTGTTATGGTAAAGAATTTTGAACAACCAGAATTTTCTAACCCAGCAACTGTTTTCAGCACATGATACGCAAGAATCGCTTCTTATCGATTCCATACAGTGAATTAATAAGAATTTGTTTGACGAAACTACCGACACGCTTGCGGCACATTATATTGGCAACGCTGTAAAGATGACATTGAGGCTTTTCAAAATTTACTACAAGAACTCGAAGTTGACCGTGAGGAAATAAAGAGAGAGACGGCAAGACACAAAACTTCCAATTACAACGAAACAAATTAGGTGATGGGTATTCTGCGAATCGGAACAACAATTACGACCAGGATAATCAGTACTCTAAAAGTCGTAATAATAATTATTCAAGCACTTGGCGTTTGAGAGATTAGTTGTACAATCGTGGCAGTTTCAGAGACAGAAACAGAGGTCGTGGTTTCAGGAACCAAAGATGTTATGGCAGTAATGGTGCTACCAACAGAAATCAGTACAACGAAAGAAATAACAGTAACTGGCGTGCACTTGTGCCACTGTTTTTCACTGAACTAGATTACTGATTTACCACAGCAACCATCTTGTTATGTCATGTCTTCTGTTTCATGACAAACATTTAAAATGACTTTTTACTGGAAGATTTGTACACTTGTTTGCACGTGTGTACTGTTACTTGTATTTCAACTTATGTACGAGATTTGTGTCACTTCATACCTGTGTATGGCTGAAGTCTGCAGTAGAAATTTTGTAATGCAACATATGGTTTTGTCTTATAGTTGAAACAAGTGTCAAGAAAGCAATGGTACACAAAAAAGTAATTAAGAAAAATTTTGCTAATATGTCTAGGAGTGAGAACATGAGAAAATGTGTATTGATGCCATGGCTTAATAAAGCATTGTTAACCTTGGAGTCTTGTTCTTATTTATCAGTCATTTAGTTCAAAAATGGTTCAAATGGCTCTGAGCACTATGGGATTTAACTTCTAAGGTCATCAGTCCCCTAGAACTTAGAACTACTTAAACCTAACTAACCTAAGGACATCACACACATCCATGCCCGAGGCAGGATTCGAACCTGCGACCCTAGCGGTCGCGCGGTTCCAGACTGTAGCGCCTATAACCGCTCGGCCACCCCGGCCGGCAGTCATTTAGTTCCCCATTCTCATTTACTTTCATGACGGTGTTTGCATACTCGCATTGCTTATCGCTAATTGTTTACTGAGAAGCATTCTTGTGATATTCGTAAGATACCGTGTTGCATAGCATATCGCAAGTACGGCAAATGAAATTTGGGTTTGGACAGTTACATCAATATTCCTAATACTGACAGGTTGTTGAGCAGACGAGCATTCCGTGTGCACATGTACGCCAATAAATTTACTTACCATCCAAGTTCATGCCCATTAAAGGCACAGTGACTCTCAGAGTGTATTTGTGAAAATAGTATCATATAAATGCAGAGACTTAATAATAGTAAAAACTTACAGTAAAGTGCTACCTTGTAGATTTTCAATGAGTTTTATCAGAAAGTCAATTAGTTTGTTCATTTGCTCTGTAATTACAGTAATAGTTGTGGTACAGCGATTGTTTGCAAGACTACAGATAAATATTAGCAATATTCAGAGCCAAAATTTAAAGCGAGTAATTTTGTTTCACAGTCTGATGTCGTACTTCATTGAAAACGGATTGGTTTCTCGCAGACTAATTCTTTAATGTACCGGCTAGTCTGAATTTCGCATCGTGCAGTGTCAGCTGCACATATTTCTGTTCAAAATTAAATTTTCACGTAATTCTGATGCTCTGGACAGAGATTTACGTGTTTCGATATCAAATTAAGTTTTATACATTTCTCATATACCAACTTGATACTTACAAACACAAGTTAAATTACTACGTATTAGTTTCCACCACATTTTTCACTGTGACAATAAGCGTTTCCGTCTTGAAGCGCACTTCTACTAATCGCAAAGAAAATAGACGAAAACCGCGCAACGTACAGCGCTGCCAACTTGCTAGAACAGAAATGGCGGGCCTTTCAAAAGTTTCCTTCTTTATGGAACGCCCATTACTTTCATGGCGTACACCCGCGCTATCTACTATACTGCAATGCCTTGTAGTAGTAAAAAATCAAGAAGTAAAAGATTTGCAAGGATAGTCGGTAAAAGCAAAGTGTGTCAATCGATTTTATGGTACAGTGTCAAAACCCTTTGAATACTACTCACGTTGTTAAGCGTTTATGTCACTCGCCGAAATAACTCGTGTGCTAAAAGTCGCAAGAACCGGTCTCTGCAAAACATATTGAAACCGCACTCTGCAACAGCTTTGGTTACAATGGCCATGCATACCTCTCGCGTTTATATGAAAGTCAAGCCAGTATATTTTAATATTGCAGAGAAGCATTAATATTTAAAGCTGCATCTCATCTACATGTCTCATTATTAAACCCGAATATACTACAGTCTGAACGGTGAATGGCAGATAATTTCTTTCTGGATGTAGGGCCACATCGTTCCGCGTACATGTCAGACCATTAAAATGCGAATGTATGCATGCCGAGCATTTAATCTGTGTATGTGAATTCTTCTTCTTCTCCCTTTTTTTTTTTTTTTTTAAAGTAGGATAACTGGTTGTACATAACTTCTGGTACCCGTGGAATTCAGTTTTTCACGCCTACTTTAGTAATACATTCGTTTTTCAGCGTTCCGAAACGAAACAAGTTTTGTTTCTGCCAGTGTTTTTTTTCTTGTTCCAATTCTTATTTTTTATAGATGTTCCTGAAGGATTTGTAACGTTCTGGCCATCAAACAGCCACTACAAAAATAGGGTGGGCTGGAGTTGAATGCCCCGTGATAGCGTAGTATTTTGCTCAATCGCTAGATCAGTTGCAAGGGTGTGGGAAGGAAATTAAACGGTGGAAGTAACTGAGGAACTATTGCGCGTTTTGTCGGAGAGATTAAGGGAAACCAAAGAAAACACACTGGGATCTTCCCATTTAAATTAGAACACAGAATAATTGTAATCTTAATTTATCGATTGTAATGGTGGTTCTCCGTAACTGTGGATTAAATCAACTGAATAAATACAGTAACCATCAACTTATCGTATAAATTTATTTATACGAAGTTCCGTGTTGGATTTTCACTCATTTTCTCTTGGCGTAGCAGTTACGTTATTAAGTTCGTCAGCCGGGCGTGGGAACTGAAAAATCACAGAATCGAATCCCTGATGGAAGACGGTATTTTTAGCCCGCCCTTAACCTAGCCTTTACCTCTCGTCTTCATCTACAAACATACTCCGCAAGCTACGGTATGGTGTTTGACGGAGGGTACCTTATACCACTACTAGTGACTTCCTTTCCTACTCCAACTGCAAATGGAGCGAGGGAGAAACGACTGTCTATATGCACCCCTACGAACTTTTCTTGTTTTCGCGGGCATTACGCGATATGGACTTCAAAAAATGGTTGAAATGGCTCTGAGCACTATGGGACTTAACATATGAGATCATCAGTCCCCTAGAACTTACAACTACTTAAACCTAACTAACCTAAGGACATCACACCGAGGCAGTATTCGAACCTGCGACCGTAGCAGTCGCGCGGTTCCGGACTGATACGCCTAGAAACGCTCGGCCACCGCGGCCGGCGAAATGGACTTCAGCGGCAGAAGAATCATTCTGCAGTCAGCTGCAAACGCCTATTCTCTAAATTTTCTGAACAGCGTATCGCGAAAAGGACGTCGTCTTCCTTCCGGGTATTTCTATTTGAGTTCACGAAGCATTTCAGTAACCGAACGATAGCAAAGTATCTGTCAGCAGCCTATAAATTGCTTCGATGTTTTCCTTTAATCCAAGCTCGTGGTAATCCTAAACACTCGATCAGTGCTCAAGAATGGGTCGCACAAGTGTTTCGTGCTCGGTCACCTTTGCAGACGAGGTACATCCTTCCAGAACTCTCCCGATAAACCGAAGTCGATCATTCGCCTTCTATACTATCGTCCGCACTTGCTCATTCCTTTTTATACCGCTTTGCAACGTTACGCCTAGGCATTAAAACGATATGACTGTGTCGAGCAGTGCACCACGAACAACGTGTTCGAACATTACACGATCGTTTTTCCTATTCATCCGCATTAAGTTACATGTTCCGACATACAGATCAAGCTTCCATTCTTCACACTACTTAGAAATTCTAAGACACGCTGTAGCCTCCGACAGCCACTCACCGACGATACTTTCCGTATAATACAGCATAATCAGCAAACTGTCAGAGTTTACTCCTCACCCTATTCGTCATATACACTCCTGGAAATTGAAATAAGAACACCGTGAATTGATTGTCCCAGGAAGGGGAAACTTTATTGACACATTCCAGGGGTCAGATACATCACATGATCACACTGACAGAACCACAGGCACGTAGACACAGGCAACAGAGCATGCACAATGTCGGCACTAGTACAGTGTATATCCACCTTTCGCAGCAATGCAGGCTGCTATTCTCCCATGGAGACGATCGTAGAGATGCTGGATGTAGTCCTGTGGAACGGCTTGCCATGCCATTTCCACCTGGCGCCTCAGTTGGACCAGCGTTCGTGCTGGACGTGCAGACCGCGTGAGACGACGCTTCATCCAGTCCCAAACATGCTCAATGGGGGACAGATCCGGAGATCTTGCTGGCCAGGGTAGTTGACTTACACCTTCTAGAGCACGTTGGGTGGCACGGGATACATGCGGACGTGCATTGTCCTGTTGGAACAGCAAGTTCCCTTGCCGGTCTAGGAATGGTAGAACGATGGGTTCGATGACGGTTTGGATGTACCGTGCACTATTCAGTGTCCCCTCGACGATCACCAGTGGTGTACGGCCAGTGTAGGGGATCGCTCCCCACACCATGATGCCGGGTGTTGGCCCTGTGTGCCTCGGTCGTATGCAATCCTGATTGTGGCGCTCACCTGCACGGCGCCAAACACGCATACGACCATCATTGGCACCAAGGCAGAAGCGACTCTCACCGCTGAAGACGACACGTCTCCATTCGTCCCTCCATTCACGCCTGTCGCGACAACACTGGAGGCGGGCTGCACGATGTTGGGGCGTGAGCGGAAGACGGCCTAACGGTGTGCGGGACCGTAGCCCAGCTTCATGGAGACGGTTGCGAATGGTCCTCGCCGATACCCCAGGAGCAACAGTGTCCCTAATTTGCTGGGAAGTGGCGGTGCGGTCCCCTACGGCACTGCGTAGGATCCTACGGTCTTGGCGTGCATCCGTGCGTCGCTGCGGTCCGGTCCCAGGTCGACGGGCACGTGCACCTTCCGCCGATCACTGGCGACAACATCGATGTACTGTGGAGACCTCACGCCCCACGTGTTGAGCAATTCGGCGGTACGTCCACCCGGCCTCCCGCATGCCCACTATACGCCCTCGCTCAAAGTCCGTCAACTGCACATACGGTTCACGTCCACGCTGTCGCGGCATGCTACCAGTGTTAAAGACTGCGATGGAGCTCCGTATGCCACGGCAAACTGGCTGACACTGACGGCGGCGGTGCACAAATGCTGCGCAGCTAGCGCCATTCGACGGCCAACACCGCGGTTCCTGGTGTGTCCGCTGTGCCGTGCGTGTGATCATTGCTTGTACAGCCCTCTCGCAGTGTCCGGAGCAAGTATGGTGGGTCTGACACACCGGTGTCAATGTGTTCTTTTTTCCATTTCCAGGAGTGTAATTTATATATATAAGAGAACAAGAGCAGTTCTGTCCCTCTTCCCTGAAGCATTTCTAGAGATACCGTTGTCTTCCATGAAGATTCACCATCCAGGGCAACGTATTGGGTTTTGCTACTGAAGAAATCTTCGTGCCACTCACATATATGGGAACAAATTCCGCTTGCCCGGACTTCGTTAACAACTGGTAATGGGGCACCGAGCCAAAGGCTTTCCGGAAATGAAGTGAAGTTTTGGCAGGAACGATGGTCAAACATGATAATCGAATGCGTCTACAGACCACATGCGTCACGAATTGTATTGGCAGAGAGTTTCAGAGAGAACTTGCAGAATGTCGGAAATAAGGTTCCTCATCATTTTATCGTAACAGTGGGAGTCTTCAGTTTGCCAGCTATAGAATGGGTAGTCTTGTAACTGAAACTGATCCCAGAGACAGGCATTCGTGTGGCGTTATTCTGAATGTCTTGACCCAAAATTATTTCAATCTGATAGTTACGGAATCAGCTTGTGAGGGTAATGCCATAGACCTGACAGCGACAAACACACCTAAACTTTTTGTGCCGGTACGTCACATAAATGGACATTTGGAGAAACGGAAAAGAAATTTTTGCTATGAGACGTGTGAAACATAAATTATCTAAAGACTAAGTACGTCTGGGCGATGTATAACAAACAGTAAAGAACGTAAGTTATTATTATCAAAACACAAATATCGATGCAATTAACAAAACCTGTTTTTTTTGTAAAATCTCTGTGTAACATAGGCCATGAAGATCAGAGACAATGCTTTGATTGAACTCTCAAGTTTTTGTTTCGTCTACCGGTAGGCCGCCATTGTAGTGCTGTCTGATAATTAACGTAAGTTTTATTTGCATTTTTGAAAAATACAATAGAAATTGTTATTAGAAAGTGTGTACTATTGAGTTAGTTGTCACCACTCAAGATTGCAACCATTAA
This sequence comes from Schistocerca cancellata, assembly GCF_023864275.1. NCBI lineage: Eukaryota > Metazoa > Arthropoda > Insecta > Orthoptera > Acrididae > Schistocerca > Schistocerca cancellata. The sequence goes on along the minus strand of NC_064628.1, from coordinate 94,537,010 downwards.
TTATAATTAAAAAAGTTTCTACAGAACTTCTTAGTGCAGGGAGCTCATCTCCCCTAGCAGGATTTAGTCGGCAATTACGCTGACTGTACTATTTAATTAAAATTTCATGTCATAATATTAAATGTAAATGCGAGAGACTTCTAAATTTTGATCTTTCATTAATTTCAAAGTTAAAAAGAGTAGTGATAGATTTCATTTACCCAAATTCACAGCACTGAATGAGTTAAATACGTTTCATTTTGTCCGGCTAACGGCAGATGAGATTCTCTCCAATTTTGCCTTGGAAATAATGAACGAGAAATATTTAAAATCATTCCATTTAATAAGCTCAGCAATATCTCAGTTAATCTTTATGTAGTTTGGTACATAAATAACCAATAGCCCCTCAGACTCATACTAATAATTGCAGTTTGCGTAAGAATACGCATATTTTCTTTTCTAAATAGCAGCATTCACGCAAACTATTTATTAGAAGGCGGTGAGTCGCGCGTCGTGTTAAAAAAAGATTATATCGTACGTACTTCGGGGCAGCCGATGTTCCTACGAGTGTTATCGCGGTATAAGTTAATTAAAAGTCTCATACTATCCCACAATATTTAAAGCCGCCCCAACCGAAATCATAAACTATATAATTATAAAAATAAAAATATATAATTATCCCGTGATACGAGCACCCAAACATATACACCTATACCGTGATATTTTCGAATCGTTTAACGCAGAGAAGTTCATCAGTTATCATAAGGCCGTGATACTATCACTAACTGTGGATGTTGGCTGCTTGGTTTGATTTGGGGGAGGGAACCAAACAGCGAGGTCATCAGTCCCATCGGATTAGAGAAGGATGGGAGGAAAGTAGGCAGCGCCCTTTCAAAGGAACCATCACGGCATCTGCGTGAAGCTGTTTAGGGAAATTACGTAAAACCTAAATCAGGATGGCCGGACGCAGGTTTGAACCGTCGTCCTCTCGAATGCGAGTCCAGTGTGCTAACCAATGCGCTACCTCGCTCGGTGGTGGCTATTACAAGCAACGTTAAGAAAAGTGGGAAAATAATCTTGCTTAGCAAGAGCATCTGGGTACAGATTGCCGAATATCTGTCATTATGAAAATATTCACCTCTCACGACGGAGATGTAGAGCATAATATGGGCAGCATTCAAAAGCATTGTTTAATTCACCTTAGACAAAGGTGTGGTGAACAGAGATTTAAGGAACGGGAAAGACTCGCCGTTCTTGAATAACTGCATTGGAAAGTCGGAAGCAAAGAGAGCTTCATCGCAGATACTAGCAAAATCAAAGTCTAGCTGAAGGAAACGAAAATGAGGTTAAGGAGTGCAATGAGAGAAGAGTCCAGTCAGTATGAAAGCAACATTTTGCCTACTAATCTGAATAAAGACCCTAAGAAGTTTCCGTCTTATACAAAGTCAGTAAGCAGATCGAAATCATCCATTCAGTCGCACAGTAATAACACTGCCACTGGAAAGAAAGATGACAGAGAGAAAAGCGCAATAGTGCGATCGGTTTTCCGTAGTTCTTTCACCGCGGAATATCGTAATAATATTTTCCCTTATATCGTCACACGAGCACCGAAATGGTGTGTATTAAAAGAGCTTTAAACATGGCTGCGTGGTCAGCGACAGTTTACAAACTAAAATTATAGCAATTACAGCCCTCGGTCGCATGACTAAATTTTTTGGCCTGGTTTCGGCACGTCTAAGAGTACCCTCATCAGAAATTAAACATTCACACTGGCCTATTATATAAGTACAAAAATTATGGGAAATTTTTTGTTTATAAAAGTGTAAGTACGGACTAACGGTACAAGAAGAAAACAGTACTTACATGTCACGCATAAAATAAAAATCAAGCGATGAAGCTTTAGTCACAAAAATTTTTTTGGAAAAAAAGAATACATGGAAGGCAAGCCACTATGGGCTGCTCACACATGTCAAGCTACAGCTAGCAACAGACTAGACTTGGCCACTGTTTCTATGTTTCGATACAGTGTATCGATACGTGGAACTGTTTCAGTGTTTCGAAACGGCTACGATTCACTGTTTCGAAACAGTGGTGTTTCATTCCACCCCTGTCTCGGATAACTGGACCAGATTCGGTCTCGAGCCAGACACAGAAACTGTATCATTGTTTCAGAATAAGGCTGTTTCATTCCACCAGTGCTGGGAACGGACTAATTGTATCGAAACAGTGATGTTTCATTCCCCTCTGTGTCGGACGAGATTCGGGCTCGGCACAGGTACTGAAACACATTTAACATACCACTTCATGAAACACTTTCAAGAGTGTCAAAATCTTTTTGACAAGCAATAGCATGAAGCTTAAGATATCCGAAAATAAAGCTTCGTTTCTAGCTGACAGTCATATTCCAAAATGGCGTAACATCTGCTTTATAAACACTAACTAATAAAACAACGCATACTATTCACATTCAAAATAATAAATATGTGAAAATCATTCAGTTAAAATACACTTTTTGATAACATACGCTTCTCTGTTCATGTACAGTAATCATGTTAAGAAACGTAAGTAAGCCTACAACATTTTGAATAAAAAAAGGCGTAGAGTGACAGTTATTAGACATATACATAAATTTGATGTAGGCATAATTGCAAGCAATCTGTTTGACATATCACTGATAGTGTAATGGGGAACGAGAAGGACTAGGAAGCATGGTGAATTTATAGGAACGGTTCGAAACACCTTGAAAGACAAAATTTTTTTCTGTTATATTTTGTTATTTATTCGAATTAGTTGTCGTTATTTGTGAGTCTATAGTCACTGTGCCTATTATCCTCAACGATTCCCTTTGTGTGCATGGAAATTAGCAGGATGGGTTTATTACCCATACTAACGGAATGTGGGAATTCCAGTAGCATATCCGTTGTTTCTGCAGTTTGCTCCCACCTCCAGTTCCGTTCGTGGTGGCCTATCTGTCTTCAGCTATGGCTGTCCTCAGCCAATTGAAAAGTATGAAAGTCACACGACACGAAAACAGCGCATTTGCTGCAGAAATACGAAACTGCCAAGACGCCTAAGTGATAATTTCATACTTTCTGCGATATGATTAGCGCTCTCGCACCTCATTTGTGTTTATGTGGACATACGTATACAGTAGGCAGTCAAGATGATAAAATGTGTAGGTTTATTAGATTACAAAACACAAACTGTTTCACTGTTTCGAAACAGCGTATCGAAACATTACATTATACTGTTTCATTTGTTTCGAAACAGTTACGTGTTTCAGTTTGCCCATCTCTACAACAGACTGAGGCGCCCGCATTAGTAACTACCGGCAGGTGAACATTACACCAGGAGTGCCATCTAGCAGCCGCAAATATAAGTAGGCTACTTAACATTTAAAATATAGACAGGTGAATGTTCAGATGAATGTTTTATTTGACAGCAGCAGACATGGGAATTTTTTGTCTACGTAAGAGCTTAGAAGTACAGTTTTAAGACTGAAAACTGATTAACAGTACAAAAGAGAAACAGTACTTACATATCACGTATAAAGTAAACATCAAGCGATAAAGCTTTAGTCACAAAATTTTTTTGGTGTGTATTGAGATAAATTATCGTGGAAAAAAATCAACAATCGCTTAATTGAGGAACATTATATGGATCAGACGAGATACCTGCAATGTACTGCACAGATTACGCGAAAGAGCTCCCTTCCATTCTAGCGGTAGTTTAGCGAGGGACACAGGGCAACTGAAAAGTACCAAGCGCCTGATGAAAAGAGCAGGTCACTCTCATTTTCAAGACTGAACTTCGAACATGTTTTATGCTCACGTTTTCGGAGAAAGAACATCTCATTTATAAAAATCAACATGACTTCCGCTGAAACTCCCCATTTGAATGTAAAGAAAAACTGTGCTGGTAAACTTGGACATTATTTGATACCGAAACAGCCGAGCAAAACTGAACGTTCTCAGACACTGTTTACTTATTCTGATCATCACTAAACGACACACAATATTTTTAGCGCAACGCAACGCAATCGTCCGCTCATAGTAACCTCTCAAAACTCTGGCATCTCTCCCCCCACATCCACCACTGCTGGCGGCTCACGTTCAACCGCCCAACGGTACACGCTGTTCGCATCCAACAGCCCAACACTACACTAGCGAATATTCCAACAATGAGTCCAGCCAGCCACAGACTGCACACAGCGCAGTCAGCGATTTTCATACAGAGCGCTACGTGGCGTCACCAACATAAAAGCCCAAACAGCCTACTTACACTGCAAACAGAGACATTCCAAAGCTCGTCTCACTTTATTCGTCCAAGAGACCCAGAGTACCGCACACATCGGCGCCCAGGATGGTGATGTGTTGCTTGGCTCCAGGATGACCTCTGATACAATTCCGCACTGTCGCTCAGTCGAAAGAAGTAAGAGCTTACCGAGTATCTGACCAGATTTGTGACTGGATTCATGACTTCCATGAAACCAGAGCAAAACACGTCGCTCAAGATAGCGAGACAGGAGTCTCAGTTCTGACAATGTGTATAAATAATGTAGCCAATAACGTCGGAAGCTCCATAAGGCTGTTTGCAGAAGACGTGACTGTCTGTACGAAGGTAGCAATGGCGGACGGTTGTAGCGAGTTGCAGAAATACCTGCATGGAGTACTTGACTGGTGCAGGAACGTGGATAAACGTAACATATTGTATGTGGATAGGCGAGGGAATCCATTATTGTACGAATAAATCATTGGTGGTAAAGTAACAGTAACAATAGTAAAATATCTGGGAGAAACAGTTCGGAGCACGTGGTTCAAAAATGGTTCAAATGGCTCTGAGCACTATGGGACTTAACATCTTAGGACATCAGCCACCTAGAACTTTGAACTACTTAAACCTAACTAACCTAAGGACATCACACACATCCATGCCCCAGGCAGGATTCGAATCTGCGACCGTAGCAGTCCCACGGTTCCGGACTGCAGCGCCTAGAACCGCACGACCACCACGGCCGACCTCGGAGCATGTGTAATGACCGCATCAAACACATAGTACGTAAAGAAAATGTCAGCCTCACATTCGTTGGGAGAAAGGAAAGTATTATCCATTAACGAAAGAACGGGAATACATCACACTAGTTCTAGTGATTCTTGAATATGTCTTATGAGTCTGGGATCGTTGTTGTTGTTGTTGTTGTGGTCCTCCGTCTAGTGACTGGTTTGATGCATCTCTCCGTGATACTTCATCCTATCCCAGCTTCTTCATCTCCCAGTACCCTTGCAACCTACATCCTTCTGAATCTGCTTAGTGTAGTCATCTCTTGGTCTCCCTCTAGGATTTTTACCCTCCACGCTGCCCTCCAGTACTAAATTGGTGATCCCTTGATGACTCAGAACATGTCCTACCAACCGATCCCTTCTTCTAGTCAAGTTGTGCCACAAATTTCTCTTCTCCCCAATTCTATTCAATACCTCCTCATTAGTTATATGATTTACCCATGTAATCTTCAGCATTCTTCTGTAGCACCACATTTCGAAAGCTTCTATTGTCTTCTTGTCTAAACTATTCATCGTCCATGTTCCACATTTCGAAAGCTTCTATTCTCTTCTTGTCTAAACTATTCGTCGTCCATGTTTCACTTACATACATGGCTACACTCCATACATATACTTTCAGAAAAGGCTTCCAGACACTTAAATCTGTACTCGATGTTAACAAATTTCTCTTCTTCAGAAGCGCTTTCCTTGCCATTGCCAGTCTATATCCTCTCTACTTCGACCGTCATCAGTTATTTTGCTCCCCAAATAGCAAAACTCCTTTACTACTTTAAGTGTCTCATTTCCTAATCTAAGTCCATCAGCATCATCCGACTTAATTCGACTACATTCCACTATCCGCGTTTTGCTTTTGTCGATGTTCATCTTATATCCTCCTTTCAAGACACTGTCCATTCCGTTCAACTACTCTTCCAGGTCCTATGCTGTCTCTCACAGAATTACAATGTCACTGGCGAACCTCAAAGTTTGTATTTCTTCTCCATGGAATTCAATTCCTACTTCGAATTTTTCTTTTGTTTCCTTTAGTCCTTGCTCAATGTACAGAATGCCCTTCGACTCTTATAACTGTCATCTGGTATCTGTACAAATTGTAAATAGCCTTTAGCTCCCTGTATTTGACCCCTGCCACCTTCAGAATTTGAACGACAGTATTCCAGTCAATGCTGACTGGAAAACTGTGTTCCTTACCTTTTGTAAAATATATAATAATTACATGAAAAGTTTTGACACTGTATTAGTGTCATCTTCAGATCCCTATGCAAACTGCATTGTGTTATCCCACTCTCGTTGCATTAGGACGGGTACCATGTATTTTTCATTAGTCTCCTGTATTTCTGTTTACACTACTTGCGCGCCTTAGCCATCTAACACCAACTTCGGAGATAAATGGCTTGTGGTGATTACCAAAGATGATACCGTAATGTACACCATGTCACGGTATAATAACGCACACAATACCTTTGACGATCATCCTAAACCACTTACCGTCACAATTGTTGTTAGATGGCTGGAGTTCACACTTGTGTAAACAGAAAGCGAGAACAGTGTGAATGGACATGAATACAACCATTCAGTTTGCATAGGGGCCTGAAGATGACACTAATGCAGTGTCGAAACTGGTTGCGTAATTAATATATTTTATAAAAAATACGGCTGTTAGTACTCCAATGAAGAACTTCATGTTTCGTCTCGGAATCGTTCAGTTGGCGCAATAGCGTTACTACTGCAACTGCAATCAAGTCTTCGAGTGAAACACTTGAAATACAGTTCTGAATTCCCGACATCCAGGAATATATAGCACTGTATGACAATATCGTTTATTTTTTAGAGCTGCGTATGACTCCTGAAGATTGCATAGTGGAATGACGAAACTGGTAGTCAAAATAAAATAAAATAACACCTCAATTAAATGGCTGTTGGCGAATTTCGTTGATAATTTCATTCTGCTTTTCCACAGACTCCTCTAATGCGTCCCTACTGGTGCTCTACATTCACCGGGAACGCTCCAGTCTATCTCAGTGCGGTGTTCTTCATGTAGGTACAGCTCATGGGGATTGTGTGTGTGTTTACATACAATGTCAGGGGTGACATTCCGATCGGTACAGGAACAGTAACACTAGCAACATACCAGTACAAAGTATGGGGATGATGCAAAACTTTTGTTGATGTATGTGTGCGTATCTCTCATTCACCAAGATGGAAAAGTCATAAAACTTCCAGGTGGTATGGAGGCCTATTGGCTCGTTCTTCGGGGCATCATTCGCGTATGGGGGAATGAAGTAGGCAGATGGTAGTGCTATCCGAAATACCTTCCGCGCACAGCGTAAGGCAACTTACATAGTATGGATGTTGACGTCGACGAAAGGAAATAAAGAACCCAAAAACCTGGATGGAGAGATTTACTGCAGTCCTATATCGAGGAACAGTGTTTCGCCAGAAACTCAACAGTGCGTGAACACCTGCGCTTAAAGAGTCGATAATTAGTAGGAAACCGGATTCTACGACACCGTAACACGTGGAACGCTTCCGAAATAGCGTGAGCTGCGGTTGTAACGATCACGTCGGGAAGAAATATAGTGAGCCAACAAGCAATCCAAGTTTCGATTTAGTGCACTGTTTATGCAACAGCCAACACTTTTAGAGAAATATGATACTGCTTTTATGTATTGATCTTTATTTACGCGCACTGTTATCGATAATACGACTATTTGGGGGAGATAATTAGCATTTTCCACTGTTCTTAATCGAATTTCTGCCTTGTATGCATATCAGACTACAAGTAATTAATATGCAGATTGCTGCCCTGGTGTTTTATAATTTTCCAACTAGCGTGCTGGTGATTTAATAGTAAGCTTGTGAACAGGAACATGACATTTAAAAAACGTTAGACAGTAGCTAAACTCTCAAAAAATGTATTTGTCCTAATTTAATTTATTATGTGATAGGAAGAAATCGCAGTTTATATAAAACCCCGTTTTATACAAGAAAATAAATTTCCTGGAACAAATGTTACACATATTTTCCGTTTCACAGATACTGTTGGGAGAGGACAGGCTGCCTCTGGAGAGGATTTCCCCCCCATGAGCAAGCTCCTGCGTTGAATAACTGGACTCTCATTGAAGTTGTGAGTTAAGTGTGTAAGTAAGGAAGCTCCGAAAGGGTCCTGCTATATCTGTTTTTCTTTTAAGATAAATAAAGGAAGGTAGTATCATTGTGAGGAGAAGCATACACGGGGGAGAATTCCCTAGACGCTCTACAAAAGGTTCGAACCGGAGGAATTGCTTTGACAGCAGACAGTCTTACAACTGATTTGACCTTAAAGATGGATTTAGTTATATGTAACAATAATTCATCAAACTCTGTCATTGCAGTCTATTTGCTAACAACTGTTAATAACATGAGTAATAAAACAATTTAGTCATTTCCAACACAGAGGGAACTTAATTTGGAAAATTCTTTTACTGCACACGGATCTTAACTTGACACGATTACAATAGGCAATTTTTGTGATGCTGGCAACAGTCCAACTTCGTAACATTCAGGTTCTTTGTTACAGCATTATACATTAACTATAGTTTAACATTTTATCTGACGACAGATACCGAGCAAAACTAATGCACCTTTGTGTTTACAAGAAGTAAGTAAACTGACATTTTCGGGTTTGAACTTTGCTTCTTGCATCTGGGAAGTGGGAAAGGAAGTAGAATGAGTTGAATCGACGTAAGAGAAGACTGTCACACATGGTTTCTAGATTATTTTATCCTTATTACAGAAATAATAATCGTTTGATCTCCCTCATGAGCGGTGTCATGAAGCAATGAGAAATTTCACAGTTTCTTACCTATTGAAGAGAGTTTCTTCGGCTTCAGCGCAAGCTTATTTTTGTTATTGGAAATGGCAAGAGAAGGTTATTGGTGGATCAGATATGATCCGATGAGCGTTCTTCTCCATTAAATTAATCCCTTACAAGAATGGTGATACCTTCGATTGCTGTCGCGTAACAGCAGTTGAGCGATATATACCAAATACGTACCATGTCCTAATTTTGCTGTTTCACGACACGTTTAGGGTAACTCTACACGCAGCGACGTTCATAGAACGAAACCGTACAACGACATGACGCAAGAGGCCTACTTTGAAATTACATATTTAAGATAACGCTCCAGGAGAGACTCGCCAATAAAATTAAACAAACGCACGTACATCGCTTCGTAAGACATGAAATTGATATTCCAAGATGTTCTTTCATGTACGTTCTGAAATGAATACTGCAGTGAACTGACAAACATGTCAAAGTTTGTAATGAATTTAAATGTTTAACAGGAAGTCTAAACAGGTAATCGAAGCGCTTATTTACGGAAGAATAGATACCTGTCTCCATAAAGTATTTGACTTACACCGAGTTCATGTCTCGTTGTTAGCTTTGATGTGCGTCTTGAAACTAGTACCAGCGTAAAATCGTATAAAAGTCAGACCCACATTTGATGGTAATTGAAAGGTGTACACATAAGGATGGAAAAGAAGACACGATATTAGTAGCTGTCTACGAAACAACAATAAATTATTTACAAGTGGTGTGCCGGTGGGTACCCCTAAGCAATGCAGATTCAACGCCTGTTTAAAACCAGTAACGGTGCACCTTCACTGTCCGTAATTACCTCGTGTACTTGTGGAAAATTGCGCGGTGTTAAGTAGAAAAACAAAGTGCAAAGATAAACCATCGACAGCTATTACTACCTCCTACCATAAGGTAAGAAAATTTATTCTCATTACGGAAAAGACGAATAAGCGATAGCTTTATGCATTTCCGCAAGAATATTTTACATCTGTTTGATGGCATAATATGTCATAACATTGGTTGTTGAGAGAAGTTTGATCTCACATTTATTTACAGAAATCGATCCTCCTTTGTCTGCCACTTTTCGTCTCCTTCAGACATAATACGTTACCTTCTTGCCATCATGTTACTGTATAATTCTGCGAAATGGAAAAACGTACTGAGATCTTGTAACTGTTAAACCACGCTACAGACAGATTTTATGAATTTTTCAGTGCAAAGAATTCGTCACTAAACAACATTTTCTCACATATAAGCATTTGTATCACCTTTCAGAATACATTGAGGTATCACAAATCGATGTTAAGTTTCTGGGTTACATTTCTGTATGTTGTTGTGTCAGGAAGAAGTTATTCTTTGCAAGAGTTTGTAAGCTACGAAGTCAAACTAGATGGAAACGAAAAAGTGGATGGAAGACATGGCAATGCTGAATTGTTACGCACCGTATCAAAATGCTAAGAAAATACTGTTTACTTTCAAAGTATTATTTTTTTCGGTGATTTTAGGTCTTGGCTTAGTAAATCTGGCCAATACAAATGTGACAAATATAATATGCACCAGCCTATAGGTTTTGCGTAATTGTCGCCACAGGTTGATTGTTCACTGTTAACATGTAACACATACATTGAAGCCCCAATAAACTGGTACAGACATGCGTATAGAAAAACAGAGATATGTAAACAGGCAGAATACAGCACTGCCGTCGACAACGCCTATCTAAGACAAGTGTCTGACGCAGTTGTTAGATCGGTTACTGCTGCTACAAGTGATATTGAATGTGATGTTACAGTCGCGCACGAGCGATGGGACACAGCATCTCCGAGGTGTACGATCATTTAAGTGTACAGCGAATATCAGGAACCCGGTAAAACATCAAATCTCCGACATCGCTGCGGCCGTAAAAAGATCCTGCAAGAAAGGGACCAACGACGACTGAAGAGAATTGTTATACGTGACAGAAGTGCAACCTGTGACGGTATGTCACATAAATATTGACAATTTTTATCGGTTGTAGACCGCAGTTAAAGTATTTTATGATTATAATTAGTGTAAAAGATATAGTTAATGTTCTTGAAACAATTGATATGGAGCCATAATTTAAGAGTAGCATCTTTATTTAATGTGTATGAAAATAAAAAGGGATCGAAAGAGACGCGATTGTACGGCCAAGGAGGAAGGACTTATTTTATGGGACACACACTGTTTTGTTTCGCAATACGGAAGGCAGCCATTGAGCTGCTACACATATTTTATGTAAGTTATTCGTATTTCTGCTAAAATAAAAGTGTTATTATTATCACAAAATGAATTTATGGTACACACACTGTTTTGTTTCGCAATACGGAAGGCAGCCATTGAGCGGCTACACATATTTTATGTAAGTTATTCGTATTTCTGCTAAAATAAAATTGTCATTATTATCATCACAAAATGAATTTCTTTGTAATAGTTGTCACCTCAAATGCTCACAGTGGCTAATTATTTTTAATAAGCATTTTTTCAGTAATTGCGCTGCGAGAAGCTCATCTTCCGATGCAGCCTCTGGTCGGTCATTACGCGCCGAACTATTAATTTATTTTTCGAAGTATTAACAGTAAATTTAAATGCGAGAGATTTTGTTGCACGAACCTTTTTTAAATTGCAACAGGTAATTAATTTACGTTAAATTTCATTTTTTAAATTATACAGATTCCATGAGTTCAGTAAGTTTTATCTTGGGCGCTCCACGGCAACAATCGAAATTCTCTCGAGCCTTGCTTTGCAATCAGTAAATAGAAATTAACAAAATTACATTCAATTCAGTTAACGGCAACTATATTTTAGTCATCACGTTCAAAATCTAAATTTGGTACATGAATAACTGAGGCCCTTCAAGAACCCGTTTCATATTTACTTATGCACGTAAGCAAAAGTGATAAGAAAAGACAAAATCCCTGAGAGAAAGAATCACGCTGATAAATTAAAAATAAAAATATATAAAATATATATGTAATTTCTTCTGTATATGACGTAACAAATGCCACCGACGTCACAAACCCTTCCGCAAATTGCAGCAGATTTTAATTCTGGGCCACCAAAAAGTGTCAGCGTGCGAAGAATTCTTCGAAACATCATTGATATGGGTTTCGAAGCCAAAGACCCACTCGTGTTCCCTTGATGACGGCTTTACGCCTCGCCTGGGCCAGTCAACGCCGACATTGGACTGTTTGATGCCTGGAAACATGCAGCCTGGTCGGACAAGTCTCGTTTCAAGTTCTATCGGGCGGATGGACGAATACGGGTATGGAGACAACCTCGTGAGTCAATGGATCCTGCATTTCAGCAGGGGACTGTTCAAGCTGGAGGTGGCTCCATACTGGTGTGAGGCGTGTGCAGCTGGAGTGATATGGGACCCCTGACACGACTGCGACAGGTGACAATACTATCTAACCACCTGCATCCATTCATGTCCATTGTGCATCCCCACAGGCGAGGGCAATTCCAGCAGGACAATGTGACACCCCACACGTCCAGAATGGCTACACAGTGGCTCCATGATCACTCTTCTGAATTTAAACCTTCCGCTGGCCACCAAACTCTCCAGACATGAACGTTGTTGATCATATCTGTGATGCCTTGCAACGTACTTTTCAGAAGAGCCCTCCATCCCCACGTACTCTTACGGATTTATGGACAGCCCTGCAGGATTCATGGTCAGTTCCTTCCAGCGCTACTTCAGACATTAGACGAGTCCAAGTCACGTCGTATTGCGGCACTTACGCGTGCTCGGGGGTGCCCTACACCATACTAGACAGATGTACCTCTTTCTTTGGCTCTTCACTGTATTTCTATTGCAGTTTGGACTATCCAGTTGTACCAGTTCTATTATTGTTTACATACGTATAATTATAAATTAACTGTGTGAGAGACCTTTACCAGATTTGCATTGATATTTATAACAATAACAAACTATTCAGTGCAGTTTCCCAGTTTGTAAAATCTCTTCATAGTAATACACCGATGTGGGCGAATAAGACTACCGTAATTATTACGTAGACAGTACCGGTCAGAGGCGCCAAGCATGCGTATCTATGTCGTTGCCGCACTTCATTTATTTCACGGTTTTTTCTTCGATAGAATTAATACTATCTTACTCTGGTCTTGTCAGTTTTGTAAAGATTAAGTAAGGGTTTTGTAACGATTAAGTAAGGCAGCCATCTTGTTATACTGAATTGGAATTAGTACACTACTGGCCATTAAAATTGCTTCACCAAGAAAAAATACAGATGAAAACGGGTATTCATTGCACAAATATATCATACTAGAACTGACACTTGATTACATTTTCACGCAATTTGGGTGCATAGATCCTGAGAAATCAGTACCCAGAACAACCACCTCCGCCCGTAATAACGGCCTTTATACGCCTGGGCATTGAGTCAAACAGAGCTTGGATGGCGTGTACAGATACAGCTGCCCATGCAGCTTCAACACGATACCCCAGTTCATCAAGAGTAGTGACTGGCGTATTGTGACGAGCCAGTTGCTCGGCCACCATTGACCAGACGTTTTCAATTGGTGAGAGATCTGGAGAATGTGCTGGCCAAGGCAGCAGTCGAACATTTTCTGCATCCAGAAAGGCCCGTACAGGACCTGCAGCATGCGATTGTGCATTATCCTGCTGAAATGTAGTGTTTCGCAGGGATCGAATGAAGGGTAGAGCCACGGGTCGTAATCCATCTGAAATGTAACGTCCACTGTTCAAAGTGCCGTCAATGCGAACAAGAGGCAACCGAGACGTGTGACCAATGGCACCCCCCACCATCACGGTGGTACACCAGTATGGCGATGACGAATACACGCTTCCAATGTCCGTTCACCGCGATGTCGCCAAACACGGATGCGACCATCATGATGCTGTAAACAGAACCTGGATTCAGCCGAAAAAATGACGTCTTGCCATTCGTGCACCCAGGTTCGTCGTTGAGTACACCATCCCAGGCGCTCCTGTCTGTGATGCAGCGTCAAGGGTAGCCGCAGCCATGGTCTCCGAGCTTATAGTCCATGCTGCTGCAAACGTCGTCGCACTGTTCGTGCAGATGGTTGTTGTCTTGCAAACGTCCCCATCTGTTGAGTGCCGGCCGGTGTGGCCGTGCGGTTCTAAGCGCTTCAGTTTGGAACCGCGTGACCGCTACGGTCGCAGGTTCGAATCCTGCCTCGGGCATGGATGTGTGTGATGTCCTTAGGTTAGTTAGGTTTAAGTAGTTCTAAGTTCTAGGGGACTGATGACCTTAGAAGTTAAGTCCCATAGTGCTCAGAGCCATTTGAACCATTTGAACCATCTGTTGACTCAGGGATCGAGACATGGCTGCACGATTCGTTACAGCCATGCGGATAAGCTGCCTGTCATCTCGACTGCTAGTGATACGAGGCCGTTGGGATCCAGCACGACGTTCCGTATTACCCTCCTGAACCCACCGATTCCGTATTCTACTAACAGTCATTGGATCTCGACGAGCGCGAACAGCAATGTCGCGATACGATAAACCGCAATCGCGATAGGCTACAATCCGACCTTTATCAAAGTCGGACACGTGATGGTACGCATTTCTCCTCCTTACACGAAGCATCACAACAACGTTTCACCAGGCAACGCCGATTAACTTCTGTTTGTGTATGGGAAATCGGTTGGAAACTTTCCTCATGTCAGCACGCTGTAGGTGTCGCCACCGGCGCCAACTTTGCGTGAATGCTCTGAAAAGCTAATCATTTGCATATCAGAGCATCTTCTTCCTGTTGGTTAAATTTCGTGTCTGTAGCACGTCATCTTCGTGGTGTAGCAATTCTAAAGGCCAGTAGTGTAGTACAATTGTACAAGACGCGCAGTATGTTGAATTGTCCGAAAACCAACAAATGCTACTTTTTTCATATAAAGAACCGAGAGAACAGACACTACACGGAATCTGCAGCTGTGACACAATTTATGTAATTTGTAGCTACAGGTGATGGATTCGTTGCCCATCAAAGCGAGTAAATTATATGAATGTGTAGTGTCTGGATCCACCAGCTTCAGTGTGTATGTACAGGTACGAGGGTCGTTCAATAAGAATGCCCCACATTTTTTTTCCTCAGAACATATTTATTGTTAAGATTCATTCAGAATTTGGTGACAATATATGTCAACATGTCTTGTCCATTTTCTATTATGCTACGTTATCACCATCTTGTTCTATAGCTGTACGGCAACGATATGGGAGGGCATTTATTACCTGCTGGCAAAAGCTCTTGTTCTGTAGGCGTAGCCAAGTTTTCACTGCTTGACTAACACTCTCGTCATCTTCAAAGTGTTTTGGTTCAGATCGATCTGAGCACTACGAGACTTAACATCTGAGGTCATCAGTCCCCTAGAACTCAGAACTACTTAAACCTAACTAACCTAAGGACGTCACACACATCCATGCCCGAGGCAGGAATCGAACCTGCGACCGTAGCGGTAGCGCGGTTCCAGGCTGAAGCGCCTAGAACCGCTCGGCCACACCGGCCGGCTTCAAAGTGTCTTCCCCTTAGAGAATCTTTAAGCGACCCAAAGAGATGGAAGTCCGAGGGTGCCAGGTCTGGACTGTTAGAGTGGATGAGGAAATGATGTCCAACCCAAATTGCCGATGTGTTCCCGGATGTGTGAGCGTGCATTATCGTGCTGGAGCAAGATTCTGCTGGATTGTTGTTCAATCGAACACGTGGGAAACGATTCTTGAGTTTATTCAGAGTCTTCACGTATGCCTCTGAATTGATGGTTGACCCTATTAGCATCACATCCGCGAGAATGACGCCATCACAATCCGAGATGGCTGTCACCATAACTTTTCCGGCAGAGTGGCGGGAGAAGGGGGGAGGGGGGAGGGTTGGCTGTCTTGAATTTCTTATTTTGCGCTTCATGAGAATGATATCACTCCATGGACTGCCTTTTTGTTTCAGGCGCAAAGAGGTGCAACCAGATTTCATCCCCGTAACAATCTGCGACAGAAAAACCTCTCTGTCGGTCTCTAAACGCTCCAACTTCAGATGAAATGGCCTTTTTTTTTTTAATCTTGTGGTCCGCTATGGGCACTCGTGGAACCCACAATGAGCACATCTTTGGATATCCGAGAGTCTCGATCACTGGAGGCGCATTTCCAATGCTGACCGACAGCTCGAGAACCAATTGTCGAGTTTTGATGTGCCGGTCGGCACGAATAATGGCATCCGCACGATTCAGCATGCCTGGAGCAGTGGCTGTGACAGGACGTCCCGGGCGTGGCTGATCATGGACCTCTGTTTCTGCATTTCGCGAGGCTGTAACTTTCTTTATCCAACGCTGAACTGAACTCCTATCAACTGCAGCATCGCCATGCACTGCACAGAAACGTTTATGAACGTTCACCACGGTTTCTTTTTCTACACACAAGGATTCAATAACACCACGCACGCTTCTAACGGGAGTCGTACGTAGACGCCATTTTGACTCTGTACTAGTCTCTGCCATCTGCCATCTGCCAGAACGGTTCGAAACTTCACTTGAGCACGGAACAAACATCGAATGTGAAGCACGAACAAGGAAGTCTGTCTATTTATATTAATGGCTTTTTATAAAAATGTGGGGCATTACTTATTGAACGACACTCATACGTTCGACTTCCTGCGGGAATCTCAAAGTAAATTTGTAGGAAATTTGCGGTAAGTTCCTATGGGACCAAACTGCTGAGGTCATCGGTCCCTAGGCTTATACACTACTTAATCTAATTTAAAATAACTTACCCTTAGGACTGAAAGGGTACAGTACCGCCCGCCACTGAAACTAGGTAGAACATTCTTCGTTATTCTTGTCAGAACAACATATTTTTTGTAATAATAGCTCAATTTCACTTAAGACACCGAAGCCGGATACCAGTGTAGGAAAGAAGAACAATTTATTTATTTAATTGATCACATGTGCACTCCCACACAAAATAAATCCCTACATCCAATTTGGTGAGATCAGTGAAATGAATGAATGAATGAATGGTCGTCTGCTAACCGCAGATAGTGAATGATCATCTCTGAGACGGTCCTTTGGTCACCTTGTCTGAAATGTGGCTGACCAATACGGTAGCAAGGTGCTCCCCCACCTCGGCCGAGGTGTGAGATGACCTAATAACGGCCATGTTTCAGCACTCTGGCGCTGGATCTTGTGTTGGTAAGACCTGTCTTAGGTGTGCTCCGTAAAGACAAAAGAGTGGAGAGATGGTATGCATGTGAAATACTTAAGAGTAACTTGGAATAATTATTTCTCTATTTCAGGAACTTTTGTGGGGAGAATTAAATGTCAGGCAGGTAATATGAAGGGGATCGTAGTAATCTATGGAAGTGACCAACGGTCACAATCAAACCACGCGTAGCACTACGTTGAAATAGTTCCGAGTGCTAAAGTTAAGCTGAATTACTAGCGTGTGTATTATAAGTTGGAAATATTTAAGAAACGGCGTGTGCAGGACTTGAAATTAGAGACGAGTACTTTCACGTGGTGAGTACTGTGTGAGTCTCAATCTGTGAATGAGGCAAAGGATAAAGAGAAGTACTCGTCCATGGTATCATTTGAGGACTCGCGTGTGTGACGAATATGTTCTTAATATTACTTTGCGTGTTACGTTTCGGTGTGACGCTAGAATCAAACTCTAATACTCTGAGAGAGAAGCAAGGTGAGTCAGCCATCTATCCAGCAACGCCACTTGGCTTGCATTGCACAGGAAGACGTGCATATATCCTCCAGAGTTCGTGGTAGGAAAGATGAATATGATATTAATATTAAAGTAGTAAAGGAGTTTTGCTATTTGGGGAGCAAAATAACTGATGATGGTAGAAGTAGAGAGGATATAAAATGTAGACTGGCAATGGCAAGGAAAGCGTTTCTGAAGAAGAGAAATTTGTTAACATCGAGTATAGATTTAAGTGTCAGGAAGTCATTTCTGAAAGTATTTGTATGGAGTGTAGCCATGTATGGAAGCGAAACATGGACGGTAAATACTTTGGACAAGAAGAGAATAGAAGCTTTCGAAATGTGGTGCTACAGAAGAATGCTGAAGATTAGATGGGTAGATCACATAACTAATGAGGAAGTATTGAATAGGATTGGAGAGAAGAGAAGTTTGTGGCACAACTTGACCAGAAGAAGGGATCGGTTGGTAGGACATGTTCTGAGGCATCAAGGGATCACCAATTTAGTATTGGAGGGCAGCGTGGATGGTAAAAATCGTAGGGGGAGACCAAGAGATGAATACACTAAGCAGATTCAGAAAGATGTAGGTTGCATTAAGTACTGGGAGATGAAGAAGCTTGCACAGGATAGAGTAGCATGGAGAGCTGCATCAAACCAGTCTCAGGACTGAAGACCACAACAACAACAACAACAACAACAACATTAATGATAAATATAATAAATAAATGATAATATTAATATTAATGATAAAGATGAATATGATATTAATATTACCTTTGTGTGTTACGTTTCCGTGTGACGCTAAATTCAAACTTTAGTACTCTGAGAGTGAAGCAAGGTGAGTCAGCCGTCTATCCAGATAGGTTCAGAGGCAGTGGGTTATGAATGTTCCTTTTTGTACCGCTGGGTCTGGAGGAAATTTTCGTAATGATGGGTGTGAGAGTCGAAGTGTGAGATATAGCAAAAGATTCACCATCCTAACGCACTTTAGCGTTAGATCATTACGAGACCATAAGATAATCACCAATGTAAAGCCATGCCCATTGGGCGGAGTTTCTCACGTGTAATTGTAGTAAAAAATGTAGTGGTGTGTTTAGGTTATCTTTTTATCGGAATAAAATAGTGAAAAGAAAAAGATTGGTGGCCTTGTTCTTCGAATAGTGTGTAGTCACGATATCCAGAATTTATAACGTGTGCGCCATTCATTTTCAGTGCGATGGCCACGTGTTGATCAAAGCCGTTGGGTGAGAAAGAAAATGTGTTATTGCCGGTGCGTAGTGAACAATCAGAGTTGTGTAAATTTTTAATTGTGAGATGTGCGTTATGCGTTTCCTTTGCGTAATATTCAAACAGGAGAATAATTTGTAGCTTAATTTTGGATACTGGAGCTCACAATCAGTCATTGATGTTTTGCGATAAATAAGAATAAATCCACTCGCTCGGCAGACCACTCACCTTGCAGGCCTGACCGCTTGAAGCCACAGTATGAGCAAGGCATGTGAGTGCCTCTCAGGACAACACACACACCCATGCCCGAGGGAGGATTCGAACCTCCGACGGGGGGAGCCACGAGAGCTGTGGCAAGGCGCCACAGTGTAACGTTGTTGGTTTAATTTGCTATGAAAGCGGTGCTGATAGACAATAAAAGCGGGTTAAAAGCTGTGAGCTGTCTGGGGAAGTTAACCTTGCATTACTGCGCAACTGTTTCACCAGGTATCCAGTCTAGCTTACCAAATTCCCAACCAGACTAACATTAATTATAATCTTTTAATAGTCATACGACAACCGGTGATATATATATATATATATATATATATATATATATATATATATATATATATATATATAAAGAATTTAAATAAAAAGAAATAAATCAGTTTATATTTGGAAATTTATTTTAGCATTGACCATTGAAATTTCAGCATATTAAACTTGATTCATAACTAAACTGGTGCCTTATTTAGGATTGTGAAAATGTGAGATTGTAATCTTACGGAACACATCAAATATGGAGCCAAGATTGGGAGACTGCATACAACACTGCATTCATAAAATAACACACGAAGAATGTTGAAACATATGCAAGAGGAAATTAACCACAATCAACCGATTCAATTTTCACCCAAAGAAGTTACGTTCGTAGCGGAATCCTGTCCGTCATGTAATTACCACACACTGGTATACTAAATACATACTAACTCTCTGTGAAATCTTCCCGAAAAGAATAGCTGAGGGCTACTTTGATGATTACACCACATGCTTCACGTGGTCAACTTGGTTTGCACAAAGAGTGTAACTCCACAATAATTTTGATAATTAAAATAAATTAGATCGAAAAGCAATTTACAAAAGAAAAACCGCGAACTGGTTACTAACGTCTTACTATTAACCTGATGGGTCAAACAATTGTATAAGCACGTGGTACTGGTCTCACAAAGTACACCCCACGTGGGTTGAACATAAAGAAAAGGTGCTATATTGAAAAATATTGTCAAGATGAGACGTTATAATCTCACGCACATTCGCATTTAAGATTGATGATTTTAGTTAGAGTTACTGATCAACACGTGGTTCCACTTTACTCACAAAGTAGTGACAAAGCAACTACCGGAATATATTCTGAACTGTACATACGAATCACACTGCGTTGCAATTTAAGATATCATTAGATATTTTAGAGCTAAACC
This sequence comes from Schistocerca cancellata, assembly GCF_023864275.1. NCBI lineage: Eukaryota > Metazoa > Arthropoda > Insecta > Orthoptera > Acrididae > Schistocerca > Schistocerca cancellata. Next base: position 94,516,736 of record NC_064628.1, on the reverse strand, counting down.
TGAAATAAAGGTGATTAGATTTTCAGTTAGGCTGAACTTAAGAAATCCATTGTCCTACGGACTTAGCAGACACGCGCATAGCCGGAGATCTTACCACTTCAGACGCTCGCTGCGGACAGACTGACGTGGTCCCTTCCTGAGGGTGGCTCACAAATACAAACGGAAGTGGCCAGAGAGGCAGCTTCCTATACCAACATGACAAGGGACGGACAGGACCATACTAAGGATAGAACCCTCTTTGCTTTTAGAAAGCGTAGCTACCTGTTCCGACATTGGTCCTACTGTTCTCTAGCAGACAGGCTTGTCTGCTACCCTCAAGCATGCAACTAGAAATACATTTGCTCATTCATCCTCTCACACAGAAGGGAAGGGGGATGACAGTATCTTATCGTATACAGTATATAAAAGAAAGCGGATGTAGGTTCCGTATGGGACTGTGTGACATGAATTACATATAAACTGTGTTTTAAAGTGTAGTAGTGTGACAGATCGTTCTTGTTTATGTGTAAAAGTAACACGTTTCCCTGCTCAGTCTCCTCCCAGATAGTCAGAAACACCACAATAAATTTAGAAGAGGAATTTATGCCGTAAATGACAACAGATTTAAGAAATTAACATGAAAGGAATCCAACAGAGACCTTTCAACAGACCTCGCGGCTATCATGCGCGTCAAATCTCCAAGAAGTGAGCATGGAGGACATGGACGGGGACTGCCGATAGGTGGCGATATGTGCGAATGTGAGTCGGCGTGAAGGCGAAACGAGATAGTCCGAGCAATTGTGATAAATGCTGTCTCCGGATGGGGCAGTGGTTTAACGCAATTACTTAGTAAGCAGGAGCTGCTCGGTGCGAATCACGGTCCAGCACACATGTTTCACTCGTCGCCTCTGATTCCGTATCAAAGTCCCAATGAAGCTCACATCAATATTTCCTTCCTTTTCCTTTCTTTTCTCCTCCCTCCACCTCCAAATTACATAAAATGCTACTACACTGGTCATCAGTCTAAAAATTTTACTTATTATTTCCGCTGGTGAACTGACCCTTCGCATCAATATTATTTCTTTTCCATGAAGCCTACGAGTACACGACCTGGAATCTTCCGAGTTATTATCAAATTTACGATTTACGATCAATAAATATCTCTTTGCTAATCATCACCTGGGCAAGCAATAAATGCGATGGTTCGAGCTTGAGACATCGCCAGCCAGAAACGAAAAAAAAGAATAATAAGAATAATACGTATGGCGAACCCAGGTGCAATGCTTTGCTAATTGCTAAATATGTGTGGGAATTGGATATATGCCCTAATATCATTCTCCCCTCTATCTCTGTCCATTTCCTCTCCCCTTCTCTGTCTGTCTACTCCTCCCCACCTCTCTGATTTTACGCCTGCTTTATTATTATTGCATATTCAGATTCCACGGAAGTATTCTAATAACAAGCTGGTAAGCCGTAATTTCAAGTGTGAAAACCGATTGCGAGAAAGAAAACAAAACAGCAAATTGATGTGTATACAATTATAGTGAGAAAGAAAATCGATGGGAGAAACAATTTTTTAATGATTTAGATGCCCTACTATACGTTTATATATTATACACTGACGTGACATAGGAACTGGTATAGGCATGCATCTTCAAATACAGAGATGTGTAAACAGGCAGAATACCATGCTGCTGTCACCAACGCCTATACATGATGACAAGTGCCTGGCGCAGTTGATCAGTTAGCAGCGATGAAGTGAGAATATTCCCGTACGACCATTTCACGAGTGTACCGTGAATATCAAGAATTCGGTAAAACATCAAATCTCCGACATTACTGCAGCCGAAAAAAGATCCTGCAAGAAAGGGACCAGTGACGACTAAAGAGAATCCTTCAACGTGACAGAAGTGCAACCCATCCGGAAACTGCAGCAGATTTCAATGCTGGGTCATCAACATGTGTAAGCGTACGAATAATTCAACGAAACAACATCGATATGGGCTTTCGGAGCCGAAGGCCCACTCGTATACCCTTGATGATCGCACCACACAAAGCTTTACGCCTCACCTGAGCCCGTCAACACCGACACTGGACTGCTGGTGACTGGAAACATGTTGCCTGGTCGGACGAGTCTCCTTTTAAGTTGTACCGAAAGGATGGACGTGTAAGGATATGGAGACAACCTCATGAATCCATGGACCCTGCATGACAGTAGGGCACTGTTCAAGCTGGTGGAGGCTGTGTAATGATGTGGGGCGTGTGTGGTTGGAGTGATTGGGACCCTGATACGTCTAGATGACTCTGACAAGTGACAAGTACGTGAGCATCTTGTCTGATCACCTGCATCCTCTCATGTCCATTGTGCTCTCCGACGGACTTTCCAGCAGGACTTTCCAGAAGGATAATGCGACACCCCAGACGTCCAGAATTGGTACAGAGTGGCTCCAGGAACACACTTTCGGGTTTAAGCACTTCCACTGGGAACAAGCTTCTCCAGACATGCCTTGGAACGTGCTGCTCAGAAGAGATCTCCACCTCCTCGGTATGAACAGCCCTGCAAGATTCAAGGTGTCAGTTCCGTCCAGCAGTACTTCAGAAATTAGTCGAGCACATGCCACGTCATGTTGCGGCACTTCTGCGTGCTCGCGAGGGTCCTACACGATATTAGACAGGCGTACCAGTTTCTTTTGCTTTTAAGTGTTTATACACACATCCACAAAACTTTTGGATCACCTCGTTTCCGAGAGTTCCGGAACCTGTATAGAAAATTGGACTAGAGGTCAACATCATTTCTGCCCTTTTGATTGCTCATGAAAACCACACATTCCATGTTGTATCAACATAAACCACGACTTTCAGAGGTGTTGGTCCAGATTGCTGTACACTCCGGTACCTCTAATACCCAGTAGCACGCCCTCTTGCATTGATGACTGCCTGATGCATGCCTGTAGTCGTCGTGGCATACTATCCACAAGTTCATCAAGGCACTGTTCGTCCAGATTGTCCCACATCTCAACTGCGATTCCTCGTAGATCCCTCAGAGTGGGTGTTAGATCGTCCATAAACAGCCCTTTTCAATGTATCCCAGGCATGTTCGATAGGGTTCATGTCTGGAGAACATGCTGGCCACTCTAGTCGAGCGATTACGTTATCCTGAAGGAAGTAATTCACAAGATGTGCACGATGAAGGCGCGAATTGTCGTCCATGAAGACGACTGCCTCGCATTATGCTACCTATATGGTTGCACTATCGGTCGGAGGATGGCATTCACGTATCGTACAGCCGTTACGGCGCCTTCCATGACCACCAGTGGCGTACGTCGGCCCCACATAATGCCACCCCAAAACAGCAGGGAACCTCCACCTTGTCGCACTCGCTGGACAGTGTGTCTATGTCGTTCAACCTGACCGGGTTACCTCCAAACACGTCTCCCACGATTGTCTGGTTGACAAGATGAAGATAACATGATCCCAATCCTGAGCGGTCCATTCGGCATGTTGTTGGGCCCATCTGTATCGCGCTACATGGTGTCGTGGTTGCAAAGATGGACCTCGCCATTGACGTCGGGAGTGAAGTTGCGCACCATGCAGCCTATTGCGCACAGTACGGGTCGTAAGGCGAGGTCCTGTGGCTGCACGAAAAGCATTATTGAACTTGGTGGCATTGCTGTCAGGGTTCTTGCGAGCCATAATCCGTAGGTATCGGTCGTCCGCTGCAGTAGTGGCCCTTGGGCGGCCTGAGCGAGGCATGTCATCGACGGTGTCTCTCTGTACCTCCTTCTTGTCCGCACAACATCCCTAAGGTTCACTCCGAGACGCCTGGACACTTCCCTTGTTGTGAGCCCTTCCTCGCACAAAGTAACAATGAGGACGCGATCGAACCGCGGTATTGGGCGTCTAGGCATAATTGAACTACAGACAACACGAGCCGTGTACCTTCTTCCTGGTGGAATGACTGGAACTGGACGGCTGTCGGACCCCACCGTCTAACAGGCGCTGTTCATGCATGGTTGTTTACATCTTTGAGCGGGTTTAGTGACATCTCTGAACAGTCAGAGGGACTGTATCCACAGTCAACGTCTATCTTCAGGAGTTCTGCGAACCGGAGTGATGCAAAACATTTTTTGATGTGTGTACTATCCCCACGTATCCATCAGCTGGAGAGTTCTTTCTCACAATCCCTATACCAATGATCCCATGCGATTTACCCTTTAATTTTAAGCGACTTTAGTTCCCAATCAAGATTTCATATTCTGGTCTGTGAAAATTCTCGTCATACTTTGCTGCTCTTTGGAGTTGAGGCGGCTCCTTACGGCTTCTCCCGCCAGATACTGCCTCCTCACTAGCTAACCAGTTCATAGCTGCCACGAAATATCACTCCAAACGCCAATTAACTAACATATAATAATATAAGGTGAACATCAACAAAATCAAAACGAGGATAATGAAATGTAGGCAAATTAACTCAGGTGATGCTGAGGGAATTAGATTAGGAAATGAGACACTTAAAGTAGTAAAGAGGTTTTGCTATTTGGGGAGCAAAATAACTGATGATGGTCGAAGTAGAGAGGATATAAAATGTAGACTGGCAATGGCAAGGAAAGCGTTTCTGAAGAAGAAAAATTTGTTAACATCGAGTATAGATTTAAATGTCAGGAAGTCGTTTCTGAAAGTATTTGTATGGAGTGTAGCCATGTATGGAAGTATAACGTGGACGATAAATAGTTTCGACAAGAAGAGAATAGAAGCTTTCGAAATGTGGTGCTACAGAAGAATGCTGAAGATTATATGGGTAGATCACATAACTAATGAGGGGGTACTGAATAGAACTGGGGAGAAGAGGAGCTTGTGGCACAACTTGACTAGAAGAAGGGATCGGTTGGTAGGACATGTTCTGAGACATCGAGGGATCACCAATTTAGTATTGGAGGGCATCGTGGAGGATAAAAATCGTAGAGGGAGACCAAGATATGAATACACTAAGCAGATTCATAAGGATGATATAGGCTGCAGTAGGTACTGGGAGATGAAGAAACTTGCACAGGATAGAGTAACATGGAGAGCTGCATCAAACCAGTCTCAGGACTAAAGACCACAACAACAACATAATAATACATATATTACTCACTGATCATTACTATAATTTTAACTTACATACACAAACCTTCCTCGTGAGTCAATTTATTAGTGAAAACTGTATTTAAATCTCTACAATAGGTGTTGAGATTATCATTCACATACAGATTTTATAATATATAAAGTTTATTTCTGTCAGACTTGCTTAGCTGATAGTGCTTTATCTATGTGGATAATGCAAAATAATTTCAAGTCATTATTCAAACTATGTTATATCTGTACCAAACTATTGGCAGGAAAGTTCAATAAATTGAAGCCAAATAATTAAGAAGAAGGACGGGTGAGACGTATCCAAGTGAATGGCTTGTTTGTAGGCCAAGGCAGCTTTCTTTTGTATCGCAAGATGTATGCGTGTAGGTGGTCCAGAGCAGGTCTTTCTCCAACAGTGAATGCTGAATAGATGATGATGAAATTGAGAGCTATTGATAAAGTGAGAACTGCTGAAGACAGTTCTCCTAGTCTAGACGTTGTCGTTCTGGTCTTCAACCCGAAGACCAATTTCATGCAGATCTTCGAGTTAATCTATCCCAATCTCATTCTCCGAATAATTACTGCAACCCACATCCATTTTAATCTGCTAACCGTATTCATCCCTCGGTTGGCCTCTACCATTTTAACCTCCTTACAGTTCCCTCCATGAGAGAGCTGTCCATGACTTCGTGCCTCAGAACATGTCCAATCTATCGAGTCCTCCTTTTGGTCAAGTTGTGCCACAAATTTCATTCCCCCCCCCCCCCCCCCCATTCGATTCAGCACCTCTTCATTAGTTACTCGAGCAACCCATCTAATCTTCAGCATTCTTCCGTAGCAACACATTTCAAAAGCATTTATTCTCTTCTTGTCTGAACTGCTTATCGCCCACGTTTGACTTTATACAAGACTATATTCCAGACAAGTACCTTCAGGAAAGACTTCCTGAACTCAAATTTATGTTAGCCATCAACAAATTCCTCTTTTTCAAAAATACTTTTCGTGCTACAGCCAGTCTGCATTTCGTATCCTCTCTACTTCGGCTATCGTCTGTTATTTTTCTGTCCAAATAGCAAAAATCGTGTACTTCTTTTAGTGTCTCATTTCCTAATTTCGCTCCTTCAGCATCGCCTAAAGACTTACAAGTAGAGGATCTATTTTCCCTCGGGCGTGCAGCATGGCAGATGTCTTGTTATGACGCTGTAATAATAGTACTGGATCAGAATGCTGCTTTAATTGATGTTTTATTTCTGTAGGTTATAAAGTAGCGCTAGGTCTATTTCAGTTCTATGACAATTATCAGGCTATCTGCAGGCTTTGTTAACAGTTACAGATTTATAACTTATAACAATTTTTTTTTGCTTGTGTGTTGGTTCTTAGATCCTTATTGTATCGTTCCGTGGTTATTGTCCTATAATCTTACTGCTGCATAAATAACTTCAATGGAAATGGAAATGAGCGTTTGGTTTCATTGGCCGGGAGGCCCCTTACGGGGTAGGTGCGGCCGCCTTGGTGCAGGTCTTATTACATTCGACGCCACATTGGGAGACCTGCGCACCGTATGGGGATGAAATGATGATGAAGACAACACAACACCCAGTCCCTCAGCGGAGAAAATCCCCGACCCAGCCGGAAACCGAACCCGGGCCCGTAGGACGGCAATCCGTCACGCTGACCACTCAGCTATCGAGGTGGACAATAACTTCAATTGAAACCTAATTTTATTAATCTTTAATTTTCACTTATCACTGCTGTTGTAGGGAAATATCAGCTTAGGTCTTTCATCGATGGTACATACTATTGTAATTTTGACGGCTACGACTGACAGCTAATCCACCGATGCTATATGGTTAAAATTTGTTTACTAACTTACATAGAGGTAAAAAAAGAAGGGAGTTGCATTATGTCATGAACTTGAAGCTGATGTCCGCCGTCTTATGTAGCCCAGAACATTAGGTTTACCACCTTTATACCTCGATGGTTCTCGGCGGTGAGACTTCCCCGTGATGACTCACTGACGTGCCCGTGACCAGTTTCACCGTTGTCGATATCTGTCGATTTTTTTGGTCGTATCCCAAGTAGCATCTGCTGCTTTGATTGTGTGGAGATGTCGTGGTTTCATCAAAATGACAGCTTGCCACACACTGAATGACGCATCATAGGTAAGATTTCAAAGTGAAACTATGTGTAAACCACAGTGAAACTGGTGTACCGATAATCTAATAAAACAACTCTATTCTACATGGAGGTATTCCTCTACGCGGTTCTCTTTCTTTGACATTTCAATAAGCGTTCACTTTGTTGACAGGCCCAAGATAGGATAGTATGATGAAACAGTATACGGGTGAACAGCCGGGTGTTAAATGTCTAACGGGCACAATATTTCGCCCAGCGACCACGTTGCCATAAGGGGTGATGGCAGCCGGCCGGTGTGGCCGAGCGGTTCTAGGCGTTTCAGTCTGGAACCGCATGACCGCTACGGTCGCAGGTTCGAATCCTGCCTCGGGCATGGATGTGTGTCATGTCCTTACGTTAATTAGGTTTAAGTAGTTCTAAGTTCTAGGGGACTGATGACCACAGATGTTAAGTCCCATAGTGCTCAGAGCCATTTGAACATTTTTTTGGGGTGCCCGTTGGACACTAAAACACCTGGCTGTTCACCCGCAGACTCTTTCGTCATGAAGTACGTCGGGAGAAATTGTACGATAGTATGCCTTGCTTCTTCCCTCACTGTACACGTTTATGGCCTACAAAAGAACACTGGGTAATTTTTTTGCAGACGTGAGCGCAAAACATTTTGTGCATACGAACTGAAAACTAAAAATGCAAGGAACAAGAAACAGTACATTAAGCAAACAAGCACTAGCTACGGAGTTCTAGCCTCACTTGATTTCAATATAAATACAGTAAAAATAGAATTAAATGGATTACGAAAACATTTTTTCGCATTACTTCCTTCTCTTCTTGGTTATTCGAAATGTAGCATCAAAAACAAGTTACATTATAGAGGCTAAACGTATCGTATTAGTAGAGCAAATATGCATTCAAGAAGAGAAAAACATTCGAAATTGCCTTCCTACGACTATGTTATTCTTGTAAGCACTGTAATTTTTAGTGTTTAAAAAAGTTGTGTGTACACGACAGAAATTATGAACAAGAAGAAATCGTAAACAGTCGGCTGCTAATGTTTTGGGCTACTGAAGATGGAGGCAGGTCACGCCAATTCTGGCTTCAAATCAACGGACAGCGTCCGTCTTTAACGCCATCTCCCTTCTTTTTCTCTTTACGTCCATGATTGCTTGTCTATCTATCGTAATATTTATGACGTGATAGTATAATGTTAGTTATGTTCCTTTAGTGTGTATACGTTTGCCGGCCGGAGTGGCCGAGCGGTTCTAGGCGCTACAGTCTGGAACCACGCGACCGCTGCGGTCGCAGGTTCGAATCCTGCCTCGGGCATGGATGTGTGTGATGTCCTTAGGTTAGTTAGGTTTAAGTAGTTTTAAGTTCTAGGGGACTGAAGTCCCATAGTGCTCAGAGCCATCTGAACCAATTTTTTGAGTATACGTTTTTTTTCTATTATCCGGAATCGGGCTGCACGATTTCAATATAGTTAACTATACAATTTTTATGCCACTGGTCAGTTAGTTCATTTAATATATCAGAGTCTGTCCGAGAGGGTATATAAATAAATATCGATTGCTTCCACAACGTTTATTTTAAATCCCTTTGGTGTTTTATGTACGATTTTCGTTGCGTTTGTTGTGTGTATAGCCTCATGAGAAAATTAAACTGAACGATTAAGAAAATTAGGCTGCGAGTGAAGTTTCTTATGCAGGTATAAGATTATAAGACAGCAACAGCACCACGACGCGGTATGGATGTAAGTACCAATACACAGTCCCCCAAAACTGTTATTAGATATAAAAAGCTGCAAGTGTTAACAAAACGTAATGGCTTGCAGATAGCCTGAAGATGACCGTACAGCTGTAATAGGCCTATATCTACTCTGCAATCTGCAGCAATAAAACGCCATCAATAATAGCAGAATTCTGGTTCAATACTATTGTTACAACTGTAGAGCTATGGATAGGTAGCACCATTTACAGGTGAGCGACAAGTAACACGTGTCGCCGTTCTCTCTTCCTCTTTCTCTCTCTCTCTCTCTCTCTCTCTCTCTCTCTCGCGCTCTCTCTCTCTCCTCTCTCTCTATCTTACACACACACACACACACACACACACACACACACACACACACGTAACCAAGTTCACGCAGAGCTCAGTCACCGACCGCAGGACCCCACGGGGATCAGCTTACCTTCGACAGGTCAACCAGACTCGGGACGCTGTCGCCAGCTCCGAACGGCACACGCCCTCTGTTCCTAAAGGCACAGATTGTGTTCAAGCCTCATCGAGTGTCGAAGAGTTCCCCCGCCACCAGGGAAACGATGGCCCATTGGCAGACGCGTCTTCCGCTCAAGCGTCGGCAGACTTCCTCTTTCATTGCGCTCTACATCTACATAAATATTCTCCAAGTCACCATAAAGTTATACAACGCACAGCGAAGGATATGTGGTACCAGTGTCATTAGTACTCGTATCGTCAGTATTCTTTCCCGTTCTTTTCCCGTATCGAGGGAGGGAGAAATGACTCAATACGTCTCGATGCACGCCCTAACCTCTCTTACCTTTTTTCTCGTGATCCCTGTGCGAGATATACGAGGTGCATTCAAGTTCTAAGGCCTCCGATTTTTTTTCCCCGGACTTTAAAGAGATAGAAACATGCGCATTGTTTTAAAATGAGGCCGCGTTCATTGTCAATATGTCCCAGAGATGGCAGCACCGTACGGCAGATGGAATTTTACCGCCAGCGACGAGAATGAGAACTGTTTTAAATACTTAAAATGGCGACGTTTTCCTTACTTGAACAGCGTGCAATCATTCGTTTTCTGAATTTGCGTGGTGTGAAACCAATTGAAATTCATCGACAGTTGAAGGAGACATGTGGTGATGGAGTTATGGATGTGTCGAAAGTGCGTTCGTGGGTGCGACAGTTTAATGAAGGCAGAACATCGTGTGACAACAAACTGAAACAACCTCGGGCTCGCACAAGCCGGTCTGATGACATGTTCGAGAAAGTGGAGACAATTGTTTTGGGGGATCGCCGAATGACTGTTGAACAGATCGCCTCCAGGGTTGGCATTTCTGTGGGTTCTGTGCACACAATCCTGCATGACGACCTGAAAATGCGAAAAGTGTCATCCAGGTGGGTGCCACGAATGCTGACAGACGACCACACGGCTGCCCGTGTGGCACGTTGCCGAGCAATGTTGACGCGCAACGACAGCACGAATGGGACTTTCTTTTCGTCGGTTGTGACAATGGATGAGACGTGGATGCCATTTTTCCATCCAGAAACAAAGCGCCAGTCAGCTCAATGGAAGCACACAGATTCACCGCCACCAAAAAAATTTCGGGTAACCGCCAGTGCTGAAAAAATGATGGTGTCCATGTTCTGGGACAGCGAGGGCGTAATCCTTACCCATTGTGTTCCAAAGGGCACTGCGGTAACAGGTGCATCCTACGAAAATGTTTTGAAGAACAAATTCCTTCCTGCACTGCAACAAAACGTCCGGGAAGGGCTGGGCGTGTGCTGTTTCACCAAGACAACGCACCCGCACATCGTGCTAACGTTACGCAACAGTTTCTTCGTGATAACAACATTGAAGTGATTCCTCATGCTCCCTACTCACCTGACCTGGCTCCTAGTGACTTTTGGCCTTTTACAACAATGAAAGACACTCTCCGTGACCGCACATTCACCAGCCGTGCTGCTATTGCCTCAGCGATTTTCCAGTGGTCAAAACAGACTCCTAAAGAAGCCTTCGCCGCTGCCATGGAATCATGGCGTCAGCGTTGTGATAAATGTGTACGTCTGCAGGGCGATTACGTCGAGAAGTAACGCCAGTTTCATCGATTTCGGGTGAGTAGTTAATTAGAAAAAAAGTCGGAGGCCTTAGAACTTGAATGCACCTCGTCCTTTGTCGGTAGCATACTGGTCGCACAGTCTTTTTCAAATACAGGTTATCGAAATCCACTCAACGGTGTTTCGGGAGAACTGCGCTGACTTTCTATCATTTCAGTAAAACTATAGTGCGGCCAGTGATTTCAGCAAGGCGTTTCAGATTTCGCGCATGTGTACCTGACGAGGACTACAAATACTGGAAGAATATTCTAGAATCGGTCACACTGGTGCCTTGTGTGGGGTTTGCTTTGCAAATAAGTCCCACTTACCCACAATCCTGTCAACAAGTCTAAGTCTTCCATTCGCCCTCCCTAATGTACCGTTTTTACGTAATGGTCCCATTTCATATAACATTTTAGAATTACACGTAGACACGATAAAAGATCAGATACCATACGCTTCTTTGTTATATGCTTTGTCTGAAATTTTTAAAAGGTTAGAAAGAGGTGTTATTCATTACAACAAATGGATATTTTATCGGGCCGGCCGGGGTTGCCGAGCGGTTCTTGGCGCTACAGTCTGGAACCGCGTGACCGCTACGGTCGCAGGTTCGAATCCTGTCTCGCGTATGGATGTGTGAGATGTCCTTAGGTTAGTTAGGATTAAGTAGTTCTAAGTTCTAGGGGACTGATGACCTTAGAAGATAAGTCCCATAGTGCTCAGAGCCATTTGAACCATTTGATATTTTATCTTACGACGATACTTTCCTGTACAAAACTGCATCCTCAGTGATTAACCTTGTAGTGCTGCAGATCCCACATGATACATGGTTTGTATACACCGATGGAAGAAACATCGCACCAGAAAATAATTAATGTAATGAAATTTCAGGAATACATTTGTCCAGGTAACATATTTAAGTGATCAACATTGCGGAGTCACAGATTAATGTAAGAGCGAGAGAATCCATTGCAGTTGTGAAATCCTGTTACATTACTAACCCGTTTAACCGCCAGAATGTTGAATGCAAGCATGTATTGTGCTGTACAGTTGAGAGAGTCAGTTTGTGGGATTGAGCTTCATGCCTGTTGCACTTCGTCGGTGAATACAGGGGCGAATAATGCAGTTTGTGGATGACGCTGGAGTTCTGCAATGTTGTCCTACATGTGTTCGACTAGAGACAGATCTAGTGATCGAGTAGGCCAAGGCAACATGTCCGTACTCTGTGGAGCATGTTGGGTTACAACAGCGATATGTGAGTGAGCGTTGTCCTGTTTTTTTTTTTTTTTAATTGCAGCAAAAAGTCGAGTCACCATAATGACGTACAAGTGTGCAATAAGGGTGCGTGAGATAAACTAAACTAAACTCCTCTCGAACAGGTCATGAAGGCACAACGGTACCGACCGACCGCCGTGTCACCCTCAATTCACAGGCGTCACTGGATGCGGATATGGAGGGGCATGTGATCAGCACACCGCTCTCCCGGCCGTATATCAGTTTCCGAGACCGGAGCCGCTACTTATCGATCAAGTAGCTCCTCAGTTTGCCTCACAGGAGCTGAGTGCACCCCGCTTGCCAACAGCGCTCGGCAGACCAGATGGTCACCCACCCAAGTGGTAGCCCAGCCCGACGGCGCTTAACTTCGGTGATCTGACGGGAACAGCTGTTACCACTGCGGCAAGGCCGTTGGCAGGGGTGCGTGAGAAAACCGCAAGAATCTCCTGCTTCCTTACGAAGTCGCACCCCAGGCCCTAACTGTAACTGTAGTTCCAGACAAGTTGACTGCAGGCTCTCAACTAGCCCCCTTGTAACCAACACACTGACATCACTGGTACAGAGGCAGAACCAGCTTTCATCAGAAAACAGAACAGACCAGCTCCTTGCCCTCCAAAGAGCTCTGGTTCGGCACCACTGAAGTCGCAAACGCCGGTGATATGGGGTCAATGGAATGCACACCGCAGGACGTCTGGCTCGGAGCTGTACGTGAGGTCACTGTGGTGCCAAATGCTACTCAAACTGCTGCTGCAGACGCAGCACGATGCACCAGAGCCATACGTCGAGCGCCATGGTCTTCCCCCTCGGTAATCCCACGTGGCCGCCCGGAACCCGATCTCGTTGAGACCGTACATTCTCGTGACAGCCGTCGCTAGCAGTCATGTACAGTGGCTGCTTTCCTGCCGAGTCTTTCTGCAGTATCACAGAAGGAACGTCCAGCTCCCAGTAGCCCTAATACACACCTCGTTCAAACTCAGTAAGGTGTTGGTAATGGCGCCTCCTCGACTTGAAGGCATTCTTGACTAACATCAGCTCACCACGTCCAGTCTCAAAGGTAACTAACGCTCGTGACAGTTTGTAACCTCCCCACAATAAATGTTAATAAAAAATGAAAATGAACCATGAACCAATTGTAACCTCCCCTTGGAAATAAGAATTAAATGAATTTTATATATTGTAACCTCTGAACAAAATTGTTTCCCATTTATAGTCTCCGTGCAGAAATGCATTCACATTTAATGTAACCACAAAATTCAATTCCGAAACCCGGAAATAATAAAAAAATTCAGTAACCTGGTAAATTTTATGACGACAGCAACGCTGCGCCGCGGCCCTGTACTCTGAATAAAAAAACAAAAAATCTTACCTCAATAAAAACTGCGAATATATCTGCTCTTACCTAAAAAATTTTCGGCTCAGCTCCGTGCAATACTGGCATATGCTTTGTGATTCATGAAAGGAAAGATAATCCATTGAATAAAATCTTTAAATTGAAATGAATGCCTTTTTTAAAAAAATTACTTTATATTATAAAAATTATTATTGGGGCATTTTTTGAAAGAAATTGGATGACAGTTAACATACATTACTAGATATGCGCAAGGCTGCTTCTCTACCTTCTACAATAAAATTCATCCTCCAGAGTCCTGACCAGAACAGACTGCCGACACGCGCAGACACGCGCCGACTACTGCCGACTCACGCAGACTACTGTCGACTACTGCCGACTAATGCCGACTAGCAACAACTAACTACATACAGCTCTCTGGTCAGAGACTCTCCTAAGTCTTGCCTGTTGCAGGCAGCGCATACATCGCATACCTCTTACAAGTTAAATCGTGTATTTAAAGCTAACCTCATCTGCATCCCCATAGTGACGCCACTAGCGCAACACTTATTTGACAGGCGCGAAATCTGAACAGACATCATTTTTCAGATGTAAAAACACGCCTACCAACATACATTTATGTCGCACAGCTCCCTGGTAATGCGATTTTTTTTCCGTCGATGTATATGCCGAAAACATTATAGATCGCACCGCGCATCCTATGGGCAAACCAGATGGTACTTTCGTCTCCGTCGTCTTTTTCCTCAATTTGCAGAAAAATTTGATGTTAAAGCTTTTCCCTCCATTGCAGCAGGCTCGCTTTGCCATAGCACGATTGTCAGTTACAGCGTAGTGTTGTTGGCGCTACGCAGTATTTCTTTACAGATATCGCCGTCCACAAGCGCATGAATGTGTTTCCAACAGAGGGTGACGATAGTCTTACAGCCTTTAGGCCGCGTGCTGCGTTTCTGCGCCTAATGTTCCGTCCCTTATCGTGAAAGAAGTCCGCCCCCGGTAGCTGAGTGCTCAGCGAAAGACTTGCACCCGGCGAACGGTCTACCCGACGGGAAGTCTAGTCACACGACGTTTACATTTTTATTGTGAAAGAAGTCCTCGGAGGCTGGAGATCCGTATTTAGTTAATTTCCAAACGTAACCTTCTGTGTTAAGGCTTTCGTGGCCACTTGTTGGCCAATTGCCTGTTGGCTTCAGTATGCGGGTTCTTCGACCTGTGTTTGTTGGTGATTTTTCTGTCATTTCGCCAGCACCAGTGGCTGACATTAGTCAAAGCTTTACTCTCCAGCCATCAGCCTTCACCACCAACAGTTTGTAAACTTGTTTAACAAGTTAGTTTCTGCGAAATCTTCGATTTGAAACAAAATGGTAAACAAGTAGGCTAACCCTCATGATTTCTGTATGGACCAGAGTTTTGCAGGTATGTGTAGCGTCCTTGAGTAATAAAAACATACAATTTCGGTGACTATTGTAGATAAGTCTTCATCAAGATCCCGTTTTAGACCTCTGATAGCGTGCCTCTACAGCCCTATGAGTAACCTGATTACTTTTAATAAAACATAAACTGTTTCAAGCAATGAAAAAAGCTTTGGGCTTGTGATAGTACGTCTGAATTTCCCTCATCTACCTACACATATAAAGAAGCATGTCAGTTCGTTTGTTTGTGTGTTTGCAATTCATACAAATTTACACTTTTATTCCGATCTTGATGCAATTTTGCACACTTTACCTTGAAAACAAGAGGAAAATCGCTATCTACATAAGGTTTCCTAATCTGACTTGCAACATATACATTTGAGCGGACATACGCTATAAATTTTTTAATATATATCGGAAAGTACTTAATCGATTTACGTCAAAAATCTATGGTTCGGTGAAACAATGAAAAAATGTAATGAAAACTTAAATGCCTAACAAAAGAAATATCTCGTGATAAACTGATTGTAGTTCCTATCACGAGAATATATTACAGAAGCGGTATTCGTCTTGGAGTTGACAGAAACATGTTGATTAGTTGCCTTTGTTACGTATTACAACTACCCTAGAAGACGTTTAGTCCATGTGTCGCAGATATTTATATTATTACAATCCACAGTGGTGTACAAACGCTAAGGCAGGTCTTGGGTATAGTACCAACAAAAATCACTAGATCGCCGGCCGATCAAAAGATCGAACGGAACCCGAGATTTCCCGAAGTGTGACGTAAACTGTTCGAACAGTTCGAGTAGTGCTCAAACACAGCCCTACTTGAAACTTTGTGTGGCAAATATTAGACATCCCAGGCAACGCCGGGAATTGTAGTTAGTAATTAATATTATTATTTTTTTTTTACTACTGAGATGTTCAAGCAAATATTTTTATTAAAATGATACGTTGCTTTGTGAGTGGAATCCTATAGCTTCAGGAAAGAAGGTACTCTTAATCACCACCTCAAAAAAAAAAAAAAAAAAAAAAAAATCTAGTTGCGACAATGATGCTGGCGATGTGGTTAGCGCTTCTCTACACGTTCCCTCTTTAATGCTGCACAATTTTCGCAGCAATGAACGACAACGACTTGTCGGAGGCATCTTTTACAGAAGTCTGTCCTTCTCTAGGTGTTCCCCCTTCAGTGCTGCACAATTTTCCCAACAATGAACGACTTTTCGGAGAACTCTGTTACAAAAGTCTGCATTTGGGCTCAGCAGGAAACGGTCCACCTCGATGTCATCCTGAAAATACCCTCATTTAACAAATTCCTCTTTTCCTATTGTCAGTCCGTTCTATATCCTCTAAACATCAGCCATTATCAGTTAATTATCTATCCAAATATCAGAATTTAGCTACAACGCCGCTCCACGGAGGAATTAAGCGAATGGGGCGGAGATCTTTAGACGTGATGTACATTTACAGACGAACAAACGATAGCATTTTCAGAAAAAAATTGGTGACTTATTCAAGAGAAATAGCTCCACAAATTCAGCACTCTATAATGCTTCGGTCCAACTCTGGTTCTTGTGCAAGCAGTAATTCACTTGGCATACATTGGTAGAGTTGCCGGATGTCCTCATGAAGTACATAGTGCCAACTGGTGCATTGCACCGTCAAAATCCCGAGCTAATTGGAGGGCACTGCCCATAATGCTTCAAACGTTGCCGGTTGAGAAGAGATCCGGTGACCTTGCCGGCCAAAGTAGTGCTTGGCAAGCGCAAAGACAGTCAGTAGAAACTCCGGCCGTGTGCGGACGGCCATCATCTTGCTGGAATTTAAGGCCAGGAAGGCTTCCTACGTATGGCGACAAAACGGCACGCAGAATACTGTAGACGTACCTCTGTGCTGTAAGGGAGCAGCGGGTGACAACCGAAGGAGTCCTGCTATGAAAAAGAAGTGTCACCCCCGACCACTCCTAGTTGTTGGGCTGTATGGCGGGCGACAATCGGGTTGGTATCCCACCTCTGTCCGTGGCGTTTCTAGAAACGTCTTCGCTGGTCATTGTGGTCCATTTCGAAGCTGCACTCATCACTGAAGACGATTCTACTCTAGTCGATAGGCTTACAGGCCGTAGACCTGTCTGGAAACGCTTCGAAAATCATTGGGATACCATCATGACTGTCACAAGCCATGTGGTCCGCCAACCAGAAATGATGGATTGGAGTCCCGAGCGACCAGAAAAAAGCACAGGTGACACCTGTATGTAAGAAGGGTAGAAGGAAGGATCCTCAAAATTACAGCCCAATATCCTTAACATCGGTTTGTTGCAGGATTCTCGAACATATTCTCAGTTCGAATATAATGAATTTCCTTGAGACAGAGAAGTTGCTGTCCATGCATCAGCACGGCTTTAGAAAGCATCGCTCCTGCGAAACGCAACTCGCCATTTTTTCACATGATATCTTGCGAACCACCATGAAGGGTATCAGACGGATGCCATATTCCTTGACTTCCGGAAAGCGTTTGACTCGGTGCCCCACTGCAGACTCCTAACTAAGGTACGAGCATATGGGATTGGTTCCCAAATATGTGAGTGGCTCGAAGACTTCTTAATTAATAGAACCCAGTACGTTGTCCTCGATGGTGAGTGTTCGTCGGAGGTGAGGGTATCATCTGGAGTGCCCCACGGAATTGTGGTAGGTGCGCTGTTGTTTTCTATCTACATAAATGATCTTTTGCATAGGGTAGATAGCAATGTGCGGCTGTTTGCTGATGATGCTGTGGTGTACGGGAAGGTGTCGTCGTTGAATGACTGTCGGAGGATACAAGATGACTTGGACAGGATTTGTGATTGGTGTAAAGAATGGCAGATAACTCTAAATATAGATAAATGTAAATTAATGCAGATGAATAGGAAAAAGAATCCCGTAATTTTTGAATACTCCATTAGTAGTGTAACGCTTGACACAGTCACGTCGGTTAAATATTTGGGCGTAACATTGCAGAGCGATATGAAGTGGGACAAGCATGTAATGTCAGTTGTGGGGAAGGCGGATAGTCGTTTTCGGTTCATTGGTAGAATTTTGAGAAGATGTTGTTCATCTGTAAAAGAGACCGCTTATAAAACACTAATACGACCTATTCTTGAGTACTGCTCGAGCGTTTGGGATCCCTATCAGGTCAGATTGAGGGAGGACATGGAAACAATTCAGAGGCGGGCTGCTAGGTTTGTTACTGGTAGGTTTGATCATCACGCGAGTGTTACGGAAGTGCTTCAGGAACTCGGGTGGGAGACTTTAGAGGGAAGGAGGCGTTCTTTTCGTGAATCGCTACTGAGGAAATTTAGAGAACCAGCATTTGAGGCTGACTGCAGTACAGTTTTACTGCCGGCAACTTATATTTCGCGGAAAGACCACGGAGATAAGATAAGAGAGATTAGGGCTCGCACAGAGGCATATAGGCCGTCATTTTTCCCTCGTTCTGTTTAGGAGTGGAAGAGGGAGAGAAGATGCTAGTTGTGGTACGAGGTACCCTCCGCCACGCACTGTATGGTGGATTGAGGAGTATGTATGTAGACGTAGATGTAGATGTAGTGTCATTACTTTTTATAGCAGGACCCTTTGATTGTCATACGGGGCATCCTTACAGCACAGCGGTACGTCGACGGTATTTTAGGTCCCGTTTTGTTGCCCTTTATGCCAAGCCATAGTGGGCTTACATTTCAGCAAGATAATGCCCGCTGACAGAAGACGAGAATTTCTACAAATTGTCGTCATCCTTTCCAAACGCTAACTTGGCCAGCAAGGTCGCCGGATCCCTCCCCGATTGAGAACGTTCACAGCATTACGGGCACAGACCTCCAACGGTTTAACGCGCCAATTGGACAGATTTTGGCACGGCATCCTTCAGGAGGACGTCCAGCACCTTTATCAATCAATGCCAAGCAAATAATTGCTTGCATAAGGGCCAGAGGAAGACCAACGCGCTATTGACTTGCTCAATTTGTGAAGGTGTTTCTCTTCTTGCTAAACTGTTTATCATCCATGTTTCACTTCCATACATGGTCACATTCCATACAAATACTCTCAGAAAAGACTTTGACACTTAAATCTATATCTGATTTTAACAAATTTCTCTTCTTCACAAATGCCTTCCTTGCTGTTGACAGTCCACATTTTGTATCTTCTCTACGTTGATCATCATCAGTTATTTTGCGGCCCAAATAGAAATCTTCTGTATTACTTTAAGCGTCTCAATTCCTAATCCAATTCCCTCCGCATCACCTGATTTAATTCAACTACATTCTATTATCATTTTGCTTTTGTTAATGTGCATCTTATATCCACGTTTCAAGACACTGTCCATTCTGCTCAACTGCTTTTCCAGGTCCTTTGCTGTCTGACAGAATTACAGTGCCGTCGGCAAACCTTTTGAATTCCTACTCCAAATTTTTCTTTTGTTTTCATTACTGCTCACTCACTATACAGATTGAATAACATCGGGGATAGTCTCACTACCTTCTCAATCACTGCTGCCCTTTGGTACTCCCTGACTCTTTATAACTGCCATCTGGTTTTTGTACAAATTGTAAATAGCCTTTTGCTCCCCAAATTTTATGCCTGCAACCTTGAGAATTTGAAAGAGCTTATTCCAGTCAATGTTGTCAAAAGCTCTCTATCCCTATGTTTATTGCAAACATAGGTTTACCTTTCCTTAACCTTTGCTTCTAACAAAAGTAGTAAGCTCAGTATTGGCTTGTGTGTTCCTATGTTTCTACAGAATTCAAACTGATCTTCCTGAAGTCATCTTCTACCAGTTTTTCCATATGTCTGTTTTGCAACTGTGACTTATTAAACTGATAGTTCAGTAATTTTCGCACCTGTCAGCACCTGCTTTCTAAGGGAATGGAATTATTATATTCTTCTTGAAGCCTGAGGGTACTTCGCTACTTTGCTTGTCTCTTACATCTAACTAACCAGATGGTAGAGTTTTGTCATGGCTGACTCACCCGAGGGCATCAGTAGTTCTACTGGAATGTTGTGTACACCTGGGGTCTTGTTTCGACTTAGGTCTTTCAGTGCTCTGTCGAATTCGTCACTCAGTGTCATATCTCCCATTTCATCTATGTCCTCTTCCATTCACATAAACTGCCGCCAAGTACATTACCCTTGTACAGACCCTCTATATATTCCTTCCACCCTCCTGCTTTCCCTTCTTTGCTTAGAACTGGTTTTCCATCTGAGCTCTTGATATTCATACAGATGGATCTCTGTTCTCGAAAGGTCTCCTTAATTTTTCTGTAGGTGGCATCTATCTTTCCTCTAGTGATTTATTCTTCTACATCTTACATATGTCCTCTAGTCATTCACACTTAGCCATTTTGCACTTCCTGTTTTCTAATATTGTTCTTTGTTGTTTGTTGTAGTTTCCCTTTTGAAATATTAAGGACAATATATATGAAATGTCTAAAAAAAGAGACTGTGAATAATAATAAATAGACAGGAACGTCAAATTTATGATGAAAATTTATGAAATTTATTTCAAGAAATATTATATCGATGTATAACGTATATACACAATCATTATGATCTTTGTTCTTATATATAAACTGAAAAAAGACAATGAATTAAACTTCTGCTGTTAGTCTGCTGTCTGTAAGGTATGATCGCTATTCTATTGGAAAGACTACGTATAGCGATAGCATTTGTTCTGTTTGTTCTCTTGCTTAGCGATTAATTAGAATATATCCTGTGCATGGTGAATATATATATATATATATATATATATATATATATATATATATATATATATGTGTGTGTGTGTGTGTGTGTGTGTGAGTGAGTGTGTGTGTGTGTGTGTGTGTGTAAGTGCATAGTGTCATTTAAAAACACATTCCAGCACCTCTTCATAAAGTGTCAATTAAAAACAATTGTTATTTAGCATTTTTCAGTTGCTGCGAAGCGAGCAGCGGTGATCTTTGACTGGTAACAATTGGCCGCCATTACGCGGCATATTAGAAATTGCTATTTTGTGCAGATTACTTCAGCGTAGTAAAAATCATTCCAAGTCATTAAGTTACTGAAGTGGAAAAGTTCAATAATGTTATTTTGACAAAAACTAAATATTTTCAGAGATGCAATTATTTCTAGGTCAGTGGACTTGGCCGGAATTCCATTTCGATAAGAGCATTTGAAATAATTTGTAGGGAGCCTGTCGCTACAGTAAATCATAACTTAACATTTATTTTGGCCACCTACAAATTAATTTTCTTATTACGGCCTCTATTGTTTATTACATAACAGTCAATACTAATAAATCAATATATCAAATAATAAATTACAGTAGAGGGACGTAACATTGTCTGTACATGTATGTGTACATGTACATGTACGTAATATCTACAGATATCCGTCCCATTCGGATAATTCCTTCGTGTTTCGTCCCTTTCTTGCGTCGAGTGTAGTTACCCCAGCAACGCCTGATGTAATTCGATTACATTCCAGTATCCCTGTTTCGCTTTTGTTGTTGCTCGTAACATAACATCTTTTGAAAACACTAGCTATGTCATCCAGCTGCTCTTTACTGTTTTACAGAACTATAATGTCATCGGCGAACCTGAAAGTTTTCATTTCTTCCTTCTGAACTTAGGAAAGAAAATTCACACTTGAAAAAGAAAATCAAACAAATTTTCTTGACATTACACTAAAAAAAGAAAATGGCAAACATACATTTAACATCTTTAGAAATACAACAGCCACAGACACAATAATACATTCCACAGCCAACGACCCCCACAGCCAGAGAATCCCACTCAATAAGAGAAACTATGAACAAGCAATGAGTGCAATCATACGAATAGCTAGGAACAACGGATATGACACACATGTGGTACACAGGCTCAATCAAAAAATAAAAACACAAATACAAAACAAACACAACATTTCCCAGGTCTCCTTTGCTGCTTGCTCAACGTACACACTGAATAACATCGGGAATAGGCTACAACCCTGACTCATTGTCCTCTCTACCACTGATTCCTCTTCGTATCCTTCGACTCTTATAACTACAGCCTTGTTGCTTTCTTCCTCTGTATTTTATCGCTGCTGCCTTCATAATTTCAGGGAATTTATTCCAGTCGTGATTGCGTAAAGCTCTCTCTATACCAACAAATGCTATAAACTGAGGCTGGCCTTTCTCTAACCTATCTTCTAAGCTAAGTCGTCGGATCAGTACTGCCTCTCGCTTTCCTTCGTTTTTCGGAACCAAACTGACCATTCCCTAGGTCGGCGTTTACTAGTTTACGTCTTGTTTGCACGCTTGTGCAAAAATGTTTTTCCAGAGCTTCGTCTGTTAATTGACTGTGTAGAACCCTAAATACAGGGTGTTACAAAACGGTACGGCCAAACTTTCAGCAAACATTCGTCACACACAAAGAAAGAAAATATGTTATGTGGACATGTGTCCGGAAACGCTTATTTTCCGTGTTAGAGCTCATTTTATTACTTCTCTTCAAATCACTTTAATCATGCAATGGAAACACACAGCAACAGAACGTACCAGCGTGACTTCAAACACTTTGTTACAGGAAATGTTCAAAATGTCCTCCGTTAGCAAGGATACATGCATCCACCCTCTGTCGCATGGAATCCCTGATGCAGCCCTGAAGAATGGCGTATTGTATCACAGCCGTCCACAATACACCGCGGTTGCGTAGACAAGAGCTTTCAAATGCCCCCATAAATGAAAGTCAAGAGGGTTGAGGTCAGGAGAGCGTGGAGGCCATGGAATTGGTCCGCCTCTACCAGTTCATCGGTCACCGAATCTGTTGTTGAGAAGCGTACGAACACTTCGACTGAAATGTGCAGGAGTTCCATCGAGCATGAACCACATGTTGTGTCGTACTTGTAAAGGCACATGTTCTAGCAGCACATGAAATCATGATAACGTACTCCATTGAGCATAGGTGGAAGAACATGGGGCCCAATCAAGACATCACCGACAATGCCTGCCTAAACGTTCACAGAAAATCTGAGTTGATGACGTGATTCCACAATTGCGTGCGGATTCTCGTCAGCCCATACATGTTGATTGCGAAAATTTACAATTTGATCACGTTGGAATGAAGCCTCATCCGTAAAGAGAACATTTGCACTGAAATGAGGTTTGACACATTGTTGGATGAACCATTCGCAGAAGTGTACCCGTGGAGGCCAATCAGCTGCTGATAGTGCCTGCACACGCTGTACATGGTACGGAAATAACTGGTTCTCCCGTAGCACTCTCCATACAGTGACGTGGTCAACGTTATCTTGTACAGCAGCAACTTCTCTGACGCTGATATTAGGGTTATCGTCAACTGCACGAAGAATTGCCTCGTCCATTGCAGGTGTCCTCGTCGTTCTAGGTCTTCCCCAGTCGCGAGTCATAGGCTGGAATGATCCGTGCTCCCGAAGACGCCGATCAATTGCTTCGAACGTCTTCCTGTCGGGACACCTTCGTTCTGGAAATCTGTCTCGATACTAACGCACCGCGCCACGGCTATTGCCCCGTGCTAATCCATACATCAAATGGGCATCTGCCAACTCCGCTTTTGTAAACATTGCACTGACTGCAAAACCACGTTCGTGATGAACACTAACCTGTTGATGCTACGTACTGATGTGCTTGATGCTAGTACTGTAGAGCAATGAGTCGCATGTCAACACAAGCACCGAAGTCAACATTTCCTTCCTTCAATTGGGCCAACTGGAAGTACAGTACATACTGACGAAACTAAAATGAGCTCTAACATGGAAATTAAGCGTTTCCGGACACATGTCCACATAACATCTTTTCTTTATTTGTGTGTGAGGAATGTTTCCTGAAACACCCTGTATACGACGCAATGAAAAGTCACTTCACAAAGACTTGATGAGAACAGTTGCAGAAAAAGAAACCGTTTCAAGCGCAGCAGGGTTTTGGCGTAAAGCCTTTGTTCGGTCATGATTATTTTCTACACTATCATAAAAAAGGTCTGAAACAGTAGTAGAAACTAACCGCGCAACCAGGCGGAAAAGTACTTCTCCCTTGCATATCAAAGTGGACGCCGAGCGTGTCCAAGTCGTTTGCACGCACCTGCACAAAAACGTAAAAAGCTGCGTAGCAGTTCTGCTAAGCCACACGTGTGGAGAATGCCAATAGCATGGAAGCTGTAGTAATTACAGTTTCTACAGTCATTTGTAGCTCGGATATTACGCGGAATTTCTGCTCATCGTGGAAAATTATATGTTTTAGAAAAAAAGGGTAACATTTATACGGACCCACTTACACAACTCTGTAACGAGGATAAATGATAATCCTAGCTTAGTCAATTCGCAAAAAAGATAAACATCTTTTGGGACAATTTTGTAAGCAATGTTTTCTTTGTTCCTGGGTCTTTCGCTTCCATGTGATTTCTTTATTGCACCTAAAGGCATATTACAGCACTGATTATTTGTCCCGCTTCATAAAAAGTTAAGACTATTACTTTTTAAGCACATCGGATATATAGCGGAAACATGCTGTCTGTAATGGAAATTGTTGCCGTACTATACATATGTTAAGGAACTGTGAGTTGAGTTCCAAAACGTAACACAGTGAAAATGTGGGAATAAGGAACGCTTCTGAAATACGAAATTAACTGTCTAACTTCGTAATTATTCCACTATAGAAATGCCAGTGATTGCTATGAATAAATTCTTGAAACATACTATGCTTCCTTGTAAACAAAGCATCTGTAGCGAAAATGATAAAATGAGTTGGGAATATGGGCTTGTAGCGCATAGATGACCGAGCGAGGTGGCGCCGTGGTTAGCATACTGGACTCGCAATCGGGAGAACGTCGGTGCAATCCCGAGTCCGGCCATCCTGATTTCGGTTTTCCGTGATATCCCTAAATCGTTCCACTCAAATGCCGGGATGGTTCCTTTGAAAGGGCCGACTTTCTTTTCCGTCCTTCCCTAATGCGATGAGACCGATGACCTCGCTGTTTGGTCTCCTCCCCAAAACAACCCAACCCCCCTATACGTGGTAATTATTGTAGCATGACGTTACTTGGAGAAATGGAGACGTAAAAGGTTGTTTAAGATCATAATCATCCGATGGGCTCATCATTGGTGCTCTAGTACAGTTCTGCCTATGTCTGTAGCCAACGACTGTATAATAACAATGGTGTAGTTTTAAACGATGTGGACGGCAATTGTAACGAATGCTATCGAAACTATATCTTAATGTCACTCCTTCAGTTCAAACAGAAGATTTTCAAATAAGAATATTTCGGCTATAAACCAAAATACGAGTATTTAACAGATTATTATTCTAGTCTTTCGTAAAAACAAAGCTATGTATCTGCCAGTAGCAGCACGCAAGTACTCGTATATACAGAGTGGTCCATCGATCGTGACCGGGCCAAATATCTCACGAAATAAGAGTCAAACGAAAAAACTACAAAGAACGAAACTTGTCTAGCTTGAAGGGGGAAACCAGATGGCGCTATGGTTGGTCAGCTAGATGACGCTGCCATAGGTCAAACGGATACCAACAGCGTTTTTTTTTAAATAGGAAACCTCATTTTATTAGATATTCGTATAGTACGTACAGAAATATGAATGTTTTAATTGGACCACTTTTTTCGTTTTGTGATAGATGGCACTGTAACAGTCACAAACATATGGTTCACAATTTTAGACCAACAGTTGGTAACAGGCAGGTTTTCTAAATTAAAATACAGAACGTAGGTAAGTTTGAACATTTTATTTCGGTTGTTCCAATGTGATAAATGTACCTTCCTGAACTTATCATTTCTGAGAACGCATGCTGTTACACCGTGATTACCTGTAACTACCACTTTAATGCAATAAATGCTCAAAATGATGTCCGTCAACCTCAACGCATTTGACAATACGTGTAACAACATTCCTCTCAACAGCGAGTAGTTGACCTTCCGTAATTTTCGTACATGCACTGACAATGCGCTGACGCATGTTGTCAGGCGTTGTCGGTGGATCACGATAGCAAGTATCCTTCAACTTTCCCCACAGAAAGAAATCCGGGGACGTCAGATCCGGTGAACGTGCGGGCCAATCCACCTGTCATGAAATATGCTGTTCAATAACGCTTCAACCGCACGCAAACTATGTGCCGGACATCCATCATGTTGGAAGTACATCGCCATCCTGTCATGCAGTGTAACATCTTGTAGTAACATCGGTAGAACATTACGTAGGAAATCAGCATACATTGCACCATTGCATTTAGATTGCCATCGATAAAACTGGGGCCAATTATCCTTCCTCCCATAATGCCACACCATACTTTAACCCGCCAAGGTCGCTGATGTTCCACTTGTCGCAACCAGCGTGGATTTTCTGTTGCCCAATAGTGCATATTATGACGGTTTACATTACCGCTGTTGATGAAAATGGCTCTGAGCACTATGGTACTTAACATCTGAGGTCATCAGTCCCCTAGAACTTAGAACTACTTAAACCTAACCAACCTAAGGACACCACACACATCCATGCCCGAGGCAGGATTCGAACCTGCGACCGTAGCAGTCGCGCGGTTCCAGACTGAAGCGCCTAGAACCACTCGGTTACAATGGCCGGCCACTGTTGGTGAATGACGCTTCCTCGCTAAATAGAACGCGTGCAAAAAAATCTGTCATCGTCCCGTAATTTCTCTTGTGCCCAGTGGCAGAACGGAACACGACGTTCAAAGTCGTCGCCATGCAATTCCTGGTGCATATAAATATGGTACGGGTGCAATCAATGTTGATTTAGCGTTCTCAACATAGACGTTTTTGAGATTCCCAATTCTCGAGCAATTTGTCTGCTGCTGATATGCGGATTAGCCGCGACAGCAGCTAAAACACCTACTTTGGCATCATCATTTATTGCAGGTCATGGTTGACGTTTCACATTTTGCTGAACGCTTCCTGTTTCGTTAAATAACCTAACTATCCGGCGAACGGTCCGGACACTTGGATGATGTCGTCCAGGATACCGAGCAGCATACATAGCACACGCCCGTTGGGCATTTTGATCACAATAGCCATGCATCAACACGATATCGACCTTTTCCGCAATTGGCAAACGGTCCATTTTAACACAGGTAATGTATCACGAAGCAAATACCTTCCGCACTGGCGGAATGTTACGTGATACCAAGTACTTATACGTTTGTGACTACTACAGCGCCATCTGTCACAAAGCGAAAAATGTGGTCCAACTAAAACATTCATATTTCTTTATGTACTACACGAATATGTAATAAAAATGAGGGTTCCTATTTAAAAAACGCAGTTGATATCCGTTTGATGCGTGGCAGCGCCATCTAGCGGGCCAATCATAGCGCCACCTGGTTTCCCCCTTCAAGCAAGACGATTTTCGTTCTTTGTAGTTTTTTCATTTGATGCTTATTTCGTGAGATATTTGGCTCGGTCACTATCAGTGGACCACCATGTATACATGTACCTATAATACACCATTTAATCAGCATCGCTAAATGAACACTAATTGCGGTGACAGAAACACCTTGTGTAGCTCTTTAGACCCGCAGGTCGCCGGGCGAGTGACGTGTGTGCCGAGGGGCTATTTGGAAACGCTCAATCCAGAGAGGTCTATTCACGACAGCTAAATTTCTCCACGTCTCATCGGTCGGTCAGTGGTTTTGCCGACGGATGTATATTTTTATCGGGTCTCCTGCTTTCAGTCGCCTTCCTGTCTCCATTCAAGTTGTGGCTATTGCTAGTCAGGCAACTGCATGATTTTGGTTTTAGAGAACACATTGTTACTACAATCGTCTGCGTTCGCTTGAGACGAGCTTACTATTCTCCGTGCCGCGGTTGCATACTCAAATCCTTTCAATTTTATTTTGCATTCTGACTGAAAACTGAAGTTCGGTTTTGTGACTATGTTTGAGACCTGTGCCTACATGGGTCGGGTTATCCACGCATTCCATCGCTATCCGTGCTCGTACTGTAAATAAATGCCTCCTTTTAGTAGGTAGCAAGTCAGTTTGACTCATAGAAATTGTTATTCAGAATATTTTACTCAGACTTACTTATTCTTGTACTTATTCTGTATTTCAGTGTTGATTAATGACTCTTAATGTGTACTTGCTTGTCTTGTTTAAAGGCTTTTTCTCTAATAGACCTGATATGTAACAAAACCACCCCCATGAACCATGGACCTTGCCGTTGGTGGGGAGGCTTGCGTGCCTCAGC
This sequence comes from Schistocerca cancellata, assembly GCF_023864275.1. Taxonomy (NCBI): domain Eukaryota; kingdom Metazoa; phylum Arthropoda; class Insecta; order Orthoptera; family Acrididae; genus Schistocerca; species Schistocerca cancellata. Next base: position 94,488,418 of record NC_064628.1, on the reverse strand, counting down.
GATACAGATGGCCGTACCGTAGGTGCAACCACAACGGAGGGGTATCTGTTGAGAGGCCAGACAAACATGTGGTTCCTGAAGAGGGGCAGCAGCCTTTTCAGTAGTTGCAAGGGCAACAGTCTGGATGATTGACTGATCTGGCCTTGTAACATTAACCAAAACGGCCTTGCTGTGCTGGTACTGCGAACGGCTGAAAGCAAGGGGAAACTACAGCCGTAATTTTTCCCGAGGACATGCAGCTCTACTGTATGATTAAATGATGATGGCGTCCTCTTGGGTAAAATATTCCGGAGGTAAAATAGTCCCCCATTCGGATCTCCGGGCGGGGACTACTCAAGAGGACGTCGTTATCAGGAGAAAGAAAACTGGCGTTCTACGGATCGGAGCGTGGAATGTCAGATCACTTAATCGGGCAGGTAGGTTAGAAAATTTAAAAAGAGAGATGGATAGGTTAAAGTTAGATATAGTGGGAATTACTGAAGTTCGGTGGCAGGAGGAACAAGACTTCTGGTCAGGTGATTACAGGGTTATAAATACAAAATCAAATAGGGGTAATGCAGGAGTAGGTTTAATAATGAATAAAAAAATAGGAGTGCGGGTTAGCTACTACAAACAGCATAGTGAACGCATTATTGTGACCAAGATAGACACAAAGCCCATGCCTACTACAGTAGTACAAGTTTATATGCCAACTAGCTCTGCAGATGATGAAGAAATAGATGAAATGTATGACGAGATAAAAGAAATTATTCAGGTAGTGAAGGGAGACGAAAATTTAATAGTGATGGGTGACTGGAATTCGTCAGTAGGAAAAGGGAGAGAAGGAAACATAGTAGGTGAATATGGATTGGGAGGAAGGAATGAAAGAGGAAGCCGCCTTGTAGAATTTTGCACAGAGCATAACTTAATCATAGCTAACACTTGGTTCAAGAATCACGAAAGGAGGCTGTATACATGGAAGAAGCCTGGAGATACTGACAGGTTTCAGATAGATTATATAATGGTAAGACAGAGATTTAGGAACCAGGTTTTGAATTGTAAGACATTTCCTGGGGCAGATGTAGATTCTGACCACAATCTATTGGTTATGAACTGCAGATTGAAACTGAAGAAACTGCAAAAAGGTGGGAATTTAAGGAGATGGGACCTGGATAAACTGAAAGAAACGGAGGTTGTAGAGAGTTTCAGGGAGAGCATTAGGGAACAATTGACAGGAATGGGGGAAAGAAATACAGTAGAAGAAGAATGGGTAGCTCTGAGGGATGAAGTGGTGAAGGCAGCAGACGATCAAGTAGGTAAAAAGACGAGGGCTAATAGAAATCCTTGGGTAACAGAAGAAATATTGAATTTAATTGATGAAAGGAGAAAATATAAAAATGCAGTAAATGAAGCAGGCAAAAAGGAATACAAACGTCTCAAAAATGAAATCGACAGGAAGTGCAAAATGGCTAAGCAGGGATGGCTAGAGGACAAATGTAAGGATGTAGAGGCTTGTCTCACTAGGGGTAAGATAGATACTGCCTACAGGAAAATTAAAGAGACCTTTGGAGAGAAGAGAACCACTTGTATGAATATCAAGAGCTCAGATGGCAACCCAGTTCTAAGCAAAGAAGGGAAAGCAGAAAGGGGGAAGGAGTATATAGAGGGTCTATACAAGGGCGATGTACTTGAGGACAATATTATGGAAATGGAAGAGGATGTAGATGAAGATGAAATGGGAGATACGATACTGCGTGAAGAGTTTGACAGAGCACTGAAAGACCTGAGTCGAAACAAGGCTCCGGGAGTAGACAACATTCCATTAGAACTACTGATGGCCTCAGGAGAGCCAGTCATGACAAAACTCTACCATCTGGTGAGCACGATGTATGAGACAGGCGAGATACCCTCAGACTTTAAGAAGAATATAATAATTCCAATCCCAAAGAAAGCAGGTGTTGACAGATGTGAAAGTTACCGAACTATCAGTTTAATAAGTCACAGCTGCAAAATACTAACGCGAATTCTTTACAGACGAATGGAAAAACTAGTAGAAGCCGACCTCGGGGAAGATCAGTTTGGATTCCGTAGAAATGTTGGAACACGTGAGGCAATACTGACCTTACGACTTATCTTGGAAGAAAGATTAAGAAAAGGCAAACCTACATTTCTAGCATTTGTAGACTTAGAGAAAGCTTTTGACAATGTTGACTGGAATACTCTCTTTCAAATTCTGAAGGTGGCAGGGGTAAAATACAGGGAGCGAAAGGCTATTTACAATTTGTACAGAAACCAGATGGCAGTTATAAGAGTCTAGGGGCATGAAAGGGAAGCAGTGGTTGGGAAAGGAGTGAGACAGGGTTGTAGCCTCTCCCCGATGTTATTCAATCTGTATATTGAGCAAGCAGTAAAGGAAACAAAAGAAAAATTCGGAGTAGGTATTAAAATTCATGGAGAAGTAGTAAAAACTTTCAGGTTCGCCGATGACATTGTAATTCTGTCAGAGACAGCAAAGGACTTGGAAGAGCAGTTGAACAGAATGGACAGTGTCTTGAAGGGAGGATATAAGATGAACATCAACAAAAGCAAAACGAGGATAATGGAATGTAGTCAAATTAAGTCGAGTGATGCTGAGGGAATTAGATTAGGAAATGAGACACTTAAAGTAGTAAAGGAGTTTTGCTATTTAGGGAGTAAAATAACCGATGATGGTCATAGTAGAGAGGATATAAAATGTAGACTGGCAATGGCAAGGAAAGCGTTTCTCAAGAAGAGACATTTGTTAACATCGAATATAGATTTCGGTGTCAGGAAGTCGTTTCTGAAAGTATTTGTATGGAGTGTAGCCATGTATGGAAGTGAGACATGGACGATAACTAGTTTGGACAAGAAGAGAATAGGAGCTTTCGAAATGTGGTGCTACAGAAGAATGCTGAAGATAAGGTGGGTAGATCACGTAACTAATGAGGAGGTATTGAATAGGATTGGGGAGAAGAGAAGTTTGTGGCACAACTTGACTAGAAGAAGGGATCGGTTGGTAGGACATGTTCTGAGGCATCGAGGGATCACAAATTTAGCATTGGAGGGCAGCGTGGAGGGTAAAAATCGTAGAGGGAGACCAAGAGATGAATACAATAAGCAGATTCAGAAGGATGTAGGTTGCAGTAGGTACTGGGAGATGAAGAAGCTTGCACAGGATAGAGTGGCATGGAGGGCTGCATCGAACCAGTCTCAGGACTGAAGACAACAACAACAACATGTAACAAAAAAATGAAATGAGCGTATGGCATCGTTGGCTAGGAGGCTGCATCCCGGGAACTTCGGCCACCGAGTGCAAGTCTTATTTTAGTCGACGCCACACTGGGCGACTTGCGCGTCTGTTGTGAGGATGAAATGAAGATGAGGACAACACAATGCTCAGTCCAGAGCGGAGAAAATCTCCAACACGGCCGGGAATCGAACACGGGCCCGTTCGCATGGAAGGCGAGCACATTACCACCCAGCTAAGCAGGCGAACAATTAGTAGCAAATCTTGTGTCTGTACTACTAGTTTTGATACTTCCTTTGCCTTTCCTTCACTATGTAAGGAAGCTCACGGCCTGCTGCAGGAACGCTATTATGCTTCCTTTCCGTATTTAACACTGCCAGTCTCTACAGGGTTATTACAAATGATTGAAGCGATTTTACAGCTCTACAATAACTTTATTAATTGAGATATTTTCACAATGCTTTGCACACACATACAAAAACTCAAAAAGTTGTTTTAGGCATTCACAAATGTTCGATGTGTGCCCCTTTAGTGATTCGGCAGACATCAAGCCGATAATCAAGTTCCTCCCAAACTCGGCGCAGCAAGTCCCCATCAATGAGTTCGAAAGCATCGTTGATGCGAGCTCGCAGTTCTGGCACGTTTCTTGGTAGAGGAGGTTTAAACACTGAATCTTTCACAAAACCCCACAGAAAGAAATCGCATGGGGTTAAGTCGGGAGAGCGTGGAGGCCACGACATGAATTGCTGATCGTGATCTCCACCACGACCGATCCATCGGTTTTCAAATCTCCTGTTTAAGAAATGCCGAACACCATGATGGAAGTGCGGTGGAGCACCATCCTGTTGAAAGATGAAGTCGGCACTGTCGGTCTCCAGTTGTGGCATGAGCCAATTTTCCAGCATGTCCAGATACACGTGTCCTGTATGTTTTTTTTCGCAGAAGAAAAAGGGGCCGTAAACTTTAAACCGTGAGATTGCACAAAACACGTTAACTTTTGGTGAATTGCGAATTTGCTGCACGAATGCGTGAGGATTCACTACCGCCCAGATTCGCACATTGTGTCTGTTCATTTCACCATTAAGAAAAAATGTTGCTTCATCACTGAAAACAAGTTTCGCACTGAACGCATCCTCTTCCACGAGCTGTTGCAACCGCGCCGAAAATTCAAAGCGTTTGACTTTGTCATCGGGTGTCAGCGCTTGTAGCAATTGTAAACGGTAAGACTTCTGCTTTAGCCTTTTCCGTAAGATTTTCCAAACCGTCGGCTGTGGTACGTTTAGCTCCCTGCTTGCTTTATTCGACGACTTCCGCGTACTACGCGTGAAACTTGCCCGCACGCGTCCAACCGTTTCTTCGCTCACTGCAGGCCGACCCGTTGATTTCCCCTTACAGAGGCATCCAGAAGCTTTAAACTGCGCATACCATCGCCGAATGGAGTTAGCAGTTGGTGGATCTTTGTTGAACTTCGTCCTGAAGTGTCGTTGCACTGTTATGACTGACTGATGTGAGTGCATTTCAAGCACCACATACGCTTTCTCGGCTCCTATCGCCATTTTGTCTCACTGCGCTCTCGAGCGCTCTGGCGGCAGAAACCTGAAGTGTGGCTTCAGCCGAACAAAACTTTATGAGTTTTTCTACGTATCTGTAGTGTGTCGTGACCATATGTCAATCAATGGAGCTACAGTGAATTTATGAAATCGCTTAAATTATTTGTAATAGCCCTGTACAAACAGGCGAAAAAGAAAAAAATAATTTAATAAATAAATAAGTAATAAAGAACAGCGCACAAAGAACGGGTTATTAAAGGAGAGACATCGACCGAAAAATACGAAGTTGTGAACTTTGGCGGTCGATGGGTGAACGTAATTACACTACGAGCACTCAGCTGGACAGTAACTATGCCTCGCACTCAGGTGCGTGCAGAATATACGCACAAGTCAGCATTTGATAGGTACATGCATTATATACGTGCTGCACAGTGTGGCACAGACAGCTCTAGGACCCAGACTGACGGCAAAATCAACATACAATCACATTCATACCACTGCTTTCATACAGTAACAAGAAAACACACACACTGAACAGAAATCAGTGCGGTTTGGCAGTGCAGTGACGATTAATAGTTGCTACACTCAATTAATTAGTCAATCAGTTAGTTTCAAAATAAACTACGTCATAGTTGTGCTTTACAGCGAGTTTTTGAGCAGTTAAAACAGTTGAAAGTGATTGCCAACTGTCTAATGCAAATTCAACTTGAAGTAGCAATAATTGTTATATGCTTCAAGCTGTTTTACCAGCAGACCCACTTAGTTATATTAAGTGGCGACAACAGTTAACGTACTCATATGTAATATTAAGAGCAACGGAACTCAGTGCATCGAGTATAAGTGTTGTGTACATAGCTCCGCACAGTCAGCGCGTACACAACTTTCCCACTAGAGCGCGACCTGCTAAGAACAACGGCGCAGGCGCAGCGCTCGTCCATCTCCGCATTACGAGATGGCGCTGCCTTAGCGACGGACCAAATTCTGCTTCCGCCGATCCGCGTATTAATATGTAACGCAGCCAATGAGATTGTTGCTAACGTAGAAACTTTTCTCCTCGCGGATCACACTCATGCAGTGATACCTGAACGCGTGAGGTATTATAATGAGTGTACAGACCTCCGATTAGTCAGTCTTCATTTGTCTGTACCAGTCTATAGTCAAGTTTCAGTATGTGCCTAATAAGATTATCATATTCCTGTGCATAGCCATGAAGATAAATGTATAGACCCTTTGTCAAGTATCAGAGATATGTGAGATTTTCAGATTGTCAATTGTAAATACCATCCAGAGTTAAGTTACGTAAGGTTTATGCTTGTTACTATTTTAATAAATGTGTGTGAAAATTGATCAAGTTCTGTTTAAAGTTGGTCACCGTCAATCTGCCACTCTAAGCGTACAAGTGGCATTTCTATCGTCTGACCTAACGGCAGAAGATAAACACGCCACAATAAGACCACGAGACATATTGCTGACACTCGCCTACTTCGTTAGAGTGACAAGCCAAATAATCTGATGGTGGGTGTACCATAGGTCTTACAGTAAGCGCACCACAATAAGCAAAAAGAATAAAGATGAAGAGTAATCGGCGAACCGCTGGATGTTTGAATAGGTGCGATGCCACTATGTGATGATGTTGGCAAGAATCGGTGACCCACGGCCGAACACAGAGTCAAGAAGGAAGAGGTCGACCTAGAGAGACCGCGGAAGGTGAGAATCGGGAAATTGTCAGAGAGGCACTCAGAGCTCTGGATTCATCATTATCATCGATCCTTATTTATCACAAGGACCATTAACAGGTGGATCACAGAAAGGGGACTGAACACACGGCGCCCCTTGCGCCGACTACACCTCTGCCAACGAACAAACCCGTTTACAGTGTCACATTCAGACTGTAATCTGACTCACTGGAGTACAGTTGTCTTCAGTGATTAGTCCCGCTTGGAACTGAGCCCCGATGACCAGTGGCAGTGAAGACGAGTCTGGAAACCCCCGAGACCAGCAGTGCGATACCAACCTGACCGTCATCTGCCGTACGGCCCTAGAACCAGGAGTGATGGTCTGGGGTGTTATTTCATTTCAAAGCAGGACCCTTTGATTGTTATCTGGGGCACCATTACGCCACACCGGGACCTCGACGATACAGAACGCCCCGTTTTGTTGCCCTTCGTGGCAAGCCGTCCTGCGCTTACATTTTAGCAAGCACGTGGCTGCTTTTCTTCGCGCTCGCCAAGCACTACTTTGTCCGGCAAGGTCGCCGGACCTCTCCCCAGTTGGGAACGTTTGGAGCTTTATAGTCTGGGTCGTCCAACCAGCATTTTGAAGCTGTAACGCATCAGTTGGACAGGTTTTGGTACTATATTCCTCTCAGTTCATGCCAAGGTACTAAATGCTTGCACAATGACCAGAGGTGGGCCACCGCATTATTGGGTTGCTGAATTTGTGAAGCTATTTCTCTTGGATAAATCATTCAATTTTTCAGAAAGTGTGTAATTTGTTTGTCTGTACATGTACATCGCATCTACCAATTTCCGTCCCATTCGGATAACTCCTTCCAAGTGTGCCTTTTTTTTTGTCTTACCAGATTCAAGAACGCGGGTGGCGTCGTCTTTAGATTACGAGCAGGAGAGTTTCTGTAAAGTTTGGAAGGTAGGAGACGAGGTACTGCTTCAAGCTGTGAGGACGGGGCGCTAGTCGTGCTTGGGTAGCTCAGTTGGTAGAGCACTTGCCCGCGAAAGGCAAGGGTCCCGAGTTCGAGTCTCGGTCCGGCACACAGTTTTAATCTGCCAGGAAGTTTAATATGAGTGCACACTCCGCTGCAGAGTGAAAATCTCATTCATGATAGATAAACGTTTTTCACAAGCCGGCCGGTGTGGCCGAGCGGTTCTAGGCGCTTCAGTCTGGAACCGCGCGACCGTTACGGTCGCAGGTTCAAATCCTGCCTCGGGTATGGATATGTGTGATGTCCTTAGGTTAGTTAGGTTTAAGTAGTTCTAAGTTCTAGGGGACTGATGACCTCAGATGTTAAGTCCCATAGTGCTCAGAGCCATTTGAACCATTTTTTTTTTTTGTTTTTCACAAAGTCTGTAATGTTTCTTTGATGTTATTTCATCACAAATTCACCACAAATATAACAAAAACGGTCAGCAGAGTTTTTATAACCACGACTAGACATTGTACTGCTCACATTTACAGGGAATGTGAAAGTTAGGTTAGGTTGACAGTAAACAAAACTCCATCTGTTAACACAAAAATAGAATCGACCTTTTTTTGTCAGCAAATGTTTTTCAGCAGTGCTGCCAACGTCATCTACATTCATTATACCTTCTTTTTAAATTACTTTCTCTATATAAAAGCTGGTAAATTCTTCAAAAAATCTCTTAATTTAATAAATTTAACTGTAAAATGTGAAGAAATGGTGATACAGTTTTTTAAGTATCATTTTTGGATTTACCACCCTGAGAAACATAAGAAAAAGGCATTTTCAGCAAAAAACTTTTTGATCGTTGGCCTTTGTCATTGTTTACTTAGTTTAACAGCCCGAGAAACGGTATACTTCGTCTTCTTTTCCAAGCACTGTTGTCCTTGGATGCTTATTTGAACGCACTGCAGTCGGTAAAAACAGTCTGTCTGTCCGACTGTTAAAGACCCTTTTTCTCACGAACGGGTTGATGTATCAGGTTAAAATTTGTGTCACATACTATGGTCGCTTGGTGGCGTAAAACATTTATGCTTCTAAGTCGAAGCAGTCACAAGATACGGCCATTTATGTCTCGTATTTTGATACTCACAAACTCACTCATCAGTGCCTGTAGGGTACTTCCCGTTGGCCTAGAATCATGAAATTTAGCTAGAAGCAAGTTTTAACAGTACACGTTAAGAAAAAATCCTCAGTTTTGATCTGTCATTATATTTCTTTTGTCATTTGTTATCCGACTTCAAACTTAAAACATTCTCGAATGTATTTTCAGTATAAATGTCGTTAACAGGCACAAATTGTCGGAATTCTCGATTCGCTGAATCGATGAACCTGTCTGTATAGATAATTAAGTTTTTAGTCCCACCTGCCCAATTTTTTGTTTGTGCATTGTTTTTTGTTATATTATTATATTACTGAACTAGAGGTAGTTAAGGACTTACTACAGAACTGGTAGTGCGTGGTGACTAGATGGGTAATTTCCAGACTACAATTCCAAAGGCCCAGGATTCGAAGTAAAATCTCCCGTCGGTTGTAGACTACTTTCTGTCGCTTTTTGCTTGTTTCATTTGTGGGACTGGTTAGTTGTAGTGAATAATATTGAACTGAAGATCCCCCTACAACTAGCTGGGTAAGTCAGTTAAAATACCAGAGTTTACCACCATACCTACTAAAGCACTGTGATGTTCAAAGCATCCAGTGGGTTGTTGACATTTTTATCTTTTTTGCTATAAATTTAATAGTTACTATAATATGAACTATTGGGGAGCCTGGGGCAAGTTGTCACAATTAAGCGATTTTGGAAATTTTTGGAAATTTTGTGGCAAGATCTTATGGGACCAAACTGCTGAGGTCGTTGCTCCCTAGGCTAACACACTACTTAATGTAACTTAAACTAGCTTACACTAAGGACAACACACACATACCCATGCCCGAGGGAGGACTCGATCCTCCGACGGAGGGAGCCGCGCCAATTTACGATTTCTAATTTTTGAAGAGGGAGTGATTACCATATTCTTTCCTGTCATTAGTGTATCTCCTAATATATATCACTATTTATGTTTTATCACAAATGTGAGGTAGTAAAAAGAGGATAATAGAGAACCTCTGCATAACAGTGGATGCTCACGTCAGAGACGAATCACAATACAGTAATGGCATACACCATTAAGATGCTCGTAAATACCTAATATTTTTAACAGCTACTATTTTATCTCATTGGTGTATGCTATTAATTATTCTATTAACATCCGTCTCTTACAAGAGTGTCCACTGTGACCGAGACGAGCAGTCACCGCATGTCTTTTTATAATCAGAATGCATTTGCCCTTTGCGTATACTATAAGGTTTGTGTAATCCCTTATGCTACTCTTCCTCAGCGCAATTTTCTGTTATTATTCCAGATCTGAAAATTGCTGTACAACCAGCTGAAATTAGTGGCCACCTAACGCTACTTACTTGCGATCTCGACTGTCAAAAGATTTTGTTAAAATATTTGAACCATATGTAAAGCTAAAATAGTATTTAAGTAAATATTTCAGAAAATGCCCTTTTATAGCCTAGTTACTTTTGAGCGCACCCTTACAATTTTCACAAGTGCAAAAGTTATTAGGCCTAGTGGTACATAATTAGTAAGGTCATCCTTCAGATTTCAAGCAATGGATCAACTATTTTCCTTAACTTCAGTGTTAAAAAAAAACCTACGTCTGCCCCGTTCCATCCATGATCTAAATTTCGTGAATTTGAAAATTATCAACCCGAAGAACTAGCACTAATTGTAATCTGTATGGTTTATAGACGAAATGATGCCTTAGTACGCGTCAGGCAATCGTAAGAGGCATTGCCTGGTCTCTGCTTGCACAGCGAGTAGACTTCCGTGGACTCCACTCAAACGTTTGCCGAATTCTTTCCATCACATAATCAGAAGTGCAAGGTCGATCTGGACTCTTGCCGTAGCACAAGCGTCCTGTTTCTTCAAGTTGGCGATACCAATCTTTTTGGGTGCAGGGTGGATCAATGCCAAAACGCCAATGAAAAGCACGCTGGACCGAAATCAGTGACTCACTCTTTGCAAACTACAGCCCACAAAACGCCTTCTGTTGAGCGGACGCCATTTTACTTCTGAGTGACTGAAAACGTACCGCAAACATGTTAGACTGTGCATCAAATCACAGTCTAACATACACCGTGACGACACACTGGTGCGATAGTTGTTACCGCTTGACAGTTGGGCCGCCACTACCTCCTCAAGCGACGAGAAAGTAGTCACTTGCGTCGTAGGATGTTTGTTTTTCATTATTTTCTACCTAATTTACGGAACAGTTGTTATATATTGCGCTCCATGCGTTAGTACATTACCAAGAGACATAAATTATTGTGATATAGACGGAAGAACAGCCGTGTCAAAAAATGGTTCAAATGGCTCTGAGCACTATGCGACTAAACTTCTGAGGTCATCAGTCGCCTAGAACTTAGAACTAATTAAACCTACCTAAGGACATCACACACATCCATGCCCGAGGCAGGATTCGAACCTGCGACCGTAGCGGTCGCTCGGCTCCAGACTGTAGCGCCTAGAACCGCACGGCCACTCCGGCCGGCAACAGCCGTGTCACACTGGTTCAATAACATGAGGTACACCTTATTCATGAAGAAATGCAGGGTGTTTGAAAAAGAACTCCCTAGTTTTATGTATAAATTTAATGAGGAAATTAATGAAAAACCACATCAATGAGTACATATCATGAAAGAGAATTTCTTCAAGTTTTGTTTAATGTTAGTAGACGTCAACGTGGGATTCATTTGTTGCTCTGGACACGTCGAGACTATATTCCACTTCTCGCCACGTATTCACCAACGCAGATTTAGCAACATTTGTGGAAGTGGTTTCTTCAGTTTGTAAAACAGTGTTATTGCTTTTGACGATTTATTATCACGTCTGTGTAGTTTTGCCTTGTTTGATGGCTTATTTGGTACATCGAATAATGTAGGTACTACATTCCATCTAGGTTTTCTGGGTTCCACACTCATTGATTTGGCTGAAAGTGCAGCATACAAAACTTCGCTTTGATGGACAGATATACGACGTCTTTTTGCAAAATGTCAAGTCTTCTGGTGTTTACTAGCACTTTTTCTTATTAAAGGAAACCGATATCATTCAGTAAATACCTGTATGTTACAAGAAGATTGTAAATAAACCGTAAACTGTCTTGTAATGTACCGTTTGATACCTCCCAGGGTCCTTAAAAATCCAGATAATGACCAACTTTGTATCATTTTTTAGTTATTGTCGATTTTTATTGCATTACAGGTGCTCCCTATTGTAAAAGCTATGTTACAGATTAGATTAGATTTTTCGTTCCATAGATCCGTGCTGAGGAGATCCTCGTGGATGTGGAACATGTCAATTTTGTTTTAAGCTGAAATAACAATACTAACAGTATGAATATGTACAATACATCATTTGTTTCTATTAAAAAGTTCGTCAATGGAGTAGAAGGAGTTGGCCACTAGTAAGTCTTTCAGGCTCCTTTTAAAATGATCTTTATTTGTAACTAAATTTTTTATGTGTGCTGGCAAATTATTGAAGATAAGTGTTCCTGAGTAGTGGACCCTTTCTGAACTAAAGTAAGTGCTTTTGAGTGCTTGTACAGATCATTTTTGTTCCTGGTATCGTAAGTATGAACTGAGCTGTTTGTTGGAAAAAGAGATATATTATTTAGGACAAATATCATTAAGGAGTAAATATACTGAGAGGCAGTAGTTAGTATACCCAGTTCTTTGAAGAGGTTTCTACAAGACGTCCTTGAATTTACTCCACAAATAATACATATTACACACTTTTGAACTCTGAAAACTTTTGTTTGACTTGAAGAGTTACCCCAAAATATTATACCATATGACATTAGGGAATGAAAGTAGGCAAAGTATGGAAGCTTTTTCATTTTCATGTCGCCTATGTCAGCTAACAATCGAATTGCAAATACAGATTTGTTAAGGCTTTTCTGCAGTTCTGTGGTGTGCTCCTCCCAACTGAATTTATTATCAAGTTGTAATCGCAGGAATTTAAGACTGTCAACCTTCTCTATCTGCTCTTCTTCATACTTTATGCATATGCTGTGTGGAAACTTCTTACAGGTTCTGAATTGCATACAGTGAGTCTTTTCGAAGTTTAATGTCAGTGAGTTGGCTTTAAACCATTTATTAATATCCATGAAAATATCATTAGCACATCTTTCTAGAACTGCACTCGATATACTATTTATTGCAATACTTATGTCATATGCAAACAAAACGAACTCTGCTTCTGGCAGTGTAACTGATGAGAGATCATTAATGTACACAGGAAAAAGCAATGGCCCTAAGATGTATCCTTGTGGGACACCACATGTAATTTCTTCCCATTCTGATGATGACTGATGACTTAATTCACTAGTCCCATGCACTGATACCCTTTGTTTCCTGTTAGCAAATCAGTTTAAACTTTAGTGCCCCGCTTGGGGCGCTGCTATCGCTGTGGGTAACAGAAACGAGACGGAGAGTCGCGACTGTTACGTTAGACTGTGCTGCAAACTGAGAAGACGCATCGACCGACATCTAACGACGATTTTCTGGAACTCTAGGCCACGCCCATTCAAACAACACGCATTCCGTGGCCAGAGAGTCCCATGTTTCGTAATTATTACCGTCCAAAATCAGGTTACTCCTTTTGAAACACCATGTATATAGACAGCCAGAATTGCTTCGCGACTGTGCTTCCCTATTATGCAGCGAAGTTGATCGGCTCACAATATCCGTTCAATTTTGTTTCGACTCCGCTCTCCTCCCATTTCTTAGCCCAGCCAATAGTATAATTTTTGTGCAATCTCGATTATCCGTAGAAGAGTTATGCCCACGCGCGTAGCTGGAAAGGGAGCGGCGCGGTGGTAGTTAACGGACGAAATAAAAACAGGGTTTAATGACGCGGCCCGTGTGACCGTGTTTACCCAGGGCGGTGGCTCATCGGCATGCTACCAGCGGCCGCGCTCCGGCCACCATTTTGTCCAATAATTATTCATAGGGCGTAATTAATAACCTGAAAACAAGAGCATAATGCTGAATGATGGCGGCGCGCGATGCGTTATCTGTGCCCGGTATCTGTGTGAGCGGCGCCTGTGGCGGCAGGGGAGAGCAAGGCGGTGGCCGCTTTAATGAAGCTGCCGCTCTCTCAGGTGAGAGGTGCGAAACGCCCCGGGGCTCTCCCAACAGCCGAGGATGACCTGCAAGAGGACGCGGTCGCCGATCTGGCCACACCTGTACTGGAGGCTGTAACGGAACCCATTAAAGGCTTTACTTTACCGAAGTATGCGATACCGTCCAAATTCAACCAGTTTTTACGAGTATTTATGATTATAGCAAAGTTATTGTGTATGTTAACAATGACTGCATAACATGTCTCCATAAACAGTCAACCCATTAAATTATACTGAATAACTTATAAAGGCACATTTGCATGCCGAGCGTGAGTTTCCTCGGAAACGCGAAATATTAATTAAATAAATAATCAGTGACAAATAAATAAAGCCTATGGCACACAACTGCAGCGCTGTGTCGCTGATAAAACAAAAGCACAATTACGTTACTCTTATGTTTGATTAAGAAAGGGGAGAGCTCTGGTAGAAGTGGTGCGAGAAGCACGTATTTTATTCTATTGTCTGGCACACCGCCATATTTCATGTTATAGAAGAATACTGCGAGTTGCAACCAGACTAGGCACTCGATTCTGTAAAGAATTTATATTTATAAAAGTAAGTAGGATTATGAACTGTAGGCTTATTCATTGAATATATCTGATTTAACTAACTGTGTAACTTTTTTATGTTTAGTAGACAATCACCTCTGTACGACGTATTGGCATGGCTGGCAAATTATTGAAATATTGAGATTTAGATTATGAGTCCGCACCTACCGCAGCAGTCTTTGGAAACGATTTAATTACGAAGTCCGATTATTTCAGTTTTATTTCACGGTCAACTACGAGTAACATTGCCTTTACGAGAAAGCCATTGTCAAGCGTCTGATACCGAATAATTAAACGTCCACGTTCCAGATAAGCAAATATTAATTACAATTACAATCACAATCACCATCATACAGATAGAAAAATTAATATTCAAATAATATTTTTTATTTTATTTATTTTATATTGGCGACTGCGTGTCGGACTTGTTATTTTGTCATTTGTTACATTGTTCTCTTTGTTTCATGTGAAAAATCAACTTTCTGGACCTGGACGTGAATGTATGAGAGATAACAAAAAAAATCTGAAGATATTTTCCAATTCTAAAATTTTGCGGGAAGACGCAATGAAACTTCCAGCATCTTTGCATTAGCAGGCTTGACCAGACGTATAATTCAGTGTATTAGCTTTTCAGTAGATTCTGTAGTGTTTCTTTCGTGCATAACAGTTTTCAGTGATAAATTTCATTCTCAGTACTTTTCCTTAAACAATAACGTATGCAACAATACCAATACACGAGTGTACAATATGGCCGACTTCTGTACGATACGTAGTAACATGGACAGCAGCCATTACCAATAATCTCAAATTCAGTTTATATTTTTAAATTAACAGACAGCCATTGTTGCTACGAGCGATTCATGCTCAACTGCATTTTATTTTAAAATCAGTGTCAAATATTTTCTTGAAACATATATCACGTGTGGCATGGTAATAACTAGAAATCAATACGCAAAAATGGAACAGCAAAGACGTACTATTCAGACGCAACCCGACTCGGACGAGAGACAAATGTTAGAAAATGACTTTACGACAGCAACCGGTAGTGACGATTTATCAAACATTGACGCAAGTGTTGACGGAAATTTTGGCAATAGGCCGTCCACTACAAAAATTTCAAAGTCTCAGTCAGAGCCCATGTTGATGCATGACGTCACGTCTAATGACGCGACGGGGGCACAGACCTTGCAAACAGTAAACATTGCCGACATGTTACAAATGCTAATGAAACAAAACGCCGAAAACATGGCAACCTTACAGACACAAAATGACGCAATTAAATCTGACCTCATAGCACTCAAGACAGGTAATGACACTTTATGTAAACGTGTGGAACTTATAGAGGCCACACTGACCAAACAGATGACTGAACTCAGTACTAAATTTTCCCAGCTTAATACGAGACAAGAAAAGACTACAACTGACGTAGCACTTTTACAGACACAAGTAAAAAACCTTAATGTCACGTGTGAAGTTCTTACTGAACAAATTCAAACATATCCTTCAGTACATGACAACCTTGAGAAACGAATTACTGACGTACAGAATAAATTTGACAATGTTGAACAACACCTGACTGACATCTTACAATCTGATGCCACAGCTCATTTTCAAAATATTAATAAAGAATTTCATGGTTGGGTAGTGAACAAAGACAAACATTTTGATAGATGCTTACGTGAAAATTTACCAACAATTGTGCACGACTCCGTAGCGCAATACATTACTAATAACAAACAGCTGATCAGTGACGCAGTACAATCCGTCACTGCACCCATGAGACAATTCACCGATCGACCACAGTCTGAATGTAACGAAAATATCAGTCAAAATGCACAGTTCAGGAACCAATATACATTCGAGTATGACACACACATACCGCACACGACAAACACACAAGAACAAAACACACCACGACTACAACACATACCACGATGTGCAAACACAAACACAAGCTATTATCATGGTAAACCACAGCAACATTATCGTAATTACTCGCCAGCTGAACATACCAGTAATTACAGTGGAATAAATCCATATCACAATACGAAGGAAGAAGAAAGCTTAATGAAACACAGGCAATTTCAGATTTTTATCCCAGAAAAACGAACCATTCATCCGGTGATTTTTCTTAAATCTTTTAGTAACGCATTTCCACGCACTTGGAGTGACCGGAAAAAGATTTCATATATTGTCGGTTACATCCAAGGCGATGCAGCTGTCTGGGCATACAGTCAAGCTGACGTATGTACCACGTACAGTGAGTTTGAGCGTGCTTTTCTGAACAAATTCTGGTCGCAATCCGTCCAGGAGCGACTCAGAAGACAAATTTTAGAACCTGAAACTTTTAACAGTAAAAATGGCAACTTACGCAGATATTTTGAAAAATACTTGAACATGGGACACTTTTTAGACGAACCAGTCGCAACGCGTGATATACTCCGTGCGTTGAAGGCCAAATTGCCTTTCAACATTAAAGAAAAACTCCTACATATCCCGGATGACGATTCAGATTATTTTTTAACAGCCTTAGATTCGGTTGACATGTTACTTGAAGATCAGCGCTTCGCGCGGCAAAACAGCAGCCACAATGTTTACACTAGTGGTATGCAAAACATGCAGGCTTGCCAACTCAATTCTGGCGCGCCCACAGTTGGATACGCGGTACAGCAAAAACAGCAAACTCACATGCCGTTTCAATACGAAAATCAAAATCAACACGCGTATTCCAATACAAACAATAGTTACAACAGTAATAACACTTCATGCGGCAATCCATACAAAAGGCACCGCGGTAATAACTACAACGGTAACAACGGATACAAAGGCAACAACAAAAACACAAACAGAAATAGAAATAATAATAACTACGAGCCAAGACAGCATCAAGGTTGGACTCGTAACGATCAGTACTTCCATTCAAACTCTGCTTTACCACAGCATCCACCAGGACAAAATTGGAGCATACCTTACGACCGACAGGTAAGTTATAATGCGCAACAGCAACAACAACCGCAAAAGTTTGGAGATCATAATAGGCAATATCCGAATGTGAATATAATAGAAATGACACCTGATGCACAACCTCAATCTGTGTCAGTACCTAGTACAAATGCTAATCCAACAAACTAGAAACAGTCACTTCTATGCCCCAGGTCGTGGCTGAAGAATTCTTGCGGGGCGACTGCAATGTTAATCAGTTATTTGACACCACACTTGAACAACAGAATAATGATATGCCGAATAATTCTAAACAAAAATTACCTGTTTTATTTATAAGATACAACCACAATGAGAATATATCAGATGAACTTTTACAAGACAGTACACAATGTCGTTCAAACACAAATGAAATTGTTTTAGCATCTACTACTGGTGTAGTAGGTGGGATTCCAACTACTATTATCCTAGATACAGGTGCAGCTGTGAGCATTTTGTCTTTTAATTTCTATAAAGAGATGTGTGAATTGGAACCTGTGCCTGAGTTTCCTGCCCAAAACTGTAAAATAACTACTGCACTAGGTAATAAGTCATGTAGGGTTACGAAGCAAGTTTTTGTAAACGTTAAAATAGGTAATGGAACGGTACAATGGCCATTCCTGGTTGTACAAAACCTTGTGACAAATTGCATATTAGGAATAGATATTATGAGCGAGAAGGACTCTATTATAGACTTCTCCAAAGGTAAATGTATTTTAAATGATAAAGGCAGTGTAATTATTATTGATTTGGACAGGAGAACTCTAAAGCATGACAAACACTGTACAGGGTACAAGGTTCAGTTAGTACTTGACAATGACATTCAAGATATGCAAACACACTCATCTGACACAGAGCTAATGGACTTGAAAACATTGCTTGATCATAAGATAAGTGAAGCTACAGCTCTCAGTGTACATGAACGTATAAAACTACAGGAAGTGTTATCCAAATATTTACAAGTTTTTACCAAACGATTAGGTGTTATCAACACGTATGTGTACAAGATTGAAGTTAAGCCTCACAAGATCTTCTACCACAAGACATATAACGTACCGTTATCTCAACGACCTGCTGTGTGGCAAGAATTAAAACAAATGTTAGACTGGAAGGTCATTGAACCATCCACCTCACCTTATTGTAGTCCTCTACTTGTTGTCAAAAAATTAAATGGAAGCATTAGGTTAGTGTTAGACGCACGAGCAATTAATGAAATAATTTTACCGGTTCACACAAAACCCGAAAATTTAGAAGAGCAATTACAGAAATTTCTAGATGCAAAATATTTTTCCACAATAGATCTCGCTAATTCGTTTTGGCAGGTGGGTATCACTCCTGATTCACGGAAATATACTGCATTTATGTTCGGGGGGCGAACCTATCAGTTTTGTGTTCTACCCTTCGGACTGAATGTCAGCTCTGGGGTATTCATTACAGCCCTGGATACCGTGCTTGGCGACGATTTAGTTGAGACAGTCACACACTATGTAGATGATATACTGATAGCTACACAGTCTTGGAAGGAACACGTTGACACACTTCAAAGAATTTTAGAAAAATACGCACACCGAGATCTTAGAGCATTTCATGCTGAATAATGTCAAAGTCATACCCATCAAAATATTGCTAAGCAACTCGAAAAACTCTGTTGTTACAACACAGATAATAAGTAGTGTAGAAATTTTCTTTTCAGCGGTTCCAGAGTCGCAGTTGAAGGCAGAAGAACTCTTCTTTCAGTGCGCGCCACCACCTGGAAGACGGAATATCAAAATAAAATTTATGATTACGTAGCAGTGAATGATATATTAATTTTTCACGGAACATTTGTTATTGTAGGTACCACTGACTTGGTATGACACCTGACGAACCGACAGACGTCATCTGTGAAGCGATCTTTTACTTTGAGAAATAGATTAGACGCACATCTCTCAACACGAAAAGCATCTATCAGTAGTCAAGGCCACACAGACACTCTACACACACGCACAAAACGCGAGGAATCGAACATTTTCTCTCTCTTACTATTTTGAATATTTATTGAGTAGTGAAAACGCCTGGTCTTGCCTACTGATGTAATGAATGTTGTGTCTAACCTATCTTAATTTCAGATGACATCACGTGACACAATGTAATAACCTATAGCTATGTAATGATGATGCAAACATGTTTATGTGCAACTGTATTATGTTTATGCTAAGAAAATATGTGACGTGTGTATGTATAATTACTTATTTTTTTAACTGATGTATCATGTAACTGTTACTATGTAAAAATTTGAACAAAACGAGTGCCAAAAAGACATTGCATAGTGAACCTCTGTTCACGGACATTAACGAACATTACTAACTCTGCAACTACGCAGAAACCTATGTGAAAGAAACGGTTAATGACATTCATTATGCAGCGTATCTATGTAAACGCGATGAATGATTTCTTTGATTAATAACTACGAACATTTAGGTGAGCTATATTCAGCAAAAAACTGAAAATGTGAAGGGCATAATTCGTGCATCGTCTAGTGACATTACTACAGTACCTAACTTCAAGATGTTAACTGGATTAAATGGACACAAAGTGCCTGTCCAGAAAACAACACGACGGGTGGAAGAATTTTGGTTGGAACTTCAGGGAATGAAATGTTCTCGAAATGTGACGGACACTCTTACCTGGACTGTCCAAGGATCGACGCCAGCTATGTGCCGTCCGAGGTTCTGCAACCAAGCTTCCACGGAATGTAAAAAAAAAAAAAAAACAAACTGCACGTGGACCAATTACTCGACGGGTCACGTCTGATCTGTAATGAGCAATGCCTTTAGTCACAACGAACTGCATCACAACGACTATAATGGAAATGGGAAATGGACACACTTATGTATTAATCACGTTGTTATACAACGATGTTACTGTGATCAAAAAAAACTTTACCACGACGATACTAACCTGTAAAAAAAATTATTGTGCAGCAGATGAATATGAACTGTAATAACGACACGATGTGTATAGGTCAACGCACCTGAAACATACGGACATTTTTCTTTGAAGTATTTCAAAACAATACTATGTAACTAAGAACATTCAACAATCTAAGTTGTATTGTGTTATAACAAATATTGTAAATTTAAAACTAAGTTACCTGTCATAGAATGTAGTCTTCATATGTAATCTTGGTTGAATATTTTCTTTGTGCAACGACTGAGAAACGCGCGCACACGAACAATATGAACTGCAATACTGTGCCGCGTGATCTAACTGTACGATATAACGGCAGTGCCGGAGTCACACAGACGCTTCTGCGCATGCGCGCACTCTATCTGCCAACATAAGAACTTTTACGGCGCACCTGCGTCATTCAAATTTTGTATATAATGTGTATAATGTAAGTCATGTAAATAGTTGTAGATAACTTAGATTTTCTTGTGCCTTTAGGTGAATTGCTCGCCTGCAGGTGTGTCCTTTCGCCTCGCAATTCAGGGGGCAATATAAAGGCACATTTACATGCCGAGCGTGAGTTTCCTCGGAAACGCGAAATATTAATTACATAAATAATCAGTGACAAATAAATAAAGCCTATGGCACACAACTGCAGCGCTGTGTCGCTGGTAAAACAAAAGCACAATTACGTTACTCTTATGTTTGATTAAGAAAGGGGAGAGCTCTGGTAGAAGTGGTGCGAGAAGCACGTATTTTATTCTATTGTCTGGCACACCGCCATATTTCATGTTATAGAAGAATACTGCGAGTTGCAACCAGACTAGGCACTCGATTCTGTAAAGAATTTATATTTATAAAAGTAAGTAGGATTATGAACTGTAGGCTTATTCATTGAATATATCTGATTTAACTAACTGTGTAACTTTTTTATGTTTAGTAGACAATCACCTCTGTACGACGTATTGGCATGGCTGGCAAATTATTGAAATATTGAGATTTAGATTATGAGTCCGCACCTACCGCAGCAGTCTTTGGAAACGATTTATTTACGAAGTCCGATTATTTCAGTTTTATTTCACGGTCAACTACGAGTAACATTGCCTTTACGAGAAAGCCATTGTCAAGCGTCTGATACCGAATAATTAAACGTCCACGTTCCAGATAAGCAAATATTAATTACAATTACAATCACAATCACCATCATACAGATAGAATAAAATTAATATTTAAATAATATTTTTTATTTTATTTATTTTATAAACTGACCCACACAAAAGTTAATATCACTTGATCACTGATATAGCAAATGTCATCATGTAAAAACACCAAGTTCCTCTTAAATAATTAATATGAAGTACGGAAAATAGTGGCCAACTAACGTATTTTGGATCTCCTTAAATAAAAATCACCCAGTGAAACCCATTTGATCACTAGGACCGTTTTCACTCAGTATTCACGTAAACACTCCTATTTTAGACGAAAACCAATGTAATTCTTAATAATTCATGTTATTTACTTATTTATGCAAATTAGAGAAGTCAATTGACAAGCTTCTAAAAAACGGCCTTTTTGTAACAAAGAATTATTCTGTCAAGTCAACAAATCTGTCTGTCATTTTAATAACCTGTTAAATTATGTCACTCGATATAAATTAATAACTTTTCTGCACAAATTACGATAACAGATGTACATGTGTCTTATAAACTGTATCTCTTTTTAGTAGTTCTTTGACAAGGTTATAAATACAAGCAGCAAGAAGGCTTGGGAGCGCAGTCGGAATGTCACTTTGGTAAAGTGTGTATGTGTGTTATTGTTCGAGGTGGATAAACATTGCAAAGAACATGTAAATGAAGTGCTACTTTGTGTTGTGTCATTGTCTTTGGTGGACAGTGGAATTAAGATGGCCACCAGAATAATAAATAGTTGAATTTTAATTATTTGTTGGTTTCGATCATTATTTATCATCAAAAGCACATCAGAAACACGGGACCTCATCTTTTTACCCCTAGACAAGCAGATTTAGAGACAGCATTAGCATCGAGACACAGCAGCGATCCATCAAGCAGCAGCGATTACCACAATGCATTTTAATGCCGCCAATCTAACATCAAGTGCTAACAAGCTCCGTAAACGGGAGTGAAATAGTGCGATTATAGCAATATCTACGACTAGGCGACCATTATAAGGCACAATGAGATCGTGCAAAAACAAGAACAAGAAACGTTCCGTCTGAATGCATGATATCGCGTGTGATATGGCTGAATACAATCTGTAATTGTATCTTCAGACGTGCTATATTTTTAAGGAAATATTTGGCGGCAATAGCGTTGGCGAGAATACTCCTGTAATGTGGCTGCAATACACGGCAATTTTTCGATACTGTCGGGCAATATTACTGATGTTGCAGGCACTTGCAGGCAGTTATCGAAGTATTGCCGAGGTATTGCCGGTGTCGCCTACCAAAGGTGGAGAATATTTTGTACTGTAGGGCAATATACAGAGCGACCATTAATAAAATCGAAAAACTTCGTAATGTTGATGCATTAATTGTTCTGAAAGCGGTGCTGATATTCAAGACAATAAAAGCGGGTTAAAAGCTGTGAGCTATCTGGGGAAGTTAACTTTGCATTACTGAGCAACTGTTTCACCAGGTATCCGGTCTAGCTTACCAAATTCCCAACCAGACTAACATTAATTATGATCTTTTAGTAGTCATCTTACGATAAGCGGTGATATATATATATATATATATATATATATATATATATATATATATATAAAGACAATTTAAATAAAAAGAAATAAATCAGTTTATATTTGGAAATTTATTGTAACATTGATCATTGAAATTTCAGCATATTAAACTTGATTCATAACTAAACTGGTGCCTTATTTAGGAGGATTGTGAAAATGTGAGTTTGTAATCTTACAGAACACATCAAATATGGAGCCAAGATTGGGAGACTGCATACAACACTGCATTCATAAAATAACACACGAAGAACGTTGAAACATATGCAAGAGGAAATTAACCACAACCAACCGATCCAATTTTCACCCAAAGAAGTTACGTTCGTAGCGCAATCCTGTCCGTCATGAAATTTCCACACACAGGTATACTAAATTCATAGTAACTCTCTGTGAAATCTTCCCGAAAAGAATAGCTGCGGGCTACTTTGATGATTACACCACGTGCTTCACGTGGTCAACTTGGTTTACACAAAGAGTGTAACTCCGCAATAATTTTGATATTTAAAATAAATTACATCGAAACGCAATTTACAAAAGAAAAACCTCAAACTGGTTACTATCGTCTTGCTATTAACCTGATGGGCCAAACAATTGTATAAGCACATGGTACTGGTCTCACAAAGTACACCGCACGTCGGTTGAACATAAAGAAAAGTTGCTATATTGAAAAACATTGTCAAGAGGAGATGTTATAATCTCACGCACATTCGCATTTGAGATTGATGATCTTAGTTAGAGTTACGGGTCATCAACACGTGGTTCCAGTTTGCTCACAAAGTAGTGACAAAGCAACTACTGGGAGATATTCTGAACTTCACACTTGAATTACACTGCGTTGCAATTTAAGATAACATAAGATATTTTAGATCTAAACCTCAAATAAAGGCGATTAAATTTTTCAGTTCGGCTGAACTTAAGAAATACATTGTCCTACGGACTTAGCAGAGATGCGCTTGGCTGGAGATCTTACCACTTCAGATGCTCGCCGCGGACCGACTGGCCTGGGCCCCTACCGAGGGTGCTTAACAGATACAAACGGAAGTGACCAGCGAGGCAGCTTCCTACACCAACATGACAAGGGTCGGACAGGACCATACCAAGAATAGAAACCTCTCTGCTTTTAGAAAGCGTAGCTACCTGTTCCGACGTTGGTCCTACTGTTCTCTAGCAGACAGGCTTGTATGCTACCATCAAGCATACAACTAGAAATTCATTCTTTCACACAGAAAGGAAGGGGGATGACAGTATCTTATCATATACAGTATATAAAAGAAAGCAGATGTAGGTTCCGTATGAGAATGTGTGACTTGAATTACATATAAACTGTGTTTTAAAGTGTAGTAGTGTGACAGATTGTTCTTGTTTATGTGTAAAAGTAACGCGTTCCACTGCTCAGTCTCCTCCCAGATAGAGTCAGAAACACCACAGTAAATTTAGAAGAGGAATTTATCCCATAAATGACAACAGATTTAAGAAATTAACATGAAAGGAATCCAGCAGAGACCTTTCAACTTGAAGGACGGACTCCTGACTGGAAATGGAGGTAAAAGGGTCATCTGAACATGTGTCAAGAAATGCATTGTTGCCACGGTAGATGGCGCTGACGAATGTTGACCGCGTGCTGTGTGTTATTTGTGTGTTGCACGCTGTGTAACTGACGCAGCGTTCTGTAAACGGCACCAACCAAGATTATGTTTGTATACGGCCAAGCACAGACAATATTCAGATCACACAACATTTCAAAGTCGTTTTGGGGCGTTTGTGTGATAACGAGTCCTTGTAAACACGTCTGGCCTGAAAGTGTATTGCTGCTAATATTGCTGGGCAACAGTGGCCGGTAATGTTGTAGTACATATGACCACAATGTTGGCGGACAACACTGTCGGCATATACAGGGTGAGTCAAAAAGAATACCACAACTTTAGGAATTTAAAACTCTGCAACGACAAAAGGTAGAGCTAAGCACTATCTATCGGCGAATTAAGGGAGCTATAAAGTTACATTTAGTTGTACATTTGTTCGCTTGAGGCGCTGTTGACTAGGCGTCAGCGTCAGTTGATGCTAAGATGGCGACCGCTCAACAGAAAGCTTTTTGTGTTATTGAGTACGGCAGAAGTGAATCGACGACAGTTGTTCAGCGTGCATTTCGGACGAAGTATGGTGTTAAACCTCCTGATAGGTGGTGTATTAAACGTTGGTATAAACAGTTTACAGAGAATGGGTGTTTGTGCAAAGGGAAAAGTTCTGGACGGCCGAGAACGAGTGATGAAAATGTAGCACGCATCCAGCAAGCATTTGTTCGCAGCCCAGGAAAATCGACTCGCAGAGCTAGCAGAGAGCTGCAAATTCCACAATCAACTGTATAGAGAGTCCTACGAAAAAGGTTAGTTATGAAACCTGAACGTCAACTACCCGAGGCGATGGATCGGCCGCCAGGCAGCCCGTGACAGAGCACTTCATCACTGGCCTCCAAGAAGCCCTGATTTCACCCCCTGCGATTTTTTTCTTATGGGGGTATGTTAAGGATATGGTGTTTCGGCCACCTCTCCCAGCCACCATTGATGATTTGAAACGAGAAATAACAGCAGCTATCCAAACTGTTACGCCTGATATGCTACAGAGAGTGTGGAACGAGTTGGAGTATCGGGTTGATATTGCTCGAGTGTCTGGAGGGGGCCATATTGAACATCTCTGAATTTGTTTTTGAGTGAAAAAAAAACCTTTTTAAAATACTCTTTGTAATGATGTATAACAGAAGGTTATATTATGTTTCTTTCATTAAATACACATTTTTAAAGTTGTGGTATTCTTTTTGAATCACCCTGTATTGTCGGCAATATGAAATTCTGTGGCCCTTATAAACGTACTTTAACATGTCGTTTGCTGGCCAGCCGTGTGTTCATTACCTAGCTCAAGCTCCCTAACAACCAACTCACCATTGTTGGCAGGGACTTTACATGGTGTTGACTGAAGGCGTCTCTAGTTGCTGATCTATACTTATTCAAATATCTGATATTTTTTTACCTTTCCATCCAGGCCGCTTTATAGTGGATATGAAAGTTGTGCTGTGGTGAAGCAACATCACATGACATCATAGCACCAGAGGTTTCAGAATCACTTGAAAGTGGCGTGTATAGGATGGGTGGAACAAGCAGTGGATTTAAATGAAGTCCATAACGGCAGTTGGAGCGGCATTTCATTTACTGAATATTCAGCTGCGGGACGGCAGCGCTCTCCGTACACAAGGAAACTAATAATTTACTTCGTGTGACTCAGTCAGATTGCTTAGTCTCACCTTAGACAATAGATTGGAGTTCGCACACAACTAGTGCGGCCAATAATGGTTGTGGTCGGTTACACCAATTGTAACAGCTCTTCGAGAATGACGCACAATCAGACTTGGCGTGTTGTCATACCTTCGGCCATCGTGTCTGGTCCGGACGCGTGGTTTATTGCCTCCGACATACGCAAAACACTCTTCAGAATAGTTTTCTGAGCTATAACGGACGCTCCTTGTTACACTTGCAACAGAAGCGATAGCCTGCACTTCGCACAACTGTCCACCAATCAAATCATCAGGAGAAAACCTATCGAATTCTGTGCTGAAACTAGTAATTCGCCTTATGATCATCAGTCCACAGCTCGTGCTCTAATGGCTAGCATTGCTGCCTCTGGATCACTGGCTCCTGGGTTCGATTCCCGGTCAGATTGGGATTTTTTATATTCCCAGTGACTCGGTGTTTGTGTTGTCCTCATCATTTCAACATCATCATCATTATCATCATCATCATTCGTGACAGTCGCTAGATTGGACTATGTCAAAAATCGATTGTGCAAAAATTGGGACTTTGTAGAGGCGCTGATGATTGTATACCTGAGCACCCCGCAAACCAGACATCATTACCATCAGTTGACCAGGCCAAGAAACCCCAAATTCGCTACATAAACGTCCAAATATGACATGAAACTTTACGGATTGACTTGCATTTACAGACTCTGCAATCAGTAACACTCTTCACAGTCATATGCCCTCATTTTTTACTTATGCATAGCACAGTCTGAAGTCAAACAAGTGTAATGCGCTGTGGAAATTCTGGTAGTTTTGTAAGCTTACGCGTCTGCCGGAACAGTTTTATCTTCACAATAGCTGGGTTCGATGTTGTGCTCAGTTGCGTGATGGTGTCATCAGATTTTTTGTCTCTACAGCCCCTTTAAATACGCTGTCCCGGAAATGATTACCCTTCGTGATGACATAAGTGTCGTTGAATGCAATTTTATGACAGTTTTCCAATACACGTTCAGCTGGTGCCCATTTTTCTAGACAGGAAAACAGCAGATGCCTTTCGTGTTCAGTACGGCAGTGCTCTATCTTGTGAACGGCCCGCTCGGCGTAGTACAGGTGTGTCGTTAGAGAAGGAGAGAGTCCAAATAAACAATTCCTTGCTCTGTACAGAAGGGTTGAGGAACGGCTGCTAAGGAACGGCCTGTCACTGTTCCCTTATGGTCTGTTTCGTTAACAGCTCGATAATTGTCGGTCGGCCTGTTCTTTTTCGGGTTATCACTCATTAGTCATTCTTGTTCTGCAGTTCCTAGTTCTCGCGTTCGTCTCATTCTTTCTCGGGTGATCACTAGTTACTCATTTTTGTTTCACCATTCCTCATTCTCTCGTAGGTCTCGTTCTTTTCCGGCTGATCGCTAGTTACTTTTTCTTGTTACACTATTCCTCTTTCTCGTGTACTTCTCGTCCTTTTTCAGCTGATCGCTCTTTGCTCATTCTTGTTCCGCCATTCCTCATTCTCGCGTAGGTCTCGTTCTTTTTCTGTGGTCACTTATTCCTCACTCTTGTTCCGCCATTTCTCTTTCTCACGTAAGTCACTTTGTTTTTCGGGCGCTCACCCGTTACTCATTCTTGTTCCGCCATTCGCCGTTCTCGCGTAGGCCACTTTCTTTTTCGTATTATCTTTTGTACTCATCCTTGTTCCACCATTCCTCATTCTCGCGTAGCTCTCGTTCTTTATCGGGCCATCACTCGTTCCTCGTTCTAATTTCGCCGTTCTCTATTCAGCACTGAGTTGTAGTTCCCTCCTTGCCTTTTTTTCAGATTCAAACAGTTCTAAAAAAATTCTTTGCATATGTGTCCACTATCAGTAATTATGATAATCATACTTTAAAATGAGCAAGATGTATGAGACACGCGAAATACCCTCAGACTTCAAGAAGAATATAATAATTCCAATCCCAAACAAGGCAGGTGTTGACAGATGTGAAAATTACTGAACTACCAGTTTAATAAGCCACGACTGCAAAATACTAACACGAATTCCTTACAGACGAATGGAAAAAACTGGTAGAAGCCGACCTCGGGAAAGATAAGTTTGGATCCGCAGAAATGTTGGAAAATGTGAGGCAATACTGACCCTACGACTTATCTTAGAAAATAGATTTCTAGCATTTGTAGACTTAGAGAAAGATTTTGACAATGTTGACTGGAATATCCTCTTTCAAATTCTGAGGGTGGCAGGGGTAAAATACAGTGAGCGAAAGACTATTTACAATTTGTACAGCAACCAGATGGCAGTTATAAGAGTCGAGGGGCATGAAAGGGAAGCAGTGGTTGGGAAGGGAGTGAGACAGGGTTGTAGCCTCTCCCCGATGTTATTCAATCTGTATATTGAGCAAGCAGTAAAGGAAACTAAAGAAAAATTCGGAGTAGGTATTAAAATCCATGGAGAAGAAATAAAAACGATGAGGTTCGCTGATGACATTGTAATTTTGACAGAGACAGTAAAGGACCTGGAAGAGCAGCTGAACGGAATGGACAGTGTCTTGAAAGGAGGATATAAGATGAACATCTACAAAAGCAAAACGAGAATAATGGAATGTATTCGAATTAAGTCGGGTGATGCTGAAGGAATTAGATTAGGAACTGAGGTACTTAAAGTAGTAAAGGAGTTTTGCTATTTGGGGAGCAAAATAACTGATGATTGTCTAAGTAGGGAGGATATAAAATGTAGACTGGCAATGGCAAGGAAAGCATTTCTGAAGAAGAGAAATTTGTTAACATCGAGTATAGACTTAAGTGTTAGGAATTCGTTTCTGAAAGTATTTGTATGGAGTGTAGCCATGTATGGAAGTGAAACGTGGACGATAAATAGTTTCGACAAGAAGAGAATAGAAGCTTTCGAAATGTGGTGCTACAGACGAATACTGAAGATTAGATCGGTAGACCATATAACTAATGAGGAGGTATTGAATAGAATTGGAGAGAAGAGAAATTTGTGGCACAACGTGACTACAAGGGATCGGCTGTTGGGCATATTCTGAGCCATCAAGAGATCACCAATTTAGTATTGGAGGGCAGTTTGGAGGGTAAAAATCGTAGAGGGAGACCAAGAGATGAATACACTAAGCAGATTCAGAAGGATGTAGGTTGCAGTAGTTACTGGGAGACGAAGAAGCTTGAACAGGATAGAGTAGCATGGAGAGCTGCATCAAACCAGTCTGAGGACTGAAGACCACAACAACAATAACAACACTTTAAAATCCAAACAAGAAGTCCCAATTTGCAGAAACTCACTTTTCGATATGCTACCACGTAATTTCCTATTTAACTATGACAAATAATGTTTGTCAATGGCAATGTGGAAGTTTGTATTTACATGTTAAACGAGTTACAAAAATAAACTTTTAAAGTGGAATTAAATGATCTTCAACTTTTTGTAGTTCTGTCTTCTGCGTGTAGTATTACGGTACCCTGATAATTTTTACTGTATAGACTGTCTGGCTACAACTGACTGAAACACAATTTTCGTGCCATACGCGTTTCGCCTTTATTTCCTGTAAGGCATCTTCAGTGGCAGGTTGTGTGGACAGTTTTCTACATATTACGCTCCTGTTGCATTTTTGGTGTTGTTCCTCTTCTTATAAATGCCAATTTTTTTCACTCGGTTGTAGTCAGATGGTCTATAAAGTAAAAATTATCAGTATACCGTAATATTACGCGCAACTGAGCAAAAAACCACAAATTGGCCTTTATAAAAAGAGGAACAACACCAAATATGCAGCAGGAGCTTAATATGTAGAAAATCGTCCACGCAACCTGCCACTGAAGACACCTTGCAGAAAATAAGGGCGAAACGCGTATCCATAAAGTAAAAATTATCAGTGTACCGGAATTAAATGAATTTATCAACAAATTTAACTTTTCCTGCACCTGAGGCACAGCTGTAGTCCTCTGACGGGATTAAGGGCAGTCGAAATAATCTCATACTGTTCGCTCATCACTAATTATTTTGTATCGAATTTAGAAAATTTCTGGTCCCATTTGAAATAGTTTTAACAATTAAAAAAAAGACAACATATTTATTACTACAACGTCTGTCTAAAAAGTTTAACTGGCGTCAGTACAGTAGCTACGGTGGCAGTTTGAGCTATCAGCTGTAAACCTGTGGATTTGGCCACTCAGTTGTGGACAAGCAGTGCTGAGCAGTGGAAGTGCGACCGCGATGTGTCATCGTCGTTGTGGGACAAATCTCAGTGGAGCAGCAAAAAAAAGTGCTCAAGACAATCTCTGGAATGCTCTTAAGAAAAGAAAAGTGGGTGCAAAGTTTCTCCCATACACCTTGACTCCCAAATAAAACCAATGACGCGAAGATGCCTGCAACGATTTGGCTGAAATACAAAACCCGGAAAAATTTATCACGACTGACGACGATTGGTGTTATGAACACGGAACTACCACAAAACGTCCAAGTGCAGAAATTTGTATGAAGCATCACCGCTTTGACGACATAACTGTCATTTAAGCCCATGTGACGCGCGAATTGAACAGCTTCCCAAAGCAGGACTTTCCTGGCAGTTTTGAGAGGTGGCATGAGCCCCCTCTCATATTTCTATCTTACGATTTTCCTCTCTAATTGCATGCAGTGAAAAGTCGCTATTCCTTCACACGCTGACTTCCCACGCAGCGTCTCTCGTCACCCGGGTGGTCCGGTGACAGGCGGGCTCTGCGGATCTGGAAAGCGTTAAGCCGACGGGTGTGAGGGAGTCGAGTGAATGCTTTGCAGACGCCGACATTGTCAAAAGACACGCCCGGAGGGGTCTGAAGTAGCGGCTGGGCTAGAGGTTCCGTTACTTCGCAGAAACTTAGCGAAAACACTTTCTGGCAGGCTACCAGCGAGGCGTGGGAATGACTTGTGTACCCAGGCAGTTGTGGCGGGAAAATTCCTGCGCTTTCTGCAAAATAGTAACTGTAATTGGCTTGCTCAGGGCATAACTCCGTGACATAGCAAAATCAGCGCAGAAATTGGCGCCAAGAATCTCCATTGGTGGAATGGTAGTGCTCCGGCAATAGAGTGGAATTTTCCGCCGGTTTTCGAGTTGCTGATTGGAACGTTTAACCACGGCCACTGTCGTGGGGGCGGGAATGTTGTGTGTTCGGCCTGTACGGGTGCTCTAGGTAGTCGGCTCTCGCCTTTCGGTCGAGGACGTCGAAGCAACCAGCCATCACCTCCGGTGCGCCAGATCGTGTTCTGGCAGTTAAGAAGACAGTTTGGTAATGTATGTCCGCAGCACTGGCAGATAGGGATTTTCCTAGGTGATAATCAGAGCTCAGCAGAGCGCGCCTGTTCGTCTTTTTCTAACTTTGTTCTGTCTTGAGTAGCAGCAATTGATGTTGGGTTAGCTGTGTGTCTTTCTTAAGATTTGAATGGCAAGGAATTGGCTCCACATACCACTTCGTCTTAAACCTCACAATCTAGTTTAGGGACAACTTCACCTTCATAGCGTTTGTTTGAGTATCCAATTTGAGCCAATTTGATGTATTATAAATGTTTCATGTGTTTTTGTTTATTATTTTGTGTTTAGTCTTAATAAACCATATTGTTATTTTGGACAGAACTTTCATTCTGTTAATCGGTAGAGCAACCCATCATTTCTCACTACGTTAATGAAACCTTCCTTTATTTAACTTATTTATCAAATTAAATTATTGCAGGTGCCAAACTCTTTTCTACTCCACTTGCAGGGTTGATTACAGTCAGTTCGCATATATTTTTTAATCCATGTGCAACAGCAAAAGTCGGAGTTAGAATAGGGGGGGGGGGGCTTAGAGCATCATTTACATATGGAGATTCTAGAAGAATTTAGTGTTAAATACACTGCTAGCCCCAGCACCTCGCAGTTTTGCATGGTTGTCTGAACGTTATCTGAGTTTTACTAAAGGGGAGGGGCGAAGTCTATGCACAACACCTGAAGCATTAAATCCACCACCTTAACATTTCTCCATTTTTTGCTAACCGCTCTCGAAATTTTTGGATATTGCATGTTGATTTTCATCGAAATGGTGTGTGTTTCACGACAGAAAGAGTTTTCATTACAAATTCTACTATAATTTTTATCCATTGGAACAATCTTCCTAACGACATGCTTACTTCGACATTCAATAAATCAGTTGTCACCAAGACATCACTTTGGTTTTGAACCAGCAGCATGATAGTGACACTTCGTAGCTGTACTGAAAGGTGGTTTTTATAGTGCTTGTGCATCCCCAGCTGGTGGTACGACTACATTATCAGTTTGAAGTATGGAGATACATCTTACGGATACTGACTAGTAACAAGTGTACCCTGAGTCCTTTGTAGTAGAATTCACAACTGTTTCTCCATTCAGTGCAAGAACTAATATGAGTTGCAGTCCTCCCTAGCTCAGCTCCTGGTCACGCTCTGTTTATTGGGTGCCGTAATTCTAATTATCCATTCGCACCTCTTTAAAACCCATATAGCATAACACCGTTAAATTATAAGGGGGAACACTACACGAGTAAAAATGAATGTGTGCCGAGAAGAACTGGTCACCAGTTGCCTAGTCTCCCAAGGTTAAAGATTTTCTCCATTTCTACGGCGTAGTACTAATAGCACTAACACAGTACTTCCGGAGATCTGAGGCCTACATTATCATTCACAGGTCCCACGAGTAGAGATATTTTAGCTCGAGGCATAAATATGATGTCTCTTCAGGAAGTAGCTGATCTCCCCTACCATTGGACCAAGGAGTAACGAAAACGAAAGATTTTTAACCTCTTCCTGCGCGGTATTCCATCAGCGGACACCTGAAACTGACCGATATTTGTTTGTTGTTGTAGCCATTGTCACGGAAGGCCGCAGGAACTGAGCCACCCACGAAAAGTCTCCCTTGAGAATAGCCATAACAACAGATATACATCGGAAGCAATTTCAGGAAGTGCTGACTGAGGAAGAGAGAGTGAAAAGATTGCGTTTTTACTATCCTGTCATTGAGGTGCACTCGGTCGAAGGTCGTTGACCTATAACCATTTGATGTTGTAGGAAGTCTGAGAAAACTTTATTCGAGGAAGACTAGGGTTTGACATTCACTGAAACGATAGCCAACTGTAATTATGACTTATTTATTACAGTCGGTGTTACGACGTAATAGTGGTAATTGACGATTTCATCTTTTATGGGCCACCTTGAGATCTTTTCAGGTTACATTGGAAGCATGTAGGCGGCCATACACGGCGAGAAATTAACGCGTTACACTGTCATCAAGCTGCAAAGATATTAATTCGTCTATAACTTCCGTCAGAATCTTGCAACTACGACTGTAATAAGTAATTAGCTATATCTTTCCAAATAAGTACTTTGTATCTCCACAGGCATTATACATACCCTTATTCGACTATTGTTCTTAAAAATAAACGAGGTAATGTTTCTGGTGTCACAGATATAGCCGGCACACGATACGCTGCGCAAGGAACTGCAGAGTCTGACAATTTCTTGTTCATTCCATTCAACGGATCCTGTAATTGTTCTTCTCTGTCATTGAGGACAGCAATAGCATCAGCGAATCTTATCACTGTTATCCTTCACCATGAATTTTAATCTCACTCTCTAACGTTTCTTTTATTTCCGAGATTGTTTCTTCGATATATAGACTGAACAGTAAAGGCGAAAGACTGCATCATTGTCTCACATACTTTTTAATCCGAGCACTTCATTCTTCGTCTTCCAGTCTTACTGTTTCCTCTCTGTTCCTGTACGTATTATATACACTCCTGGAAATGGAAAAAAGAACACATTGACACCGGTGTGTGAGACCCACCATACTTGCTCCGGACACTGCGAGAGGGCTGTACAAGCAATGATCACACGCACGGCACAGCGGACACACCAGGAACCGCGGTGTTGCCCGTCGAATGGCGCTAGCTGCGCAGCATTTGTGCACCGCCGCCGTCAGTGTCAGCCAGTTTGCCGTGGCATACGGAGCTCCATCGCAGTCTTTAACACTGGTAGCATGCCGCGACAGCGTGGACGTGAACCGTATGTGCAGATGACGGACTTTGAGCGAGGGCGTATAGTGGGCATGCGGGAGGCCGGGTGGACGTACCGCCGAATTGCTCAACACGTGGGGCGTGAGGTCTCCACAGTACATCGATGTTGTCGCCAGTGGTCGGCGGAAGGTGCACGTGCCCGTCGACCTGGGACCGGACCGCAGCGACGCACGGATGCACGCCAAGACCGTAGGATCCTACGCAGTGCCGTAGGGGACAGCACCGCCACTTCCCAGCAAATTAGGGACACTGTTGCTCCTGGGGTATCGGCGAGGACCATTCGCAACCGTCTCCATGAAGCTGGGCTACGGTCCCGCACACCGTTAGGCCGTCTTCCGCTCACGCCCAAACATCGTGCAGCCCGCCTCCAGTGATGTCGCGACAGGCGTGAATGGAGGGACGAATGGAGACGTGTCGTCTTCAGCGATGAGAGTCGCTTCTGCCTTGGTGCCAATGATGGTCGTATGCGTGTTTGGCGCCGTGCAGGTGAGCGCCACAATCAGGACTGCATACGACCGAGGCACACAGGGCCAACACCCGGCATCATGGTGTGGGGAGCGATCTCCTACACTGGCCGTACACCACTGGTGATCGTCGAGGGGACACTGAATAGTGCACGGTACATCCAAACCGTCATCGAACCCATCGTTCTACCATTTCTAGACTGGCAAGGGAACGTGCTGTTCCAACAGGACAATGCACGTCCGCATGTATCCCGTGCCACCCAACGTGCTCTAGAAGGTGTAAGTCAACTACCCTGGCCAGCAAGATCTCCGGATCTTTCCCCCATTGAGCATGTTTGGGACTGGATGAAGCCTCGTCTCACGCGGTCTGCACGTCCAGCACGAACGCTGGTCCAACTGAGGCGCCAGGTGGAAATGGCATGGCAAGCCGTTCCACAGGACTACATCCAGCATCTCTACGATCGTCTCCATGGGAGAATAGCAGCCTGCATTGCTGCGAAAGGTGGATATACACTGTACTAGTGCCGACATTGTGCATGCTCTGTTGCCTGTGTCTATGTGCCTGTGGTTCTGTCAGTGTGATCATGTGATGTATCTGACCCCAGGAATGTGTCAATAAAGTTTCCCCTTCCTGGGACAATGAATTCACGGTGTTCTTATTTCAATTTCCACGAGTGTATTTCCCGTCTTCCCCTATAGCGTACCTCCATTTGTATCAGAATTTCGAAATCTTGCACCATTTTAAAGTGTCTAACGCTTTCTAAAAAGGGCCATCACAGAAGTTGGGAAGGAAAACTTAGGTACAAAGAAGGTAGCTGCGAAGAAGCCATGGGTAACAGAAGAAATACTTCAGTTGATTGATGAAAGGAGGAAGTACAAACATGTTCCGGGAAAATCAGGAATAAAGAAATACAAGTCGCTGAGGAATGAAATAAATAGGAAGTGCAGGGAAGCTAAGACCAAATGGCTGCAGGAAAAATGTGAAGACATCGAAAAAGATATGATTGTCGGAAGGACAGACTCAGCATACAGGAAAGTCAAAATATCCTTCGGTGACATTAAAAGCAACGGTGGTAACATTAAGAGTGCAACGGGAATTCCACTGTTAAATGCAGAGGAGAGAGCAGATAGGTGGAAAGAATACATTGAAAGTCTCTATGAGGGTGAAGATTTGTCTGATGTGATAGAAGAAGAAACAGGAGTCGATATAGAAGAGATAGGGGATCCAGTATTAGAATCGGAATTTAAAAGAGCTTTGGAGGACTTACGGCCAAATAAGGTAGAAGGGATGGATAACATTCCATCAGAATTTCTAAAACCATTGGGGAAGTGGCAACAAAACGACTATTCACGTTGGTGTGTAGAATATATGAGTCTGGCGATATACCATCTGACTTTCGGAAAAGCATCATCCACACAATTCCGA
Source organism: Schistocerca cancellata (assembly GCF_023864275.1). Lineage (NCBI taxonomy): Eukaryota > Metazoa > Arthropoda > Insecta > Orthoptera > Acrididae > Schistocerca > Schistocerca cancellata. The sequence goes on along the minus strand of NC_064628.1, from coordinate 94,452,250 downwards.
AGAGGGCAAGAGCTGACAAGTGCGAGAATTATCGCACAATCAGCTTAACAGCTCATGCATCGAAGCTGCGCACAAGAATAATATACAGAAGAATGGAAAAGAAAATTGTGAATGCGCTAGGTGACGATCAGTTTGGCTTTAGGAAAAGTAAAGGGACGTTAGAGGCAATTCTGACGTTACGGCTAGTAATGGAAGCAAGGCTAAAGAAAAATCAAGACACTTTCATAGGATTTGTCGACCTGGAAAAAGCGTTCGACAATATAAAATGGTGCAAGCTGTTCGAGATTCTGAAAAAAGTAGGGGTAAGCTATAGGGAGAGACGGGTCATATACAATATGTACAACAACCAAGAGGGAATAATAAGAGTGGACGATCAAGAACGAAGTGCTCGTATTAAGAAGGGTGTAAGACAAGGCTGTAGCCTTTCGCCCCTACTCTTCAATCTGTACATCGAGGAAGCAATGATGGAAATAAAAGAAAGGTTCAGGAGTGGAATTAAAATACAAGGTGAAAGGATATCAATGATACGATTCGCTGATGACATTGCTATCCTGAGTGAAAGTGAAGAAGAATTAAATGATCTGCTGAACGGAATGAACAGTCTAATGAGTACACAGTATGGTTTGAGAGTAAATCGGAGAAAGACGAAGGTAATGAGAAGTAGTAGAAGTGAGAACAGCGAGAAACTTAACATCAGGATTGATGGTCACGAAGTCAATGAAGTTTAGGAATTATGCTACCTAGGCAGTAAAATAACCAATGACGGACGGAGCAAAGAGGACGTCAAAAGCAGACTCGCTATGGCAAAAAAGGCATTTCTGGCCAAGAGAAGTCTACTAATATCAAATACCGGCCTTACTTTGAGGAAGAAATTTCTGAGGATGTACGTCTGGAGTACAGCATTGTATGGTAGTGAAACATGGACTGTGGGAAAACCGGAACAGAAGCGAATCGAGGCATTTGAGATGTGGTGCTATAGACGAATGTTGAAAATTAGGTGGACTGATAAGGTAAGGAATGAGGAGGTTCTACGCAGAATCGGAGAGGAAAGGAATATGTGGAAAACACTGATAAGAAGAAGGGACAGGATGATAGGACATCTGCTAAGACATGAGGGAATGACTTCCATGGTAGTAGAGGGAGCTGTAGAGGGCAAAAACTGTAGAGGAAGACAGAGATTGGAATACGTCAAGCAAATAATTGAGGACGTAGGTTGCAAGTGCTACTCTGAGATGAAGAGGTTAGCACAGGAAAGGAATTCGTGGCGGGCCGCATCAAACCAGTCAGCAGACTGATGACCCAAAAAAAAAAAAAAAAAAAAAAAAAAAAAAAAAAAAAAAAAAAAAACGCTTTCTTCCAGGTCGACAAATTCCATGAGCGTCTCCTGAGTTCTCTTTAGTCTTGTTTCCATTATTAACCGCAATGTGAGAACTGCCTCTCTGGTGCCTTCACCTTTTCTAAAGCCAAAATGATCGTCAGCTAGCAGATCTTCAATTTTTTTCCACTGTTCCGTACATTCTTGTCAGCGACTTGGCTACATGAGCTGTTAAGCTGATTGTGCGACAGTTCTCGCGCTCTTGCTGTCCTCGGAATTGTGTGGATAATATTATTCCGTAAGTCTGATGGTACGTCGGCAGGGCTCGTAGGTTCTAAGAAACGACCTGACTAGTTGTTTGGTTGCCACTCCCCCCCAATGATTTTAGAAATTTTGATGGAATGTTATCTATACCTTCTGCCTTTTCTGATCTCAAGTCTTCCAGAACTCTTCTTAAAGTTTAACTCTAACAGTAATGATTTGACGATATAGAAGTACTGTCCATAACTTTCACCAGTCGTAATTACGAGTAATTTTGATGTCGTTTTCTGTTGCAAGGGATCCCACTACTGCTAAGTGTGAATAGTCCTTCGTGCATGAAAAAACCAAAGAAGCCCTTCTGTCCTTTAGAAGTTAGTATCTGGCAACCTAACGGAAACTAAGCAACTTGCCCAAAACTGTGCAAAAGAGCACGGTTGGGTTGGCTGCGTAAAGTAGATCCCTCTGAACAGTCTGCCGATTTCCTCGAAACTCGAAGTGTTAAGAAACTGCGACACGAAGAGCGATTACATAGTCGGACCTGAATTATTGTGCCACTAAGACGCGTATCCGTAACCGGTTCAGCCATTCTCCAGACCGTATGATCCTACTGCTTATGTGTCATGTTGAAACAGGCAGAAGAAGCTTGTTCGCTACTTGAGGCAACTTCTAATGTTTTTGAAGGTTAAATAACAACCTTAAATATGAAATTTCTCTCCCAAGAAGTAACGGAAGTATCCATAAATAAAAACTTAATGATTTTGCGGAGATGGCATCTGTTCTTTCGGACATGACTCGGTGGATTGTCTACCGTGAGTAATGGCTATAATGGCAGGGGCACTACGAATGTAGTGTGTAGACTATAAGTTGAGAATGTGGGGCTCACGGGGAGCGTGCCGGCGATAAATCCCTGCAGTCGCACTATCCTCTGTGCCCTCGGTGGCTCAGATGGACGCCTGCACGGTACCTCAGCGTGTTCAGTCAGAGGGTTAGATGCCCTCTGTAATAAAAAAAAAACTGAGTTAATCGATCAACGGTGATCTTAAACTGGTGTGTTATGACGTCCGCCCCGAGCAGATGCAACGAATGAAAAAAGCCGGCACGGTAGCGTGTTCGGTCAGAGAGCTGGTTGGCCTCTGTAATAAAAAACTGAGTGGAAAGATCAACAAATGAACGATGTCCTCTGACGTCCGCAACGACCAAACACAACGATCAACAAAGAGCGCTCGTCAGCAGCTAATGGAATTGATTTAATTGTAATTTCATGATGATTTTGTTGTTCGCTAGTTACAACGATCAGATCGTCCGGAATTACGAAGGCAACTCGTCGTATATCACAGCATTCGGATAACAGATGTATCCGCGCCGCCGCTAATGTGTTCTACCACGTTCTACTACCATGTGCCATTATTATATAGTATCTCTCTCGATCACCGCCATTTACGTGATTTATTTTATTCACTTTGAACTTCCGCTGAAGAGTTATGTGTGCGTTTTTACTTGATTTACGCGTGTTGTCGCCCCGACTTGTATCCGGGCACTTTTGTCACGTACAGGACTTGCGCAAAAAATATGGGAACACAGCGAGAAATCCAGGCTTGGACATAAATGCGGATGTTAGCCAGGGCTGCAGGTTGCGCCGTCGTATTTGACCACGAACGGCACCTGTGCAGTGTCCTTATGAGACTGCGAATGTCCGTCGTGATCAGAACTGTGTTCTGTGTAGTTGAAAATGCACTACTTCGGAGTAAAGTGAATGCAAACAGTGGCAAATTGTTGATGCTCGAATATTGGGTGCTTCCGTAAACTGGGCAGCCGACCTGTTTGGTGTTTCAAGAGGCATCGTATTAAGGGATTATACTGCATGCAGGTAAAGTGGAGAAACATCGACCGTTAAGTCACAAAGTGGACGGAAGAGTGTTGTTGAATGATAGTAACGGAGTGTTACTGACGAGGGACCATGGGAGGTGGCGCAGTGGGGCACTGGACTCGCTTTCGGGAGGACGACTGTTCAAACCCGCGTCTTGCCATCCTCATTTACATTTTCTGTGATTTCCGTAAACCGCTTCAGGCAAATACCAGGATGATTCCTTTGAAACGGCACGGACGATTTTCTTCCTCATCCTTCCCCCATCCCTCATTCCTACCCGAATCAACCAACTATCATTGAAAAGGATCGAATGTTTTTTATTCCAGTCTCTGATCACAATATCAATTCTTTAGACTTTTTTTTCTTTATTGTGATTTCATTCCCCTGCCCCATATGGGCAGGGGAGGGCTGTCAGCGGCACAATCCGCCGCTCTTCAGCCGAGTGACACGACAACTAAAACCAGAATAAAATGATACATACATAAGGAGATAAAAAAGGGGAACATAAAACAGAGTAAGGGAAGAAAATGGAGGTAAAAATACACCGACATGTAGACGTTCATGGGGGACAGTTAAAAAAGTCACCAGAAAGTTAAAAAACACAGTTGGCGATTCTTAAAACACAGAGAAGATACTGAATGTGCATGCACAGGTTAAAGGTCGGCCACAGTATTAAAAACACTTTGGAACAACACACTTAAAACCCACTTGGAGCACACACAATGAAGAATAAAACTGCCAGGTGGGACCTGCCAAGGGAAAGGTCAGATAGGTTGGAAAAGGAGGGGAGAGCATGGGGCAGGTGGGGAAGCCACGAGATGAAGAGAGGAGGGGGGAATTAGTGGGTTCACGAAGAGGCAGGAGACACGTGGGGCGGGAGAGGAAAAGGGAAGACAGGGCAGGAGGGAGCGCAGATACACTGAAAGGAGGCACAAGAAATGGAGGGGGAGTAGGAGGGGGATGCCGCTCAGAAGGAGGGAGGGGGAGGAGAGGGAGTCCTGAGGAGGAGGCAGGAAGAGGGGGTTAGAGTTGGTAGGAAGGGTAGATGTCAGGGCGAAGCTCATCATCCGGGAGGGGTAGACGGTGGAAGTTGTGTTGGGAAAGGAGATGGAGGGTGTGGAGATGGAGGGACACAACGGTAAAGGCGCGGCAACCGGTTGGGGGTGGAGAGGAAGGGACACACCAGGGGGTGAGGGGGGTCAAGGCGGCGGACAATATATAGTGTACAGATGTGTTCAAGGAAAAGGAAGAAGTGGGGGAAGGGGATGAGGTCGTAGAGGATGCACGTGGGGGATGGAAGGCAGATGCGGAAGGCAAGGCAGAGTGCATGGTGTTCGTGGATTTGGAGGGCTTTATAGAACCGGGGAGGGGCGGAAATCCAAGCAACGCTGGCATAACAGAGGATGGGGCGGATCATGGATTTGTAGGTGTGAAGGATGGTGGAAGTATGCAGACCCCACATCCAGCTGGACAGGAGTTTCAGGAGGAGGAGGCAGTTATGAGCTTTGTTTTGGATGGTAAGGAGATGGGGAGTCCAGGTGAGGTGGCGGTCGCATGTGAGGCCAAGGTATTTGAGGGTAGGAGTGAGGGGGATAGGACTGCCATAAATGGTGAGTTAGAAATCATGGAGGCAGAAAGAGCGGGTGGTGCAGCCTATGATGATCGTCTGTGTCTTGGAGAGATTAACACGGAGGAACCACTGGTTGCACCAAGTGGTGAATTGGTCAAGGTGGGTTTGGAGGGTACGTTGGGACTGTTGAAGGGTAGGATAAAGGGCTAGGAAGGTGGTGTCATCAGCAAACTGGAGAAGATGAACAGGAGGGGGAGGTTTGGGCATATCAGCAGTGTACAGGAGATAGAGAAGAGCCGAAAGGACAGAACCTTGGGGCATGCTGGCAGAGGGGTAGAAAGTACGGGAGTTGGAATTGTGGATAGTCACATAGGAGGGACGATGGGAGAGGAAGGAAGCAACGAGACAGACGAAGTTGATGGGGAGAACATAGGTCTGACGTTTGAAGAGGAACCCGGTATGCCAGACACGGTCATAGGCGTTCTGGAGATCAAGGGAAACAAAGATAGCGGAGCGACGTGAGTTAAGTTGGAGGGAAAGAAGATTGTTAAGGTTAAGGAGCTGGTCGTCGGCAGAGAAGGAAGGCCAGAAGCCACATTGGGTAAGAGGAAGGAGGCGGTGCTGGTTAAGGTGGCGGTGAATACGGTGAGAGAGGATGGCCTCAAAGACCTTACTGAACACGGAGATGAGGCAGATTGGACGATAGGAAGAGGTATCAGAGGGGGGTTTGTTAGATTTAGGGAACAGTAGGACATGGGAAGTCTTCCACAGGTCAGGGTAAAATCCAGTGGAGAGGAGGACATTGTACAGGGTAGCAAGGACAGACAGGAAGGATGGAGGGGATTCCTTGAGGTGACAGTAGGTGACGCTATCATGACCAGGGGCGGTGTTGCGTTTGGAGTGGAGGACGAGTGTGATGTCTTGCATGGTGATGGGTGTGTTGATGTCTGAGGGGTGTAACCGATCCAAGTACTGGAAGCTAGGGGCGAGCGGGGGGACAGAGGTGTCAGTGTGGTCAAGGACAGTGGGGAAGAGGGAGTAATCAAAATGGGGATCGTCAGGAATGGAGAAGACCTCGGATAGGTGGGAAGCAAAATGGTTAGCCTTACTGAGGTTGTCAGGAAAGGGTTGATCGTCATGGAGGATGGGGTAATGCGGGGTGGGATGGCTACCAGTAAGGCGGTGGAAGGCTGACCAATACTTGGAGGAGTTGACAGGGAGGGTGGAGTTGAGGCGTGTGCATGTCTGGCGCCAGTCCCGGCATTTCTTTGCTGTAAGGAGGTTCCAGATATGTCGCTGTAATTGCTGGTGGCGGGTGAGAGTATCTCGGGCACGAGTGCGGAGGAAGGAGCGGTAGAGCCTGCAGGATTCACGCAGAAGAAGGACGGCCTGTGGAGGAAGTGTAGGGTGGTGAGGGTGGATGAGTTTGGTAGGGACATGAGCCTCCACAGCCTTCTGAAGGAAGGAAGAGGCATGGGTGATGTCATCAGGGTGGTGAAAGGTGAGGGGGTGGCTTTCGACCTGTAAGGCAATGGATTCCCGGTAGGCATCCCAATTGGCACAGTGGTAGTCATGGACAGACTTTGGATGGGCAGCTGGGAGGGTGGCTGCAGCGGCGGGACGGGTAGAGGAGATGGTGAGAAGGACAGGGAGATGGTCACTACTGATGGGATTGAGGACATCAACGGCAATGCGACCAAGGAGGTTGGGGGAAGCGTGGATAACATCGGGGGTTGAGTTACTTTCAGGATGGGTGTGCTGTGGGAGAGGAACAAGTTAACCATGGAGGGTGGCAAGGAAGCGATGCCACTGCCGAAGGGTGGCAGGGTCACGCACGGTTGGGGCTCTTCCACGTCGAAGATCACCCTGAGAGTAGCCCAGGCAGTGCGAGTCCTCAATGAGGAAGTGATGGAATCCAACCCTCGAACCTTCTTTAGACGATGACCTCGCCTATTTATACCTAGCCTTACTTGATGAGTTATGTTGAGAACACTAGGCATTTGCCACATTTCCGTACATCAGTCGCTCTAATCCTGTAACTGATTATCTCCTAGCTATTCATGGAATGTAAAGCCAGACTATATAATTTTATTTATTGACTGCTTATATGTCACGATGTATGTAAAGCCCTCTAGTGGCTAAGTTCTTACGATCGGTGCGCGCCTACATAACATCCTAGCAGTCGATCCAACAGAGCACGCTGATCATTGGTCTGTCATATAGACATTTTATCTTTCATAAGCAATTTATAGGTTGCCACAGGCAATGTATTACGTATAGTAATTGTTGACAGTAAATTCACCATAAAAATGAGTCGGACCTATTCTCTTCATTTATTTCCTTTTAATGATTTTATATGGGTAACTGCATTCGTCTTTTAATGCATCACAATTGGTTTCTGTGATAGTTACCAATTTTAATAAGTCTGCTACATGCATTTTACCTAATGTGTTTTTATCAGATTTTGTTTTTTGCGTAAATGATGACTACATCTAAGCCCACAGTGTCGACATCTAGGGAGTATGTAGAGTCCGCAGCTCGTGGTCGTGCGGTAGCGTTCTCGCTTCCCACGCCCGGGTTCCCGGGTTCGTTTCCCGGCGGGGTTAGGGATTTTCTCTGCCTCGTGATGACTGGATGTTGTGTGCTGTCCTTAGGTTAGTTAGGTTTAAGTAGTTCTAAGTTCCAGGGGACTGATGACCATAGATGTTAAGTCCCATAGTGCTCAGAGCCATTTGAACCATTTTTTTGGAGTATGTAGACAAACAGTTGCAATAATCACTGTGTGGACGATGTGGCGTATTCCATACCTTATTTTAGATCTATGTGAGGATGCTATGCTGATTATATTTATATGTTTTGACGATGCCATTATGGCCTTATCACTTTAGGACATGGTGTAAAAAAGGTACATTTACCGTATTTTATCTCTACATTTCTCTGGTTGTATGACAGTATATTGTGATACATATTGCCGTTTTTTGTTGAAAGACACACTACTCACTAGATGTATATATTTATATAATTTAGATCTGAGGATGGTCATTACGGACTGAAACCGGTCATCGTCCAAAGAATTGATATTATGATCAGAGACTGGAATAAAAATCATTTGACAGTACTGGATCACTGTATACGCGACTATGTCGCAGTTGGTGAAAATTGAAAAGGGTTGTGACGAAAATTAAAGAGGACGTCTCCAAAAGTTACCTCAGAACCGAATGTCGCACTCGCGAACCCTGTCGGCACCCAAACAACATAAAGGTAGCCCGAGAAGCAGGGAACCGCAAAGCGAGCAGGAAAAACGAAAACAAAAAAGAAACTCCCATCAGTGGTGCTAAAGCCTGTAATAGGGAACGTGGGGCCGCAGCCATAAAACCTGGACTATCGGACAACGGAAGAAAGTTATATGGTCAGATTACTCTGGTTTCACCCTGTTTCCAGTTACCAACTTCTGATCGAAATCACGTTACAAGAGTGAAACTCAGAGGGGGTTCGGTGATGGTTTGGGTACTCATATCGTGGTATTCTATGGTCCCCACGCTTACTCTACAAGATCGCATTACTGCCAATGATTATGTGACAATTTTGGCTGATGTGGCCCATCCCAAGTTACAATGTTTGTTCCTCAGTGGTGATGCTGCTTTCCAAGACGACATTGCTCCATGTTCACACATCTCGCATCGTCCAGGACTGGTTTTGTGAGCACGAGAATGAATTGGCTCACCTTCTCTCGCCGTCACCGTCACCAAGTCTCAGTATTATTGAGCCTTTGAAGTCTACTTTGGGGAGAAGGGTGCGTGATCGTTATTCACCATTGTCGTTATCTCAACTTGCCACAGTTACGCAGGAATTATGGTATGAGACGATTCGAAGCTGTTTTGAATGCCAACGTGTTTCCTACATCGTATTAGGCATGGTAATGCGTTCCGATTTTGGTGTTTCCATCTTTATGTCTACTCCCTGTACTTCTGTACCTTTCAGCTTGTAAAATTTTGTGAGCATTAGTAATATATTTGTGGATCATTATCAAAATTATGTCCGCAGCTCGTGGACTCGCTGTAGCGTTAACTAGCACGGGGTCCCGGGTTCGATTCCCGGCGGGGTCAGGGGTTTTCTCCTGCCTCGAGATGACTGAGTATTGTTGTGTCGTCTTCATCATCATCATTCATCCCCATTACGGTCGGAGGAAGGTAATGGCAAACCACCTCTACTAGGGCCTCGCCTACTACGGCGGTGGGGGTCTTCCGCATCGGTCCCCTACGCTCTGTCAAGGAGTATGGGACTTCATCATCATCATCATCATCAAATCAAAATATACATATTTCACTGGATTTACAGTTGACCCTTATTTAAGTAGTGCTGCGATAACCCCTTCCATCCTCAACGTGTTATCACGCCTGATCCACTCCACTCTGATTGTGAAGACACGGTGGAGTCACGCCTGTAGTGGGAGATGTGTTGGATGCTTTAGGCACGGTCAGGCCAGGGGGTAGGATAGTGGGTGCCACACACCTGTAAACGCGGTTTCATCCTGTCGCATTCAGGAAGGACTCTATGAGGAACTAATGAAATCGGTAACAAAGTGTTTTACAAACTGGAATGGTCGCTACGGGGCCCGCACTGTTGAACATTCCAACAGCGATGGTTCTACACTACTGGCCATTAAAATTGCTACACCAAGAAGAAATGCAGATGATAAACGGTATTCAGTATACAAATATATTATACTAGAACTGACATGTGATTACATTTTCACGCAATTTGGGTGCATAGATCCTGAGAAATCAGTACCCAGAACAACTACCTCTGGCCTTGATACGCCTGGGCATTGAGTCAAACAGAGCTTCGATAGCGTGTACAGGTACAGCTGCCCATGGAGCTCCAACACGATACCCCAGTTCATCAAGAGTAGTGACTGGCGTATTCTGACGAGCCAGTTGCTCGGCCACCATTGATCAGACGTTTTCAATTGGTGAGAGATCTGGAGAATGTGCTGGCCAGGGCAGCAGTCGAACGTTTTCTGTATCCAGAAAGGCCCGTACAAGACCTGCAACATGCGGTCGTGAATTATCCTGCTGAAATGTAGGGTTTCGTAGAGATCGAATGAAGGGTGCAGACACGGGTCGTTGTTGTTGTTGTTGTGGTCTTCAGTCCTGAGACTGGTTTGATGCAGCTCTCCACACTACCCTATCCTGTGCAAGCTTCTTCATCTCCCAGTACTTACTGCAATCTACATCCTTCTGAACCTGCTTAGTGTATTCATCTCTTGGTCTCCCTCTACGATTTTTACCCTCCACGCTGCCCTCCAATGCTAAATTTGTGATCCCTTGATGCCTAAGAACATGTCCTACTAATCAGTCCCTTCTTTTTGTCAAGTTGTGCCACATACTCCTCTTCTCCCCAATTCTATTCAATACTTCATCATTACTTATGTGATCTACCCATCTAATCTTCAGCATTCTTCTGTAGCACCACATTTCGAAAGCTTCTATTCTCTTCTCGTCCAAACAATTTATAGTCCACGTTTCACTTCCATACATAACTACACTCCATACAAATACTTTCAGAAACGAATTCCTGACACTTAAATCAATACTTGATGTTAACAAATTTCTCTTCTTCAGAAACGCTTTCCTTGCCATTGCCAGTCTACATTTTATATCCTCCCTACTTCGACCACCATCAGTTATTTTTCTCCCCAAATAGCAAAACTCCTTTACTACTTTAAGTGCCTCAATTCCTAATCTAATTCCTTCAGCATCACCCGACTTAATTCGATTACATTCCATTATCCTCGTTTAGCTTTTGTTGATGTTCATCTTATATCCTCCTTTCAAGACATTGTCTATTCCGTTCAACTGCTCTTCCAAGTCCTTTGCTGTCTCTGATAGAATTACAATGTCATCGGCGAACCTCAAAGTTTTTATTTCTTCTCCATGGATTTTAATACCTACTCCGAATTTTTCTTTAGTTTCCTTTACTGCCTGCTCAATATACAGATTGAATAACATCGGGGACAGGCTACAACCCTGTCTCACTCCCTTCCCAACCACTGCTTCCCTTTCATGCCCCTCGACTCTTATAATTGTCATCTGGTTGCTGTACAAATTGTAAATAGCCTTTCGCTCCCTGTATTTTACCCCTGCCATCTTTAGAATTTGAAAGAGAGTATTCCAGCCAACATTGTCAAAAGCTTTCTCTAAGTCTACAAATGCTAGAAACGTAGGTTTGCCTTTCCTTAATTTTTCTTCTAAGATAAGTCGTAAGGTCAGTATTGCCTCACGTGTTCCAATATTTCTACGGAATCCAAACTGATCTTCCCCGAGGTCGGCTTCTACTAGTTTATCCATTCGTCTGTAAATTCGCGTTAGTATTTTGCAGCTGTGACTTATTAACCTGATAGTTCGGTAATTTTCACCTCTGTCACCACCTGCTTTCTTTGGGATTGGAATTATTATATTCTTCTTGAAGTCTGAGGGTATTTCGCCTGTCTCATACATCTTGCTCACCACATGGTAGAGTTTCGACAGGACTGACTCTCCCAAGGCTGTCAGTAGTTCTAATGGAATGTTGTTTACTCCCGGAGCTTTGTTGCGACTCAGGTCTTTCAGTGCTCTGTCAAGCTCTTCACGCAGTATCGTGTCTCCCATTTCATCTTCATCTACATCCTCTTCCACTTCCATAACATTGTCCTCAAGTACATCGCCCTTGTATAGACCCTCCATATACTCCTTCCACCTTTCTGCTTTCCCTTCTTTGCTTAGAACTGGATTTCCATCTGAGCTCTTGATGTTCATACAAGTGGTTCTCTTTTCTCCAAAGGTCTCTTTAATTTTCCTGTAGGCAGTATCTATCTTACCCCTAGTGAGAGAAGCCTCCACATCCTTACATTTGTCCTCTAGCCATCCCTGCTTAGCCATTTGGCACTTCCTGTCGATCTCATTTTTGAGACGTTTGTACTCCTTTTTGCCTGCTTCATTTACTGCATTTTAATATTTTCTCCTTTCGTTAGTTCAGTTCAATATTTCTTCTGTTACCCGAGGAGTTCTACTAGCCCTCGTCTTTTTACCTACTTGATCCTCTGCTGCCTTCACTACTTCATCCCTTAGAGCTACCCATTCTTCTTCTACTGTACTTCTTTCCCCCATTCCTGTGAGTTGTTACCTTATGCTCTTCCTGAAACTCTGTACAACCTCTGGTTTAGTCAGTTTATCCAGGTCCCATCTCCTTAAATTCCCACCTTTTTGCAGTTTCTTCAGTTTTAATCTACAGTTCATAACCAATTGATTGTGGTCAGAGTCCACATCTGCCCCTGGAAATATCTTACAATTTAAAACCTGGTTCCTAAATCTCTGTCTTACCATTATATAGTCTATCTGATACCTTCTAAAATCTCCAGGATTCTTCCATGTATACAACCTTCTTTCATGATTGTTGAACCAAGTGTTAGCTATGATTAAGTTATGCGGGCCGTAACACATCTGAAATGTAACGTCCACTGTTCAAAGTGCACTCAATGCGAACAAGAGGTGACCGAGACCTGTAACCAGTGGCACCCCACACCATCTCGCCGGGTGATACGCCAGTATGGCGATGACGAATACACGCTTCCAGTGTGCGTTCACCGCGATGTCGCCAAACACGGATGGGACCATCATGATGCTGTAAACAGAACCTGGATCCATCCGAAAAAAATGACGTTTTTCCACTCATGCACCCAGATTGCTAGTTGAGTACACTATAGCAGGCGCTCCTGTCTGTGATGCAGCGTCAAGGGTAATCGCAGCCACGGTCTCCGAGCTGATAGTCCATGCTGCTGCAAACGTCGTTGAACTGTTCGTGCAGATGGTTGTTGTCTTGCAAACGTCCCCATCTGTTGAGTCGGGGATCGAGACGTGGCTGCACGGTCTTCTACAGCCATGCGGATAAGATGCCTGTCATCTCGACGAGGCCGTTGGCATCCAGCACCGCGTTCCGTATTGTCCTCCTGAACCCACCGATTCCATATTCTGCTAACAGTCATTGGATCTCGACCAACGCGAGCAGCAATGTAGCGATACGATAAACCGCAATCGCGATAGGCTGCAATCCGACTTTATCAAAGTCGGAAACGTGATGGTACGCATTTCTCCTCCTTACACGAGGCATCACAACAACGTTTCACCAGGCAACGCTGGTCAACTGCTGTTTGTGTATGAGAAATCGGTTGGAAACTTTCCTCATGTCAGCACGTTGTGGGTGTCACCACCGGCGCCAACCTTGTGTGAATGCTCTGAAAAACTAATCATTTGCAGATCACAGCATCTTCTTCCTGTCGCTTAAATTTCCCGTCTGTAGCACGTCATCTTCGTGGGGTAGCAATTTTAATGGCTAATAGTGTATATGTTACAGTTGTTTCGCTCGCTTTCACAGACAGCGTCGCTTCACCTCTTTGTAGACGCTGGGATGCAACTTTCAACAGATCTTGTAGTTTGATTAGAGACTTCATGAAAGTTATGCGTTGTAACTGTGCAGTCTGTCGCTAGTTCCTGATGGAATCTTCCAACAAGACAGAGAGACGTGCGCAGTAGTGATCTGAATATATGATCAGGATGTGGGGGTACTCTAGGAATTGCTGCGTCCCCCTTCCCCTACATGAGTTCTTCAAATCTGAACAGGAATGGCCATCGTTGAGACTTGTTTCGTCCGCAGCTCGTGGTCGTGCGGTAGCGTTCTCGCTTCTCACGCCCGGGTTCCCGGGTTCGATTCCCGGCGGGGTTAGGAATTTTCTCTGCCTCGTGATGACTGGGTGTTGTGTGACGTCCTTAGGTTAGGTAGGTTTAAGTTGTTGTAAGTTCTAGGGGACTGATGACCATAGATGTTAAGTCCCATAGTGCTCAGAGCCATTTGAACCATTTTGAGACTTCTTTCATTTTCGTTGGCTCCTCCTCTGACAACAATAGGTTATTATACTCGTAGTACAGCTTGTGATATATTTGACTACTTACCAACATCTTTGTAAGTTACTTAGGAATCATTCCGCTCCGGATGTTACGCAGTGGTACGTATAAACACGTTGCACTAATATTCATTTCAACAGTTCAAATTATTAACGCCTTTGGATGAATGGAACTAGTAAATAAAATAGTAAACTTCACATGGTGTTGTGCAGCCTAGATAGTATACCAGATGCCAACTTACGGTGCTACTCGGTCTGTGGAGGCTGCAATACTGCAGCGTATTTTGGAGAACGCACTCACCTGCAACAAAGGAAAACAGCATCTTTTACATAACGTCATTGCTGACATTGCTATAAAGACTATGCGAGTATGGGATAGCTATCTTAGAAGACGTTTCTGATCCCAGTTAAGTAACGTTTTTCCTGGGGTCATCTCTCTGGACTGTGGAGTTTGCTGGAAAAACTTCTCATATAAGCATCGAGTTATTTATTTATTTTTTTTAAAAAGTATTGTCAATAAGCTAAAGTACTTATATATACGCTTTGTAATATTACTGCAGACCAGCAGGAAACGATAAGGCGGTACAGAACAGCTATCGTAGAAAAGGAGACACAGATGAAGACTGCCTCAAACGTGGTAGCCGGAAATTCAGCATACAGAACCCGTAATTTGTAATCGAATGTCTCCAACAATTAGGAAGCTCATAATTTTTGACTTCTTGTTCCCTTCTGGTGCTCCTCACTTTAGAGAGAATATGGGAGGCGTATTACATCTATTCATATGAGCGTTATTAAATGAGGTTTGTATACAGATCAGTTCTCAAAACTAGTGAATGCCATTTTCCATGAATCACTTTGTCAATATGAATAAATATGCATTAAGTATAGGTAACCTCGACAAGGAATCAACTTAAACATTGGACTTCCAATGCATAGCAACATAAAATTTACTCACGTGAAGACTAAGTTCGACCTTACTCTTTCATGGTCATTTTTGCAGCTCTATAGTTCACCAAAGACTCCAGTCCTCACTATTTCCACCTCCCATCCCAATCCTGGATTTATTCCCTTGGAGAAGGATATACCTAGTCATAATGCTCCTCTCTGAATTTATCATGTTAGTCAGAAAATCCCCCATCTACTTGGTTACGCAAATTTGCAGACTTTCTCTCCGTCGACATCATTACCAGGATTACAAACAGATTTCATTGTGGAAACACCCCAAAAAATGGGGGATGCTCTGCGTAACGCAGAATCCAACGTCTTCGAGATAATATGTTCAAGTTGTACACTTGCACCCTAGTATTGAAGAAATACAATGTGATTTCCCAACTAAATTAATTTGCTCTTTTCGTTGGCCGGTGTGGCCGAGCGGTTCTAGGCGCTACAGTCTGGAACCGCGCGACCGCTCGGTAGCAGGTTCGCATACTGCCTCGGGCATGGATGTGTGTGATGTCCTTAGGTTGGTTAGGGGACTGATGACCACAGAAGTTAAGTCCAGTAGTGCTCAGAGCCATTTTTGGAATTTGCTCTTTTCTAGAGGAAGTTGCACATTTATGTTGATATCCCTCAATTCGCGATAAACACTCCACAACTACAGACCCTCATCTACAAGCGTGCTTTAAATAACTTGAGCAATTGAAAACTACAGTTCTGTCGATCAGTATTTCTCCTGTTACTTTCTTATTTTCGTTTGCAACGGGCTTCAAACGTTTAATTTAAATTTATGAACGGTTATAATCTGATCACTGTTTTAATAAATTGTTCTGACTGAATTTAAAGTCTTTTTCGCTTCTTTGTAGGGTTATTACCAAATGTGGAGAGGAGCTGAATTGATTGGTTCTCAGTACAACTGAGAAACATATTAACTGCTGATCCTTAAATCGATGTGTATATTGCCCTACGAGTAACACCTTAGTTAATTCTGTTAATCTTTTTATTTCTTCTAAAACAAACCTAGAGAAATCGGTTCCTGTGATCAGAGGTTTATTGACTACAAGACACCTGATGTGCGAAATACTAACGAACCTAGAGATTGGCCATCAGAGCAATCTGGGAAAGTGGAGCATTTGAGGACAGAGGACTAAAAAGCAGCAAAACTGATAATAGAATATCTATGACTCAGGAGTCTTTCCTAATAATTGGGTGGAGTTTAAAAGAGCCTAGACAGTATTAAGTACCTTGGATCATCTCAGACAAGAAATCTGGATACTGAGATGGATCAGAAGTTACAAGCAGGATGGAGTAAAATATTGGGGAAAAAAACATGTTTAGCATTCTCCGTGACAGGTACGGTCTGTTAGTAACATCGTGGTCGGGTTAAGCAGTAGAAAAATGTATCTGACGAGAAACTAAAACTCCTATATGAATAAAAGAAAAATGAAGTTACAATTAATAACACTTCCAGTCACCCGCAACGTTGATAATTTTTTGACATCTACGAGGCATGCTTGAAAGCAAATTTTCCGCCTATTCACGTGGAAGAGACCTACCAACGCGTCGAGTTTACGTTGACAGCTGTTTCAAAGTGAATTTTGCTTGCACTTGATGTTAAGAACAGGTTTTCCGAGAAACGGTTATTAATCATTTTTTCCACTTTTGGAGACACTTTACCGACTGAGCCACGTTCTTCCAAGTCATCCACCTTTTTAACCACTTTAAGACGTGTTAGCCGGCCGCGGTGGTCTAGCGGTTCTGGCGCTGCAGTCCGGAACCGCGGGACTGCTACGATCGCATGTTCGAATCCTGCCTCGAGCATGGATGTGTGTGATATCCTTAGGTTAGTTAGGTTTAAGTAGTTCTAAGTTCTAGGGGACTTATGACCTAAGGTGTTGAGTCCCATAGTGCTCAGAGCCATTTGAACCATTTTTTTTTAAGACGTGTTATCGATTTTTGTACAAAAGACTTTGATTTCCCCATATATTTAGGCGCCGCGGCATGACTCATTTTCGGATTTTTTGTTTTTCTACAGAGGAAAACAGCCTCAACACGCGAGCGTAACTTGCACTCATGTCTTTTCTTGTGTATCTCAGTCAACAATTTAAAGTAAACTAATGCTTTATGGACATTGCACGAAGGACAAATGTTCCCTCTATTGAGCTGTCAAAGAACTAAGGCGAAACCTTTTACCGTCTGTGTGTAGCGTCGACCACGCTCCTACTTAACAGATTGCGCCTAAATGTCAAAGTCAAAGGGAAGACGAACAACCGTGTTATGCGGAGCTGGGGTGTCAGTAATTAGTAAAATACTTGTGTAAGGAGCTAAATGTAGTTGAGATGAAGGTGCTGAGACAGCAGAAGTGCAGATACACAGAAGCGGAGGGTTGCGAAAGGGAAAATTCCGGGAAATGTAAGAGTTGCTGAGACGTCCAAGAAAATCGAGAAGACAAGGACTAGAATGAAGTGGACGTGTCATTGGCAGACTAGCTTTGCAAGAAAGGTGATGGAGACAGCAGTACTCGCGATGACCAGAGGAGAAACAATTGACGGAGGCTAATGCACGGAGTTGATTTAAATGGAAGCATCAAGAACCAAACAGCTACAGACGAAGCGAAAGAAGAATGGATTACCGGATCACGCGAAGGTAAGTTGAGGTGGTCCACTGAGCGGCATTTTCAGCTGTCTCTATTGGTCGATATTAGCAAATTGTACATAAATACTGTGCAGACCTTTTAATTGTGAGAGGTACTTTTTTCTGTTGTACATCACTGCAGTACAGGAACATCAGACATGTCTTTGCTGGTTCGTGTGGTTTGTTCCATACCTGTGCACTACTCTTGTAATATTATGCTGTGTTTCTATTATTAACATGTTTAATTTTGGGTGAAGCAATATTGAAGTTTCATGTTTTTCATTTTTTATTTTATTTAACTATGCTAAATGAAAGCAGCAACTCGTATCGTTAGTGCCCTAAACCGGCTTAAGTACCTGAGGACGTGTATTACATTTAACGGGATCCAGATTAAGCAAGGGAGGTGAGGGGACCTATTGTACAGATGAGGAATGACAACTGCTTCGAACAGACCTCGGAGTGCACTTGTGAAGATTCCAGGACAGACCGTCAGACATATTGGCACACTCTAAATTTGTACCCTGGAAGCCGTTCGGACTTCTTGGACACAGCCGGCCACTGTGGCCGAGCGGTTCTAGGCGCTTCAGTCTGGAACCGTGCTGCTGCTACGGTCGCAGGTTCGAATCCTGCCTCGGGAATGGATGTGTGTGATGTCATTAGGTTAGTTAGATTTAAATAGTTCTAAGTTCTAGGGGACTGATGACCTCAGATGGTAAGTCCCATAGTGCTTAGAGTCATTTGAACCATCATCATTTTCTTCCACACTACAGGAAATGTGAACAATTATATACGAAATACGTCTCTAAATTTGTAAATTATGTACATATTTTGTTTGTATTTATAAACTGATGTGTAATGTCTATAGGGTTAATAATGAAAAATTATAAACCGGCCCTGGCTGTACGAAAGGGACTCAGAGCGAGTGACAGATCGATAGTGAACGAGTCGATTAGTGAGCGTGCGTGACAAAGATCTAGCGGACGCAGAGTGTTGGCGGGTCGGTATCGTGTCACAGTAAAATGTATTCCAAATACTGTCGAACAATTACATTTGCCGCGCGGGATCAGCCGAGCGGTCTCAGGCGCTGCTGTCATGGACTGTGCGGCTGGGCCCGGCGGAGGTTCGAGTCCTCCCTCGGGCATGGCCGTGTGTGCTAGTCCTTAGGATAATTAGGGTTAAGTAGTGTGTAAACTTAGGGACTGATGACCTTAGCAGTTAAGTCCCATAAGATGTCACACACATTCGAACATTCTGAACAATTACATTTCAAATGTGTATGGACTTCATATGTATATTTTGAGAAGGAAGCGTCAGCCTTATTCAACAGATTAAATGGACAATGTAAGCCTGTATGTAGGTAAGCCACGATTGTTGCTTGACTAGCCTGAACTAGTTGCTACGACATGAGCTACAAAACTGACTTGTACTGAATTCTGGTATTTGCCCTCTAATGCGAGTTTGCCCCATTATCACAGCAAAAGTGGTTAAAAGAACAATTAAACTGTTTCCTGTATGTGAATACACCAGGCTGGAAGTTTGTGGGTGTTACATGTGTGCTTAATCCGACGAGCTGACGTGACTTTTGAACATTTTAAAACTCTGAAATGGTTCAAATGGCTCTGAGCACTATGGGACTCAACTTCTGAGGTCATCAGTCCCCTAGAACTTAAAACTGCTTAAACCTAACTAACCTAAGGACATCACACACATCCATGCCCGAGGCAGGATTAGAACCTGTGACCGTAGCAGTCGCGCGGTTACAGACTGAAGCGCCTAGAACCTCTCGGGCACCCCAGCCGGCTAAAACTCTGAACTTGACATTAACAGATGTATTATGTTTACTAATAATAACACTGTAAAATAGCCAAGTATGTCTGTTTATCTGTTTGAATACGCTAATCCCCACACTTAACAATCATATACTACTGTTCGCTCTACGAAAGATCCGTACCCAAAGACTGGAAGTTACACAGGTGACACCAATATTCAAGAAAGGTAGTAGGAGTAATCCACCAAATTACAGGCCCAAATCGTTAAACGTCGATATGCAGCACGATTTTAGAACATATATTGTGTTCGAACATTATGAATTACCTCGAAGAAAACGGTCTATTGACACACAGTCAACATGGGTTTAAAAAACATCGTTCCTGTGAAACACAACTAGTTCTTTAATCACATGAAGTGTTGGTGCTATTGACAAGGGATTTCAGATCGATTCCGTATTTGTGGATTTCCGGAAGGTTTTTGACACTGTACCACACAAGCGGCTCGTAGTGAAACTGCGTGCTTATGGAATATCATCTCAGTTATGTGACTGGATTTGTGATTTCCTGTCAGAGAGGCCACAGTTCGTAGTAACTGACGGAAAGTCATCGAGTAAAACAGAAGTGATTTCTGGCGTTCCCCAAGGTAGTGTTATAGGCCCTTTGCTGTTCCTTATCTATGTAAACGATTGGGAGACAATCTGAGCACCCGTCTTCGGTTGTTTGCAGATGACGCTGTCATTTATCGACTAATAAAATCATGAGAAGATGAAAACAAGCTGCAAAACGATTTAGAAAAGATACGTGAATGGTGCGAAAAGTGGCAGTTGACCATAAATAACGAAAAGTGTGAGGTCATCCACATGAGTGCTGAAAGGTACTTGTTAAACTTCGGTTACACGATAAATTAGTCTGATCTAAAAGCCGTAAATTGAACTAAATACCTAGGTATTACAATTACAAACAACTTAAATTCGAAAGAACACATAGAAAATGTTGTGGGGAAGGCTAACCAAAGGCTGCGTTTTATTGGCAGGACACTTGGAAAATGTAACAGACCTACTAAGGAGACTGCCTACACTACGCTTGTCCATCCTCTTTTAGATCGCGAAACGCCAATAACCAACTTTCTCCTCCAAATGCGAAAATGTTTTGTTAACACCGACCTACATAGGGAGGAACGATCACCACGATAAAATAAGGTAAGTGAGAGCTCACACGGAAAAATATAGGTGTTCATTCTTTCCGCGCGCTATACGGCATTGGAATAATAGAGAATTGTGAAGGTGATTCGATGTACCCTCTGCCAGGCACTTAAATGTGATTTACAGAGTATCCGTGTAGACGTAGATGTAGATTTACTAGACGAATTTTCTTGGGGTTGTCACCGGTAACTTGATCGTGTCTTGGAGAAACGTATAGGCTTTATTTTATCAAATCTGGAACACGAAAAAAAAGATCTGTAAACTCGTCGGCTCAGGATAGTAGTTCGGATAATTTATTATCATAGCATACGGCACCAAAGAACCAACAGATAGCGCTGTTAGTTTTTTAACGCAGTGGTAGATGCAGTCTTGGAAGTTTACGTCAGTGATTGAATTAAACGAAACAATCTTTTCTTTATGAATACTAACGGCGAATTTACTTGGCTCAGATACGTGAATTTACTGATTTTCCTTTGTGTGTTAAAAACTTAACAACAATGTTTCTTTCGATAGGTGTAGTTATATTTCTTTCTAGGAAAACTGAATTATGAAGTTTGTTTCGTGATTTAGCCACCTGCTCATTACATTTTGATTTCGTTTTTCTTATGAACACAAATGCCTAGAAAATGGTCGAGCCTTTGTGAAACACCGGGATGGCGGGCGGCTGATGACTATGCGCTCTCAAAAGTCCAAACAAGATCGTGCGACGAGAATTGCTGCAGCTCGAGAAAATCAGGTTTTAACTCGTTATTTGGAAACTTCTTCCGAAAGGGAGGTGCAACATAATTCTGATCGGGGGCATCATACGTTATCTCAGAATTCTTCGCCCCCCCCCCCCCCCCCCCGAGGATTAAAGTTACAGGGCTATTACAAATGATTGGAGCGATTTCATAAATTCACTGTAGCTCCATTCATTGACATATGGTCACGACATACTACACATACGTAGAAAAACTCATAAAGTGTTGTTCGGCTGAATCCGCACTTCAGGTTTCTGCTGGCAGAGCGGTCGAGAGCGCAGTGAGACAAAATGGCGACAGGAGCCGAGAAAGCGTATGTCGTGCTTGAAATGCACTCACATCAGTCAGTCATAATAGTGCAACGACACTTCAGGACGAAGTTCAACAAAGATCCACCAACTGCTAACTCCATTCGGCGATGGTATGCGCAGTTTAAAGCTTCTGGATGCCTCTGTAAGGGGAAATCAACGGGTCGGCCTGCTGTGAGCGAAGAAACGGTTGAACGCGTGCGGGCAAGTTTCACGCGTAGCCCGCGGAAAATTGGCTCATGCCAGAACTGGAGACCGACAGCGCCGACTTCATCTTTCAACAGGATGGTGCTCCACCGCACTTCCATCATGATGTTCGGCATTTCTTAAACAGGAGATTGGAAAACCGATGGATCGGTCGTGGTGGAGATCATGATCAGCAATTCATGTCATGGCCTCCACGCTCTCCCGACTTAACCCCATGCGGTTTCTTTCTGTGGGGTTATGTGAAAGATTCAGTGTTTAAACCTCCTCTACGAAGAAACGTGCCAGAACTGCGAGCTCGCATCAACGATGCTTTCGAACTCATTGACGGGGACATGCTGCGCCGAGTGTGGGAGGAACTTGATTATCGTCTTGATGTCTGCCGAATCACTAAAGGGGCACATATCGAACATTTGTGAATGCCTAAAAAACTTTTTGAGTTTTTGTATGTGTGTGCAAAGCATTGTGAAAATATCTCAAATAATAAAGTTATTGTAGAGCTGTGAAATCGCTTCAATCATTTGTAATAACCCTGTACTTCCCTCCAACGTAACATCACAGAAGCTGAAATTATGTCAGGAAGTGGCGCTGGCATGCGAGTTTTCACGTCCTGAATTCCGTATATTTCTACCAATTAAATGTGTACAATTCCTGATCGGCTTGTGTTATGATATGCCCATAAACAAAGCACATGGTTAGATACTATGTACTGAGGGCGTGGACCTTGGCGTCGGTTGCTTTTCACAAGACCAGTTTTACGTGGCTCTCTCTCATGTTAGTGAAGCAAACAAACTGTTTGTTCATGTTCCAGTTCCACGTGTACGAAGTCTTGGGCACATATATAAATACGAGGGTTGCCCAGAAAGTAATGCACCGCATTTTTTCTTCAACAAATCTTTATTGAATATAATGAGAATTACACACACAAAGAATGGTGTTTTATCTACACAGCCTATTTTTCCACGTAATCTCCATCCCATTCTATGGCCTTCCTCCAGTGCGAAACAGGGGCGTGTATGCCCTGTCGGTTCCAATCCTTGTCCTTGTGGCGGAGCCAGTGCTTCATTGTGTGAATCACCCCCTCATCCTCCTCAAAACGTGTTCCACGAATGACATCCTTTAATGAATGACAACATCAGCTCCCTGGATCTTGTCAGATGTGAGAGCCATGGATGGTCTCCCCAATCGCTGCAAATCGTGGAGCTCCGCCGAACCACCTACACATGACTTCACACTCCGTGGCCAGAGACTAACTGTACTTCTGTCGACAGAAGAGTTCCATAGACTTTGTAAAAGGGTTTATAACTATTCCCCACAGTTTCTGTCCTTGTAGTGAGAAATTCGGTGACAGCACATTGCTTGTAACGTACGTCATCTACAGACGCGATTTGAACATGTCCTGCAGCTACGCTATTTGTCGGAAGTGACAGAAACTTGGCGCCCTCACTCAGAAGACTTCAAATAATACATACGTAACGGTCCAGAACCTGCTGCTACGGTCGCAGATTCGAATTCTGCCTCGGGCATGGATGTGTGTGATGTCCTTAGGTTAGTTACATTTAAGTAGTTCTAAGTCTAGGGGACTGATGACCTCAAATGTTAAGTCCCATAGTGCTTACAGCCGTTTGAACCATACGTAACGTTTCGCATTCGTAGCATTGTTTTCGGCTGAGAAAAGAATGCCGTGCACTATTTTCTGGGCAACCCTCGTATGTACCCGGGAAATGCTGGGTTCCTCAGCTAGTGAGGCATAAATATTACCGCAGTGCATATACGAGCATCAATGAACTACGACACTTGTTGGTTCTGACCAGCCTATATCCAGCAGGAGTCATTTTAACATTGACAGACTTGTTACAATTTCGCCACCGCAACCATCTAGCTGCAGATGATATCGCACGAAACCATCCTTCACATACAGACAAGCAACATAAAAATTTTGCATCGCCATAAAACATTCCCTCCGTGAAGACCCCAAAAACAGTTTAAATAATTTCTAAAGTTATTGCATTTTAATTGACTTTATTAACTGCTCATTTCTTTCAATACATGTCACCTCTTAATAACTAAAGTATACATGTTGTCATAGTTAGCCATATCATTCCCTACCATTATTATTTGACGAACTTGAATCTTTTTACTTTTTTGTGCCACTGTGTGTATATTGACTTGTCTTTTGGGTGATGTGCTTTGGCATATGAGTTCAGAATTTTTTATGTATTGAAAGGTTATAATATGTGAAGTGTGCGCGAGTTGTGGCGTCTGTAATTGTGTTTCTGGCTCCCACCAGTCGGCATATAGATGTTCAAAAATGTTCAAATGTGTGTGAAATCTAATGGGACTCAACTGCTAAGGTCATCAGCCTCTAAGCTTACACACTACTTAACCTAAATTATCCTAAGGACAAACACACACACCCATGCTCGAGGGAGGACTCGAACCTACGCCGGGGTCAGCCGCACAATCCATGATTGGAGCGCCCAGACCGCTCGGCTAATCCCGCGCGGCTCGGCATATAGATGGTTATTTCTCATGCTATAAGTCTAAATACAGCGAGCATTTTAATCTTACAGCTGTACGATGTCAGAAACTTTACGTTCTGGAAATCGTCATCTTGCAACATTTAAGGAGTCGTGAGTGAGATTACTCATTTTTTCAGTTATTTATTATGAAAATCAAGTTAGGAGCTAAATTCATTTTGCCATATGGACTATTGAAAGCTAACACCAATTTCCATTTTCAAAACAGTTAGTATTATTGAGACATTAAAGAAAATTTTGGAGGTATCAGTGTTCCACTCTAAAAGACATTCTGTTCCAAAACACAAGATGGGGCACGACCGCCGAAGTTACAAAACGATATAGAATTTTATTCGCCATAAAATTCTGTACCTGAGGAATTAACAACATACATTACAAATAGCTTTCATATATTATATAGCACTTAAATGCCTAGAACGCTATGACATTTACAAAAGCTGCACAAGTCACAACCTCATGTCTAGCATCAACAAAAAGTACAAAATAGAGAAAACTGCTTATGTCGGTCTCTACTGCGCATGCCTCCGTGCGATAGTGAAATCAGTCACTCGACTGAGGTACTGACCAAAAAACATCCAGGTGCACAGTCCTCTAGGAACAACAAAAAATGGCTCTGAGCACTATGGGACTCAACTGCTGTGGTCATAAGTCCCCTAGAACTTAGAACTACTTAAACCTAACTAACCTAAGGACGTCACACACATCCATGCCCGAGGCAGGATTCGAACCTGCGACCGTAGCGGTCGTGCGGTTCCAGACTGTAGCGCCTTTAACCGCTCGGCCACTCCGGCCGGCTAGGAACAACATTGTCCCTTACTCAGACACTGCGTAGTTGAAGGAAGGATGAAGAAGAAGAAGAAGAAGAAGAAGAAGAAGAAGAAGATGATGATGATGATGATGTTTGGTTTGTGGGACGCTAAACTGCGCGGTCATCAGCCTCCATACAATGTTCCACTCTTTACACAGTCCCAATTTTAACCACGTTCACGAATGAAGATGATGATGAAACGATGGGGACAACACAAACACCCAGTTCCTGGGCAGAGAAAAATCCCCAACACGGCCGGGAATCGAACCCGGGACCCCGTGATCCAGAGGCAGCAACGCTAGCAACTAGACCACGAACTGCGAACTTGAAGGAAGGAAGTTTAAGGGTCCGTCGCCACGAGGTCGTTAGAAACAGAGTACAAGTTCTTTGGGGATTGGGACGGAGAATGAAGTCAGTCGTCTTATTTTCAAACGAACCGTCTCACACTATTTCGGAAAACCACCGGGTGGTAACGTGAACTGTTATGTTCTTTCTCTCTCCTCCTTCGCCCCCCCCCCCCCCCCCGGACATACAACATCCATAAAAATAAATTCTGTGATATCAATGGATAAGCCGATATTTCTGAAGAGCCAAGTTACTACAAGAAATCGCATTCTCTAATGATCTCGTCGTGGAGTGGATGTGAAGTCCGAACCTTCCTTCTTGCAAGCAAAAAACAAAAACGAGGAATGGTACGCTGAAAGATCACTGAAATAAGAAAATAGTTAAAAGGAGCCTTGCACGTTCTGAGAATTCCTTGCAACTGCATGTTTACATGTAAGTTTTCCTTCTAACAAATTATACTAGCAAGTTCGAAGTCGTATTTCTTTTGGATGCTAATTTACGCCTGGCTACTACGTGTAAGCGTGTTCGCCAGTCTCAACGGAGGGCTGTGAATTATACTCTGGAGTAAGGAAGCGAGGTAAACGAACTGGATGCATCCCTGGGACACCGGCTTATTTCCACATTAATTAAGGAAATAAAACTACTCGATGTGCGTATGACCCATTAAATTTTCGCGAGCCGTTAGGTTGATAGCATCGGAACTGCAGTATGTGGACAGGAATGCTGGCGGCGCGCCGTCAGTATTTCAGTGCGAGATCGCCGGAGTGCCTGGTGTTTGAAGGAATGCAAATTAGCTCGTGCGTTGGAACAGAAAAAGTGATGCGCCACCGATACCGTCAGGCGAGCCCAATAAACGAGCTCTTTTATTTTTCCAAAGTTAGCAGCAATCACCGTCCGTCCTTAAACTCAAAGCGGACTAACGATCGACAAGTAGATTGTCGGCGTCAGAACTGGTCCTTCGTTTCACACTACGTAATAATCCAGACGTGCTATATAGCTTGGCAGTCGTGTGAAGTACACAGCGATACTTGTCGACAGAATAATTTTTATGTTGCAAGGATAAACAAATAACAATTCAGAACGTGTAGAAACAAGGTAAGCATTTGTTTACTGCTTCTTTTTATCTATGCGCTGCAGTAATTTAACCAATAAGAGCTGACACGTTCCTCTCCTTGAAGCGTGTTTCATTATTTCTAGAAACAAGTTAAGTATTTGTAAAAAGAAATAATTGTGTCGACAGGGTATCACAACTATATCTTTCTCACTATGCTTGCTACTAGAGGCATAGTACGACACTTATAAAACAGGTCCGACAGAATAGGCTATAACATAAAATACACGGCACGTACATTAAAGGAAACCTCGCACATTGTAGGTATTGAAAGCGTCGCCTATGTGTCATTAGGTGGTTCTTCACACGTACGATAGTCTACCCTGTGCAAATCTTTTTGCATAACTGCTGCAACATTCATTTATTTGAACCTGCTTATTGATTTCAGGTCTTGCCATATTTCTACAATTTTTACCTCCATCGCCCTCCTAAATACGCTTCTCACAACCACCAAATTAAGTATACATTATTTTTGCAATCAACCTATCGCACAAGCTTCGTTAAAAAATCGGGTAAACTAGGGCTAACTAAAGCGATTAACTTAATTTAATTCATCATAATCTACGTTGTTTGACCAAAACGAATTGCAAAATGATTTAGATAAGATATCTGTATGGTGCGAAAAGTGGTATTTGACCCCGAATAAAGAAAAGTGCGAAGTTATTGTTGTGTCGGCAGATTAGCCAACACAACGCACACTAATTTAGAGAGGAGGCCGAAATGCACGCGTCAACTCACGCCGGCTTGCGTTAAGTCTGAAACAGGATACGTAATGAATGCTATAAAGAAAAGTACGTAGCTGCTGGAATACGTAACTTTAATCCATCATTTGTATACAGCATTCTTGATGATACAAGTGAGACTCTCTCTAGAAATGGTTAATGGCGCCTTGCTAGGTCGTAGCCATGGACTTAGCTGAAGGCTATTCTAACTATCTCTCGGCAAATGAGAGAAAGGCTTCGTCAGTGTAGTCGCTAGCAAAGTCGTCGTACAACTGGGGCGAGTGCTAGTACGTCTCTCAAGACCTGCCGTGTGGTGGCGCTCGGTCTGCGATCACTGACAGTGGCGACACGCGGGTCCGACATGTACTAATGGACCGCGGCCGATTTAAAGCTACCACCTAGCAAGTGTGGTGTCTGGCGGTGACACCACAGTTATTCATATGAGCACTAAAAGAAATCCGATAAATTTTGATTACAGTTACACAGTGGCACCTTCGACAACCTGTGGTGGCCTTCGCTCTTCTCCTGCCTGCGGGAGAAAGAGTGTCCAGGGCCGCTATATGGTTGCCTGAGGAGCTATTGCGAGGATCGGGAGGTTTGGTTATCATCCTCTAGCGAAAGAGTTGGCAAGACAATCACTAAAGGATGTCCCCAAGGCTCCATCTTAGGACCCCTCTTCTGGGACATCCACATGGAGCCTTTGTTAGATAGATTACAACAGAGTGAAGAGGTGCTAGAGGTGATAGCTTACGCGGATGACCTCCTCCTGTTGGTTGGCGGCCGCAGCCGCGAAGACATTGAACCAAAGATAGCGACAGCACTAGACAAATTTCAACAGTGGTGCCACGCGACCAAAATGACGATATCGCCCAGCAAATCTACTTACCTCCTGCTAAAAGGACATCTCATTAGAAATCCGACTGTCAGAATAGACGGTTCACCAGTTCTTAGACGACGTGAGACACGCTACCTAGGAGTCATCATTGATGAGAGGTGGAGCTTCGGCAAGCACATTGATACCGTCACCCAGAGAACCCTTCAGATACTAAACAATCTCATCTCAATAGGTCATAAAAGATTTCATCTTCCTCCACACCTAATCAGACTATATCACAACAGCATCCTAACTTCAGTCGTGGGCTACGGCTCGGGAGTCTGGGCGCACAGGCTCACGAGGGTAGTGCCCGCCATGGCAGTGAGAAGGGTCCAGAGAAGCATGCTGCTAAGAGCTGTGGGTGCTTACAGAACATCTCCAGGGGGGGCCCTATTAGTCATAATGGGGCTCTGCCCTCTGGACATCAAAATAAGGGAACAGGCGGCCTGGTTTTGGGCCAAAAGGGATAATTACGAAAAGATTGTAGATATTATGGGTATCAGAGTGGGGGACAAAAGAGAAATAAGGAGAAGAGGGGAGGAACTCTGGCAGGAGACTTGGGCTGCAGAAGAGGCTGGACGACGAACCTTCCAGTTTCTACCTGATGTGAGGGAACGCCTGGGTATGAAATACTTCGAGTCTACACGAGGTCTGATTCACTTTCTCACTGGCCATGGACCCTACCCGACATACTTATGTCGATTTGGGAAAAGGGCAACACCAGCGTGCGACTGTGGCGATCCGGAGGGTACACCCGAACATGTTGTTTACGAATGTCCCCTCTTCAATGATGTCGCAAACACATTACGAGACAGACTTCCTAACCATGACACATGTCAACTACTTAGACGTGAGGAAACTTTTCAGACTCTAAATACCTTGGCAAACGAGGTATCACGAAAAGTTTTAACTGAATATTTAAGAGAGAGACAGTAATAACAAGGATAATAATTACCGATTGTGACCAAGAGCCCTAGTCCCATACCGCCTGTGCGTGGACTGGCTGACTTCACCCGAGTTGGAATCCGCCATGTGCAGGACTAGGGGGAGTAGGGACCAACCACCGATTATGACACACCAGATATGACGTAGGATAAGTTAGTTTGTAGGACTTAGTTTTTAGGAAATTAGAATAGGTACTGCAGCGAATTATAAAGTCGAGGCCTGCCCAGTGCCAGGGGCATGTTCTTCGGGGTTAGCTCGAAGAACAAGGCATATTAAGTAGGTTTATATTCTTACTGGCACACATGTGACGCTGCAGAATATACATAAGATCAATTAGTTATAGGAATTAGGTATAAACAGTAGATATAGATATTAAGTGCCCATTGTTGTTAATGTAACTGTAGCTCATTATAAAACCAATAACTAGCTGCACAATTCAAAATGTATAACTATTAGGACCCACTAATTAAGGAAATGGGTTAACTTGTATAATTATAATGGTTATTAATAAAGAATTTAAAAAAAAATTTGATTACACGATAAGTCGCACAAATCTGAAGATTGTAAATTCAACTAAATACTTAGGGATTACAATTACAAATACCCTAAAGTGGAACGATCACATAGATAATGTTGTGGGTAGAGTCAACCAAAGACTGCGATTCATTGGCAGAACACTTAGAAGGATCAAGAGGTCTACTAAAGAGACTTCTTACACCTTGCTTGTCTTCCATATTCTTGAGTATCGCTGTGCGGTGTGGGATCCGCATCAGGTGGTACTGACGGATGACATCGAGAAAGTACAAAGAAGAGCAGCTCGTTTTGTACCATCGCGAAGTAGGGGAGATAGTGCCACAGAGATGATATGTGAATTGGAGTGGCAATCATTAAAACAAAGGCGTTTTTCGTTGCGACGGGATCTTCTCACGAAATTTCAATCACCAGTTTTCTCCTCCGATTGTAAAAACATTCTATTGGCACCACCTACATAGGGAGAAATGATCATCGCCATAAAATAAGAGAAATCAGGGCTCGCACAGAAAACATTTAAGTGCTCGTTTTTCCCGCGCTCCGTTCGAGAATGGAACGGTAGAGAGAGTGCTTGAAGGTGGTTCACAGAACCCTCTGCCAGGCACTTTATTGTGAATAGAAGAGTAATCACGTAGATGTAGAGGTTTTTAAACCAGCAACTGTACCAATCATAATTAAAATAATAGATCACTGCACCAGGTACAAATTTAGAAAATAATGTGTGTGCCTGCCTCCTTACAGGTACTGTTGTCTCTTTTATAGTGCAGAAATCCACAGACGGGCAAATCATCACTTATGTTTATGTGAAATCAAAGATATGGTGCTGAGATGTTGCTGCGACAGTATGGCTTGCTAACGAGTATCGATGTAGTCAGAGGTGTTACATTTTTCATGGATTACGTTGTTTCCATCAAGTTGTCGCGTATAGCTTCTGTCGTAACATTAGCATCACTGACTTTTAATTTATCAATTATGCTCTGTAACCTGTACACTGAATAAATTTTCAGCTCCCAAGATCGCTAAAATCATTTATTTCTGCAGATGACCGGTTTAGGCACTTCTCTGTTGCCAACCTCGGGTCTGCAAAAGTTTAGACCGACAGTGCTAGGATACGACACCTAACATAGCGGCACACGTAATTATATCGAAGATTTGCAATACATGGAATGGCAACATACCTATGTTTACATCATTACGTAAGCTCCTCCTTCAATACAGTAGCTGTGTATGCCCATGTCTGTCTCGTGAGCTATACTAGCAGTCGGGATATCAATTTGAAAATAACAGGTTGTAAACCCTTACGCCGATTAGCCGGCCGAAGTGACCGTGCGGTTAAAGGCGCTGCAGTCTGGAACCGCAAGACCGCTACGGTCGCAGGTTCGAATCCTGCCTCGGGCATGGATGTTTGTGATGTCCTTAGGTTTAACTAGTTCTAAGTTCTAGGGGACTAATGACCTCAGCAGTTGAGTCCCATAGTGCTCAGAGCCATTTGAACCTTACGCCGATTACAAGTGTTCGCATTCACCACCTTACAACAGACAGATCCCAGCGTAAACACTCTTAGTGATACGTACACAAATCAGACGGCGAAGCGGTAGTAAAAATCGATACTGTCATTGCACATTAGACTAAGGCATGAATCTACTACTCCATATAATTACATATGCCTAAAATGATCGTACCTTACAAACCAATTTCGGATTCTACGACTAAAAAAAACTGCCTGTAAAAGAATGTGCAACATTCTTAAAACGTAATTTATTCATGGACCTTTTTATATCATTCTAGAAAATTTTTAAAAACATTTCATAAACATTCCAATAATTCTTGATCAAATTTTCCTTCGCATAAAATCACAACCAATACGACAACCTACAACCACTTAAAAGCTCTATACGTAAAACTAATGGTATCACATGTACGTTGATTTTAATAATCCAAGAACAGCTCGATATTTACAGGTAGAGATATGATGTTTCATCAAGAACAGATTCAAGGTACTGCAATCGCTCTTAAACTGAGCTCGTATTCTAGCATCCCGCATCATACAATAATTGTGTATTGGTTACACTAAACATTGTAAGAGTGTTCACCTAGATATCAGGTGATCAGATTCCACATATGCGTCAGGTGACGAAATTCCTCCTAGACCTTGAGTGACGACATGTCGTGTACAAGATCATGGGGACAGTGTAACTGACAACAAAAGCACAAACGTTAAACAGCTCTATCGTTGGTACACATAGCTTGAATCTATTCTTGATGAAATATTGTATCCGCACCTGTAGATATCCAGCTATTTCTGGATGTATTAAAATCAACCTACGTGCATTGCCATCAATTGTACGTAGTGAGGTTTGAAGTGGTTGTAGGTTGTCGTATTGGTTGCGATTTTATGTAAAAAGTTTGGTAAAGTATTATTAGAATGTTTATAAAAGGTTTTAAGAAATTTTCTAAAATGGTTTAAAAGATTTATGTACAGGGTTATTACAAATGATTGAAGCGATTTCACAGCTCTACAATAACTTTATTATTTGAGATATATTCACAATGCTTTCCACACACATACAAAAACTCAAAAAGTTTTTTTAGGCATTCACAAATGTTCGATATGTGCCCCTTTAGTGATTCGGCAGACATCAAGCCGATAATCAAGTTCCTCCCACACTCGGCGCAGCATGTCCCCATCAATGAGTTCGAAAGCATCGTTGATGCGAGCTCGCTGTTCTGGCACGTTTCTTGGTAGAGGAGGTTTAAACACTGAATCTTTCACATAACCTCACAGAAAGAAATCGCATGGGGCTAAGTCGGGAGAGCGTGGAGGCCATGACATGAATTGTTGATCATGATCTCCACCACGACCGATCCATCGGTTTTCCAATCTCCTGTTTAAGAAATGCTTCTGCTTTAGCCTTTTCCGTAAGATTTTCCAAACCGTCGGCTGTGGTACGTTTAGCTCCCTGCTTGCTTTATTCGTCGACTTCCGCGGGCTATGCGTGAAACTTACCCGCACGTGTCCAACCGTTTCTTCGCTCACTGCAGGCCGACCCGTTGATTTCCCCTTACAGAGGCATCCAGAAGCTTTAAACTGCGCATACCATCGCCGAATGGAGTTAACAGTTGGTGGATCTTTGTTGAACTTCGTCCTGAAGTGTCGTTGCACTGTTATGACTGACTGATGTGAGTGCATTTCAAGCACGACATACCCTTTCTCGGCTCCTGTCGCCATTTTGTCTCACTGCGCTCTCGAGCGCTCTGGCGGCAGAAACCTGAAGTGCGGCTTCAGCCGAACAAAACTTTATGAGTTTTTCTACGTATCTGTAGTGTGTCATGATCATATGTCAATGAATGGAGCTACAGTGAATTTATGAAATCGCTTCAATCATTTGTAATAGCCATGTATAAATCACGTGGTTTTGAGGTGGAGAACTTGTCGAGTCACGTTTGGAGCGCATTTTCATCCAGAAAAGAAGTTCCTTGAGGTTTGTTCCAAGCCCTAGCCGCAAATCTGAGGGCGCAAGATCGTGTGAATAAAGTGGATGCGAAATTACCTCCCAACCCGACTCCTTAATAACATTTTTTATCAGTCTAGCAGTTGGATCCTAGACGACTGGAAAACTGCGGCAAGGTCAGATGAGTATCGATTTCAGTTGGTAAGAGCTGATGACAACGTCCAAGTGTCGCGCAAACCCCACGAAGCCATGGAGCCAAGTTGTCAACAAGGCACTCCGCAAGCTGGTGGTGCCTACAAAGTGACGTGCGCTGTGTTTACATGATCACTGACTGGAAATGATTATGTTTGGCTACATGGAGACATTGGCAGCCATTCACGGTTTTTATGTTCCCAAAAAGGATGCAATTTTTATGGACGAGTACGAAATGTACTTAAAAATCCGTAAGGGTACTTACCCTTACGGAGTTTTTAGAACATTGTGTATTGAAAATCCGTATATCTCAGATGTCAGTCAGAATTTCACGAGTTCGGTCTTTTAAGGGGACCACACCCTGCCTATGTAACCCATGTTAATTTAGGCAAGTATTTGACCCATTTCTGAAAAAAAACTATTTGATGCAAGGCCTTAATATTTTTACTGTATTCTACATGATGCTAATAGAGTCAACTGTACTAAAATCTACTTTATCCATTTTATGGTTTTTAAGGAATAATTTTTTTAATTTATTAACAAAAATATTAAGTTTTTCTACAGAAAATATTTTTTGTGAACTTCCTAATTGGGAAATATTAATAAATGTAGTACCAGAGGTGGCTTTTTATGTTATACAGAGTCTCTGAAAATTTCATTCATTTATCTACGATAGTTTCGGATAAAATGGGGCATATGTACTAAAAATTTTAGTTTGCTGGAAATTCACTTTAAAGAAAAAACTTTTGAAATTTGTTACTTACAGTTAATTAAAACTGTCCTGATGCATATTATGGCCCTCATTTGGCCTCCAGCAGGTCTTCCAGCGTCTTTTTCACCTTCCTGGGTGTTTGTCTTGCTTTCTTGGCCGTATTAGATGCAGACCTGTCTGCATAGGCTATCCTCACCTTATCGCAATGTTGCAGCCCAGTGATCATACTGATTATAATAACAGCATCATGAACTCCTAGTTTCATTGTATGCATGCCTACAAATACAGTTTTGGGAGGGCGGTTCCAAATTATGCTGCTGAAACATTCATTTGGGTTCTGTGTCTGCCCATGCAGGCGTTTCATTTGAAGGTCAGGATGAGCCACGTCTCTGAAAATAGCTTTAATTGCTGTAATAACAGCAGCAGGAAGAGAATGCTGGTGAGAATAAGACTCTCCATTTGTCTGAGCCCTATTGTATTTGCATCACGAATTTTCTCTGGATGGACACAGTCCATGACATGGCTTATCTTCAGTAGAGGACATTAGGTACAGGCTTAACTTGGAGGAGCTTCCATATAAATCGCTGTGAAAGAGGTGAGTACATTTGTAAACAAGCACTGCAAAAGTAAGTATAACAACTACTCGCAATCACACTTGAACAAAACTAACAGCGCATTTGAAAGAGTGTTGTTTACAAATAGCAGAAACAAAAGAATAGCGACCGTTGCATTCCAAGGATAGCCAACACACTCTACCGACCCCCAGACTCCGATGATGTAGGTGCTGAACAGTTCAGAGAAAATTTGAGTCTCGTAACAAATAAATACCCCACTGATACGGTTATAGTTGGTGGGGACTTCAACCTTCCCTCGATATGTTGGCAAAAATACTTGTTCAAATCCGGTGGTAGGCAGAAAACATCTTCCGAGATTGTCCTAAATGCTTTCTCCCAAAATTATTTCGAGCAGTTAGTCCACGAACCCACGCGAATTGTAAATGGTTGTGAAAACACACTTGACCTCTCAGCCACAAACAATCCAGAGCTGATAGAGAGCATCATGACTGACACGGGGATTAGTGATCACAAGGTCGTTGTAGCTAGGCTCAATACCGTTTCTTCGAAATCCACCAGAAATAGACGCAAAATAATTTTATTTAAAAAAGCGGATAAAGTGTCACTAGAAGCCTTCCTAAGAGACAATCTTCATTCCTTCCGAACTGACAATGCAAATGTAGACGAGATGTGGCTCAAATTCAAAGATACAGTAGCAACAGCAATTGAGAGATTCATACCTCATAAATTGGTAAGAGATGGAACTGATCCCCCGTGGTACACAAAACAGGTCCGAACGCTGTTGCAGAGGCGACGGGAAAAGCATGCGAAGTTCAGAAGGACGCGAAATCCCGAAGATTGGCTAAAATTCACAGACGCGCGAAATTTGGCACCGACTTCAATGCGAGATGCCTTTAATAGGTTCCACAACGAAACACTGTCTCGAAATTTGGCAGAAAATCCGAAGAAATTCTGGTCGTATGTAAAGTACACAAGCGGCAAGACGCAGTCAATACCTTCGCTGCGCAGTGCCTATGGTACTGTTACCGACGACTGTGCCGCTAAAGCGGAGTTATCGAACGCAGTTTTCCGAAATTCCTTCACCAGGGAAGACGAATGGAATATTCCAGAATTTGAAACACGAACAGCTGCTAGCATGAGTTTCTTAGAAGTAGATACGTTAGGGGTTGCGAAGCAACTCAAATCGCTTGATACGGGCAAGTCTTCAGGTCCAGATTGTATACCGATTAGGTTCCTTTCAGATTACGCTGATACAATAGTTCCCTACTTAGCAATCATATACACCCGCGCGCTCACCGATAGATCTGTACCTACAGATTGGAAAAT
This sequence comes from Schistocerca cancellata, assembly GCF_023864275.1. Classification (NCBI taxonomy): domain Eukaryota; kingdom Metazoa; phylum Arthropoda; class Insecta; order Orthoptera; family Acrididae; genus Schistocerca; species Schistocerca cancellata. Next base: position 94,416,373 of record NC_064628.1, on the reverse strand, counting down.
TGCGCAGGTCGCACCAGTGTTTAAGAAGGGTAGTAGGAGTAATCCATGGAACTAGAGACCTATATCATTGACGTCGGTTTGCAGTAGGGTTTTGGAGCATATACTGTATTCAAACATTATGAATCACCTCGAAGGGAACGATCTATTGATACGTAATCAGCATGGTTTCATAAAACATCGTTCTTGTCCAACGCACGAAGTACTGGCCGCTATCGACAGGGGATCTCAAGTTGATTCCGTATTTCTAGATTTCCGGAAAGCTTTTGACACCGTTCCTCACAAGCGACTTCTAATCAAGCTGCGGGCCTATGGGATATCGTCTCAGTTGTGCGACTGGATTCGTGATTTCCTGTCAGGAAGGTCGCAGTTCGTAGTAATAGACGGCAAATCATCGAGTAAAACTGAAGTGATATCAGGTGTTCCCCAGGAAAGCGTCCTGGGACCTCTGCTGTTCCTGATCTATATAAATGACCTGGGTGACAATCTGATCAGTTCTCTTAGGTTGAGGACATCGAAAGGGTGCAAAAAAGGGCAGCTCGTTTTGTATTATCACGTAATAGGGGAGAGAGTGTGGCAGATATGATACGCGAATTGGGATGGAAGTCATTACAGCAAAGACGTTTTTCGTCGCGGCGAGATCTATTTACGAAATTTCAGTCACCAACTTTCTCTTCCGAATGCGAAAATATTTTGTTGAGCCCAACCTACATAGGTAGGAATGATCATCAAAATAAAATAAGAGAAATCAGAGATCGAACAGAAAGGTTTAGGTGTTCATTTTTCCCGCGCGCTGTTCGGGAGTGGAATGGTAGAGAGATAGTATGATTGTGGTTCGATGAGCCCTCTGCCAAGCACTTAAATGTGAATTGCAGAGTAGTCATGTAGATGTAGATGTAGAGTAAAAAAAATCCCTAAAGTGCAATGTACAGGATATAAAGATCTAAAATATGTGCAGAAAAGTGGGTGACATAAAGTGGGCGTCGCAAATAAACACAGGTGGTAGGAAAATGCTCTTTAAATGCTCGAAAAAAAAATTTTTCAGCAAAATCCTTTTCAGAGTACTGAAATAAAACCTTAATCTATTGAAATATGATGAAAACAGAGAATCGATTTTTTTCGACCTGAACCACGGTGTGGTCCCCTTAAGGCAGTTGTCATTAAGGTTTCTGTATCTTATTTAGTTCAACAATTTGTTACCTGAACATGTGTCTGTAGTGTTGGCCCGCTAGATGGCGCAGACATAGGTCAAACGGATATCAACTGCGTTTTTTAAAACAGGAACCCCCATTTTTATTACATATTCGTGTAGTACGTAAAGAAATACCAAAGTTTTAGTTGGACCACTTATTTCGCTTTGTGATAGATGGTGCTGTAATAGTCACAAACGTATAAGTACGTGGTATCACGTAACATTCCGCCAGTGCGGACGGTATCTGCTTCGTGATACATTAACCGTGTTAAAATGGACCGTTTCCCAATTGAGGAAAAGGTCGATATCGTGTTGATATATGGCTATTGTGATAAAAATGCCCAACGGGCAGATAGCGACGTTATTTAAGGAAACAAGGAAGTGTTCAGCCACATGTGAAACGTCAACCCCAACCAGCAACAATTGATGATGCCCAAGAAGGTGTTTTAGCTGCTGTCGCGGCTAATCCGCACATCAGTAGCAGAAAAATTGCGCAAGCATCGGGAATCTCAAAAACGTCAGCGTTGAGAATGCTACATCAACATCGTTTGCACCCGTATCGTTTCTATGCACCAGGAATTGCATGGCGACGACTTTGAACGTCGTGTACAGTTCTGCCACTGGGCACAAGAGAAATTACGGGACGATGACAGATCTTTTGTACGCTTTCTCTTTAGCGACGAAGCGTTATTCACCAACAGCGGTAACGTAAACCGGCATAATATGCACTATTGGGCAACAGAAAATCCACGATGGCTGCGACAAGTGGAACATCAGCGACCTTGGCGGGTTAATGTATGGTGCGACAATATGGGAGGAAGGATAATTGGCCCCCATTTTATCGATGGCAATCTAAATGGTGCAATGTATGCTGATTCGCTACGTAATGTTCTACCGATGTTACTACAAGATGTTTTACTGCATGACAGAATGGCGATGTACTTCCAACATGATGGATATCCGGCACATAGCTGAGGTGCGAATGAAACGGTATTGAATAGCGTATTTCATGACAGGTGGATTGGTCGTCGAAACACCAAACCATGGCCCGCCCGTTCACCCGATCTGACATTCCCGGAGTTCTTTCTGTGGGGAAAGTTGAAGGATATTTGTTATAGTGATCCACCGACAACGCCTGACAACATGCGTCAGCGCATTGTCAACGTATGTGCGAACGTTATTGCCAAATGCGTTGAGGTTGACGGACAGCATTTTGTACATTTATTGCATTAATGTGGTATTTACAGGTAATCAGCGTGTAACAGCATGCGCTGTCAGAAATGATAAGTTCACAAAGATGGATGTATCACATTGGAACAACCGAAATAAAATGTTCAAACGTGCTCACGTTCTGTATTTTAATTTAAGAAACCTACTTGTTACAAACGTTCGTCTAAAATTGTGAGCCATATGTTTGTGACTATTACAGCGCCACCTGTCAGAAAGCGAAAAAAGTGGCCCAACTAAAATATTCATGTTTCTTTACGTACTACACGATCAAGTAATAAAAAGCGGGATTCCTATTTAAAAAAAGAAAACGCAGTTGATTTCTGTTTGACCTATGGCAGCGCCATCTAGCAGGCCAAACATAGCGCCATCTGGTTTCCCCATTCAAGCTAGACAAGTTTCGTTCTTTGTAGTTTTTTCGTTCGACGCTTATTTCGTGATATACACTCCTGGAAATTGAAATAAGAACACCGTGAATTCATTGTCCCAGGAAGGGGAAACTTTATTGACACATTCCTGGGGTCAGATACATCACATGATCACACTGACAGAACCACAGGCACATAGACACAGGCAACAGAGCATGCACAATGTCGGCACTAGTACAGTGTATATCCACCTTTCGCAGCAATGCAGGCTGCTATTCTCCCATGGAGACGATCGTAGAGATGCTGGATGTAGTCCTGTGGAACGGCTTGCCATGCCATTTCCACCTGGCGCCTCAGTTGGACCAGCGTTCGTGCTGGACGTGCAGACCGCGTGAGACGACGCTTCATCCAGTCCCAAACATGCTCAATGGGGGACAGATCCGGAGATCTTGCTGGCCAGGGTAGTTGACTTACACCTTCTAGAGCACGTTGGGTGGCACGGGATACATGCGGACGTGCATTGTCCTGTTGGAACAGCAAGTTCCCTTGCCGGTCTAGGAATGGTAGAACGATGGGTTCGATGACGGTTTGGATGTACCGTGCACTATTCAGTGTCCCCTCGACGATCATCAGTGGTGTACGGCCAGTGTAGGAGATCGCTCCCCACACCATGATGCCGGGTGTTGGCCGTGTGCGCCTCGGTCGTATGCAGTCCTGATTGTGGCGCTCACCTGCACGGCGCCAAACACGCATACGACCATCATTGGCACCAAGGCAGAAGCGACTCTCATCGCTGAAGACGACACGTCTCCATTCGTCCCTCAATTCACGCCACTGGAGGCGGGCTGCACGATGTTGGGGCGTGAGCGGAAGACGGCCTAACGGTGTGCGGGACCGTAGCCCAGCTTCATGGAGACGGTTGCGAATGGTCCTCGCCGATACCCCAGGAGCAACAGTGTCCCTAATTTGCTGGGAAGTGGCGGTGCTGTCCCCTACGGCACTGCATAGGATCCTACGGTCTTGGCGTGCATCCGTGCGTCGCTGCGGTCCGGTCCCAGGTCGACGCGCACGTGCACCTTCCGCCGACCACTGTGGAGACCTCACGCCCCACGTGTTGAGCAATTCGGCGGTACGTCCACCCGGCCTCCCGCATGCCCACTATACGCCCTCGCTCAAAGTCCGTCAACTGCACATACGGTTCACGTCCACGCTGTCGCGGCATGCTACCAGTGTTAAAGACTGCGATGGAGCTCCGTATGCCACGGCAAACTGGCTGACACTGACGGCGGCGGTGCACAAATGCTGCGCAGCTTGCGCCATTCGACGGCCAACACCGCGGTTCCTGGTGTGTCCGCTGTGCCGTGCGTGTGATCATTGCTTGTACAGCCCTCTCGCAGTGTCCGGAGCAAGTATGGTGGGTCTGACACACCGGTGTCAATGTGTTCTTTTTTCCATTTCCAGGAGTGTATTTGTCCCGGTCACGATCAGTGGTTCACCCTGTATCACTAAAATCCAAAGTACATTAATAACGTAAGATACATTGTGGAGATAGTACCAGCAGTAGTCGCTAGAGCGACGGGCGTTCGGAAGGTCAAGCAGAACTCGAGATTTGTCTATAGCTGCGACACAAACTGCTGGAACTGCTGAGTCGGGCTCAACCGCGTCACCCCGGGCCGGAGGTGTGCGTATACAGGACGGAGCGGCAGGTCCTCGGCCGTCTCGGGGTGCGTGATGCGGCGTTGCGCGGCTGAAGAACCTGGGGGCGTGTTGCGGCGAAGTGTCGGCTAAATTAGATTAGATTAGTTTTTTTTTCCATAGATCCGTGCTGAGAAGATCCTCGTGGATGTGGAACATTTTTTTAAGCTGAAATAACAATACTAACAGTATGAGTATATACATCTTTTTTAAGCTTAAATAACAATACTAATGGCATGAGTATATACAATACATCATTTTTTCTATTAAAAAATTCGTCAATGGAGTAGGAGGAGTTGGCCACTAGTAAGTCTTTCAGGCTCCTTGTAAACTGATCTTTATTTGTAACTAAATTTTTTATGTGTGCTGGCAAATTATTGAAGATAAGTGTTCCTGAGTAGTGGACCCCTTTCTGAACTAAAGTAAGTGCTTTTGAGTGCTTGTACAGATCATTTTTGTTCCTGGTATCGTAAGTATGAACTGAGCTGTTTGTTGGAAAAAGAGATATATTATTTAGGACAAATTTCGTTCAGGAGTAAATATACTGAGAGGCAGTAGTTAGTATACCCAGTTCTTTGAAGAGGTTTCTACAAGACGTCCTTGAATTTACTCCACAAATAATACGTATTACACGCTTTTGGGCTCTGAAAACTTTTGGTTGACTTGTAGAGTTACCCCAAAATATTATAGCATATGACATTATGGAGTGAAAGTAGGCAAAGTATGCACGTTTTTTTCATTTTTATGTCCTCTATGTCAGCTAACACTCTAATTACAAATACAGATTCGTTAAGGCGTTTCTGCAGTTCTGTGGTGTGTTACTCCCGACTGAATTTATTATCAAGTTGTAATCCCAGGGCCGGCCGGAGTGGCCGTGCGGTTCTAGGCGCTACAGTGTGAAACCGAGCGACCGCTACGGTCGCAGGTTCGAATCCTGCCTCGGGAATGGATGTGAGTGATGTCCTTAGGTTAGTTAGGTTTAAGTAGTTCTACGTTCTAGGGGACTGATGATCTCAGAAGTTAAGTCGCATAGTACTCAGAGCCATTTGAGCCATTTGTAATCCCAGGAATTTAAGACTGCCAACCTCTTCTATCTGCTAAATGGTGCAATGTATGCTGATTCCCTACGTAATGTTCTACCGATGTTACTACAAGATGTTTCACTGCATGACAGAATGGCGATGTACTTCCAACATGATGGATATCCGTCACATAGCTGACGAGCGGTTGAAGCAGTATTGAATAGCGTATTTCATGGCAGGTGGATTGGTCGTCGAAGCACCATACCATGGCCCGCACGTTCACCCGATGCATATGCTGGGTGGAAACTTCTTACAGGTTCTGAATTGCATATAGTGAGTCTTTTCGAAGTTTAATGTCAGTGAGTTGACTTTAAACCATTTATTAATATACATGAAAATATCATTAGCAGATCTTTCTAGAACAACACTCGACAAACTATTTATTGCAATACTTGTGTCATGTGCAAACAAAACGAACTCTGCTTCTGGCAGTGTAACTGATGAGAGATCATTAATGTACACAAGAAAAAGCAATGGCCCTAAGTGGATCCTTGTGGGACACCACATGTAATTTCTTCCCATTCTGATGATGACTGATGACTTAATTCACTAGTCCCTTGCACTGACACCCTTTGTTTCCTGTTAGCGAGGTATGACTTGAACCATTTTGCAGCACTGCCCGTGACACCATAGAATTCTAATTTATTTAAAAGGACGTTGTGGTTGACACAATCAAATGCCTTTGACAAATCACAGAAAATACGTGCTGCTTGTAATTTGTTATTCAATTAATTAGGGGAAGGCGGGGTCAGATGGGGAAGCTAAGTTTAAACCCTTACAAAAGGGACAAAAATAAACAAATTCAAGTAGGTTTGATTATCGTTTGTTTACTTAACCATTGAATTACAATAGCATGCAAAGAAACCTGCAAACGTGTTACATTTAGTTAGAAATATCTCGATTTCAAACATAAAATACCAATTCCCCGTCTTGCCCCATATGCGTGGTAAGATGGGGAACTAGCATGAATTCATCTCTAAAGCTTAATAAGGACTGGAATAACGAAATCATGTGACGATAAGGTTTCGAAACATGGTTCTGCTAATTGTAGAATCAGGCATTACGTTTTATTTAGGCCTCTTACTTTCACAAGTGTGGACAGCCTCGTCATCATCGCTTTCCATCCCTACACAAGTGTCGTGGGCCCAGCGTCCGCAGCTAATACACCGTATCCAGCCTACTTCAGAGAAGTCATAGCAGTATAAACATTCTTCACTCTCTTCCTCGTCATTCGACCTCAGTTTATTATCCCTTGAGCGTGAAGGGGTGGTTAAGACGTCAGTAACGTTCGTCACTTTTTTGTTGTCATTATGTCCTTTTGGTGGTATCACAGGTTTATTAAACGTCTTTGAGAAGAGTTTTCGTTTACATGCAGCACGTTTGGTGACTCCTTTTCGTTTAATTTCTTCAGATAGTTCACTCCTATAAGGAGATTCGGTTAAAACAACGGGTTTTCCACGCCTGTTAGATGGTAAACACACTAGTGATTGGTCCTAACCTTTTCACAACTGTGTAGCCAGAATTAGCACGTTTCTTTGCCACATGTCGTTCAGTCGTTGTCTGTGGCACGTTGAACTGTCGAGCAGCCCTGAAAGAACCAATATGACCTTCTATAACAGCATTTACAGCGCCTTCCATTGACTCCAATGACCAATCTTGCCTAGACGTTTGTCGCCGATACTTGCGAACCATCTGAAATAAACACATGGAACGTAATATTGAGTCAGATCGTTCCTGGTAATCTATATTATATAGTAAATACCACATTTCCAATAGTCAGTCTTAAAACATAGCAAGAATACTGATTTTGCACGTTTTGTGTACTTTTATTCATCATATAGCCTAAGGCATACATTGTAATTAATTACGAAGCGTTGGAATAACGAATAGCTTTCTATTTACAACTGTATTCAACGTATAATGTACGTGTTCAAATCCCGCAGAGAGGTAAACACATGAGACGATGAGAACGTAATGATTGGACAAATAGTAGGGGCAAGACGGGGAAGCTCCCCATCTTGCCCCACCCCGTCTTGCCCCCTTCCATGCTGTCAGGTTATGTTACGCCTACATGAACTCTATTTAGTGAACATTGACTACTGACACAGCAGTTTATTGTTAATAAGACGTACTATTCAGTGCTATATACAGGGTGTTACAAAAAGGTACGGCCAAACTTTCAGGAAACATTCCTCATACACAAATAAAGAAAAGATGTTATGTGGACATGTGTCCGGAAAAGCTTAATTTCCAAGTTAGAGCTCATTTTAGTTTCGTCAGCATGTACTGTACTTCCTCGATTCCCCGCCAGTTGGCCCAATTGAAGGAAGGTAATGTTCACTTCGGTACTTGTGTTGACATGCGACTCATTGATCTACAGTACTAGCATCAAGCACATCAGTACGTAGCATCAACAGGTTAGCGTTCATCACGAACGTGGTTTTGCAGTCAGTGCAATGTTTACAAATACGGAGTTGGCAGATGCCCATTTGATGTATGGATTAGCACGGGGCAATAGCCGTGGCGCGGTACTATTTTATCGAGACAGATTTCCAGAACGAAGGTGTCCCGACAGGAAGACGTTCGAAGCAATTGATCGGCGTCTTAGGGAGCACGGAACATTCCAGCCTATGACTGGCGACTGGGGAAGACCTAGAACGACGAGGACACCTGCAATGGACGAGGCCATTCTTCGTGCAGTTGACGATAACCCTAACGTCAGCGTCAGAGAAGTTGCTGCTGTACAAGGTAACGTAGACCACGTCACTGTATGGAGAGTGCTACGGGAGAACCAGTTGTTTCCGTACCATGTACAGCGTGTGCAGGCACTATCAGCACCTGATTGGCCTTCACGGGTACACTTCTGCGAATGGTTCATCCAACAATGTGTCAATCCTCATTTCAGTGCAAATATTATCTTTATGGATTAGGCTTCATTCCAACGTGATACAACATACTGACGAAACTGAAATGAGCCCTAACATGGAAATTAAGCGTTTCCGGACACATGTCCACGTAACATCTCTTCTTTATTTGTGTGTGAGGAATGTTTCCTGGAAGTTTGGTCGTACCTTTTTGTAACACCCTGTATACAGTCTGGACAAATGATCACGAAACACGTTTTAGGACCTCGAAAGGTGTAAAACATTGCAAATCAGTGTAACAATTGTACGTACGTTGCAAAGCTCACAGGAACCGCGGCGAAACTAAGGTTCAGCAATGTCAACGCACTGCGACCTTGTAACCTCCCCCTCACTTATCGACCTTAATGACAGTGAAAAATTAAACAGCGTGTACCTAATGGAAATTTGGGAAAAGCATCGTCACCGAAGTTAATCTGTCGGTAAAGAGGGACGAATGGGTTACATCTAAATGAAAGGAAAAATGCTAATGAAACTGGTGGAAATTAATTTTGAAAAGTGGTAAAGTTAATAAAGAAAGTAAATGTGCGGCCGTTACGTTAACAATTAACTAGCGGTAATTAGATATTTGAGATTTGGGGGACATTACGGTCTCCAGTCCTAAGGACAATTACTATAGTAACTGAAAAGGAAAGGTTATTACACATATAATTAGCACTAGAAGCGTGGCAACTGAAGGTTGACACGTGTAGTGTGAAAACTGAAAGTTTGTCAGAAGTAATAAATTTCGCTACACTCTGACTTAATTTAGCAAAAGAATTAATAAAACCGGAAAATCGAAAGTTAATTTAGTGACTGGAGTTAATAGTGAGCTTTCTTTCTGAAGCACATCGAAATTCAGTAAAATACGGTTAGTCTTGGACTACCTCAACAATCATTTCAAAAGCTACTTGAATCTATGCAATTTAGAAATAAGAGATTTAACTTTGAACTTGAATTAAATGATTCTGAACAATTAACAATAGTAAAATTTAGTACGTACCAAGCTGAGCTGCAGTCACAGGTAAGCTAAAATACGATAACAAAACTCGCACTCTTAATTTGTGCTTGTGTAATCTAAATGTTGTAGCCAGCTATGAATACCTTAACTGAACTTTGAAATTAAAGCAGTGAAATCGAATGAAGCTGGCGTTTGAATTTCAACAACACTCGGGTTCATTCCGGAAAAGGAAGGGACCCTGCTTGGTAATGCAATTGGGACAAAGAGCAACAAACGTTCATGCTAAGTTGCTGTAATTTTGTGATGCAGCAATTTTAAAAGTTTGAAAAGCTGAGGTCTGCCATACAGTTCTAAAACTTTACGTGCTTCCAGTCTTCCTTGTTGGTTGATTGAAGGTTTGAAGCCGTCGATCGAGGAGGTGGCGACAGTAACTCATTGTCGGCCGTCGCTGTTGCAGAAGCTGGATGTTGGCGCGCCTTCTTCTCGACACGGTCACCAGACGAAACGGGCTCTCGATGTGCGCCAGCTAATGCTTCCCGTCCGCGACACCATGTCAGAAACTATCATCGCAAGTCGAGCGCAATTACATGCTGCCAAACCCCGAAAGCGCGGCAACTCGCGGGAGCTTCACACAACACACCTGCTCCACTGCATCACCCCAGCCAGACCCTCTCTGCTCTGCCCGCGCTCCACGCGGCAGAGTTAACACTACCAAAGATCCTAAACACTTTGGTTCTCCACACGACCTATCGATGTATTCGTTCGATAGCATAGTTTTCCCTAGGCAAGAGCCAGCGTAAAAATACAAATAATATTTACAAAACAACCAATTATACATCGACATAAATGCATAAATATATATATCATCATCATCCTCATCATCATTTAAGACTGATTATGCCTTTCAGCGTTCAGTCTGGAGCATAGACCCCCTTATACAGTTCCTCCATGATCCCCTATTCAGTGCTAACATTGGTGCCTCTTCTGATGTTAAACCTATTACTTCAAAATCATTCTTAACCGAATCCAGGTACCTTCTCCTCGGTCTGCCCCGACTCCTCCTACCCTCTACTGCTGAATCCATGAGTCTCTTGGGTAACCTTGCTTCTCCCATGCGTGTAACATGACCCCACCATCTAAGCCTGTTCGCCCTGACTGCTACATCTATAGAGTTCATTCCCAGTTTTTCTTTGATTTCCTCATTGTGGACACCCTCCTGCCATTGTTCCCATGTACTAGTACCTGCAATCATTCTAGCTACTTTCATATCTGTAACCTCAACCTTGTTGATAAGGTAACCTGAATCTACCCACCTTTCGCTCCCATACAACAAAGTTGGTCGAAAGATTGAACGGTGCACAGATAACTTAGTCTTGGTACTGACTTCCTTCTTGCAGAAGAGAGTAGATCGTAGCTGAGCGCTCACTGCATTCGCTTTGCTACACCTCGCTTCCAGTTCTTTCACTATGTTGCCATCCTGTGAGAATATGCATCCTGAGTACTTGAAACCGTCCACCTGTTCTTCTAACTTTGTTCCTCCTATTTGGCACTCAATCCGTTTATATTTCTTTCCCACTGACTTTACTTTCGTTTTGGAGATGCTAATCTTCATGCCATAGTCCTTACATTTCTGATCTAGCTCTGAAATATTACTTTGCAAGCTTTCAATCGAATCTGCCATCACAACTAAGTCATCCGCATATGCAAGACTGCTTATTTTGTGTTCACATATCTTAATCTCACCCAGCCAGTCTATTGTTTTCAACATATGATCCATAAATAATATGAATAACAGTGGAGACAGGTTGCAGCCTTGTCTTACCCCTGAAACTACTCTGAACCATGAACTCAATTTACCGTCAACTCTAACTGCTGCCTGAGCATCCATGTAAAGACCTTTAATTGCTTGCAAAAGTTTGCCTCGTATTCCATAATCTTATAGAACAGACAATAACTTCCTCCTAGGAACCCGGTCATATGCCTTTTCTAGATCTATAAAGCATAGATACAATTCCCTGTTCCACTCATAACACTTCTCCATTATTTGCCATAAGCTAAAGATCTGGTCCTGAAAAATATATATACAAATAGTAAAACAAATATATATACAAATAGTAAAACAATTACAATATATAAAGACACAGAAATGTCATATCTTGAGGTAACAAAACAAGGAAAAAAATTATAGTACAATAGATGGAAATAGGAGGATATGCATTTCCGGTGTTGCAACCTGTGTATTGATGATGTTGACGTAGCTATCCACATATGGCAGCTTTCTAACTGTAGTTTATAGCCCTTCCCCGTCTTACCCCACCTCCCCGTCTTGCCCCGCCTTCCCCTAAGTACATTTTCACTGTATGTGTAAATAGCCTCGTCGAGCGACAGCGGATGCCGTCACCCCGGGCCGGGAGGCGTGCGTATACAGGACGGAGCGGCAGATCCGCGGCCGTCTCGGGGTGCGTGATGCGGCGTTGCGCGGGTGAAGAACCTGGGCGCGTGTGGCGGGGAAGTGTCGACTCACCCGAGATAACAAGAAGCGCGCCGTCGGCTAACTGGAATACGATGGCCGGCCGCGCAGGCGGTTTCCCGCGGCCCTGGCCGCCGCGGGGGTCAGGCGGGACTCATCCTCTGGTCTGCCTGCCGGCTCGCTCCCCGTGTCGCTGCGGCACGAGTCTGCCGCACCTGTTCGTCAGCTCACAGCGCACAGTGGCAGCACAGTGGCAGCTGGTTCAAAAATGGCTCTGAGCACTATGGGACTCAACATCTGTGGTCATCAGTCCCCTAGAACGTAGAACTACTTAAACCTAACTAACCTAAGGACACTACACACATCCATGCCAGAGGCAAGATTCGAACCTGCGATCGTAGCAGTCCCGCGGCTCCGGACTGAGCGCCTAGAACCGCGAGACCACCGCGGCCGGCAGTGGCAGCCGGGCCACAAAACTCTGGCAGCACAGTGCATCTGAGACCCTTATAAAACTGCGACAATGGTTCAAATGGCTCTGAGCTCTATGGGACTCAACATCTTAGGTCATAAGTCCCCGAGAACTTAGAACTACTTAAACCTAACTAACCTAATGACGTCACACACACCCATGCCCGAGGCAGGATTCGAACCTGCGACCGTAGCAGTCCCGCGGTTCCGGACTGCAGCGCCAGAACCGCTAGACCACCGCGGCCGGCAAACTGCGACAACTCAAGTGCGGAAATACACGGTGTTTGGCTGTTTCAGGTATAAACATGTAATATAAACCTGTTAGCAATTAATACAGACACACACATCAAGACTTCACCTGATCTCATAAATCTTCCAACAATCCAAGAGGTGGAAACGGCACTCAGAGAGATGAAAAATTATAAGGGATGTGGAGAAGACCAAGTTTTTGTAGAAATGTGGAAATATGCCAGTGATACAGTTCGAACATAGCCCTAACAAAAATCTGGATAACAGAAAAGTTTTCCTAACAGCCATAATCCACCCAAGCCACAAAAAAGGAGATAAATGCAACTCACATAATTACAGTGATATCTCTCTCTTAGACTGCAATACACTCCTGGAAATTGAAATAAGAACACCGTGAATTCATTGTCCCAGGAAGGGGAAACTTTATTGACACATTCCTGGGGTCAGATACATCACATGATCACACTGACAGAACCACAGGCGCATAGACACAGGCAACAGAGCATGCACAATGTCGGCACTAGTACAGTGTATATCCACCTTTCGCAGCAATGCAAGCTGCTATTCTCCCATGGAGACGATCGTAGAGATGCTGGATGTAGTCCTGTGGAACGGCTTGCCATGCCATTTCCACCTGGCGCCTCAGTTGGACCAGCGTTCGTGCTGTACGTGCAGACCGCGTGAGACGACGCTTCATCCAGTCCCAAACATGCTCAATGGGGGACAGTTCCGGAGATCTTGCTGGCCAGGGTAGTTGACTTACACCTTCTAGAGCACGTTGGGTGGCACGGGATACATGCGGACGTGCATTGTCCTGTTGGAACAGCAAGTTCCCTTGCCGATCTAGGAATGGTAGAACGATGGGTTCGATGACGGTTTGGATGTACCGTGCACTATTCAGTGTCCCCTCGACGATCACCAGTGGTGTACGGCCAGTGTAGGAGATCGCTCCCCACACCATGATGCCGGGTGTTGGCCCTGTGTGCCTCGGTCGTATGCAGTCCTGATTGTGGCGCTCACCTGCAAGGCGCCAGACACGCATACGACCATCATTGGCACCAAGGCAGAAGCGACTCTCATCGCTGAAGACGACACGTCTCCATTCGTCCCTCCATTCACGCCTGTCGCGACACCACTGGAGGCGGGCTGCACGATGTTGGGGCGTGAGCGGAAGACGGCCTAACGGTGTGCGGGACCGTAGCCCAGCTTCATGGAGACGGTTGCGAATGGTCCTCGCCGATACCCCAGGAGCAACAGTGTCCCTAATTTGCTGGGAAGTGGCGGTGCGGTCCCCTACGGCACTGCGTAGGATCCTACGGTCTTGGCGTGCATCCGTGCGTCGCTGCGGTCCGGTCCCAGGTCGACGGGCACGTGCACCTTCCGCCGACCACTGGCGACAACATCGATGTACTGTGGAGACCTCACGCCCCACGTGTTGAGCAATTCGGCGGTACGTCCACCCGGCCTCCCGCATGCCCACTATACGCCCTCGCTCAAAGTCCGTCAACTGCACATACGGTTCACGTCCACGCTGTCGCGGCATGCTACCAGTGTTAAAGACTGCGATGGAGCTCCGTATGCCACGGCAAACTGGCTGACACTGACGGCGGCGGTGCACAAATGCTGCGCAGCTAGCGCCATTCGACGGCCAACACCGCGGTTCCTGGTGTGTCCGCTGTGCCGTGCGTGTGATCATTGCTTGTACAGCCCTCTCGCAGTGTCCGGAGCAAGTATGGTGGGTCTGACACACCGGTGTCAATGTGTTCTTTTTTCCATTTCCAGGAGTGTACAACATTTTCTCCAGAATCCTATACAAAAGGATCAAAGAGCAACTAGAGGAAGAGTTAGGTGAATACCAAGGAGGCTTCAGACCTTGGAGAAGCTGTGCAGAAGAGACCATCACTTTAAAATTAGCCATAGCATATTATAATAAACGAAATAAACTTCTTGTAATAACCTTCGTGGACTTTAAAAAAGCATATGACTGTATCAATAGACCTTCAATGTTAAAAATTTCGGGCTCCATACAAAATTAATCAAATTGGTAGAACTCACCTTAAACAACACTGTATCGAAAGTCAAGTTAAGGGGGGAACACTCTGTGCCATTCATAGTAAAAACAGGTTTAAGACAAGGAGATTGCTTGGCACCCCTGCTGTTCAACTGTGCTTTAGAATACATCATGACGGAATGGTACAAGACTAACCCAAAGAACATCCAAATTGGAAGACCCAAAGACAACATAAGATAAATTGTCTAGGATTTGCTGATGGCCTTGCTCTCTTGTCCAAAAGCATTCAGGAAACCAAACAACAAGTTGTCTCACTACAGGAAATAGCACAGAAAACTGGTCTTGGAATATTCTTTGAAATAACAGTCATCATGTTAGCTGACCCACCACTCGTAAACAACATTGCCATAGGAAACCAAGAAATCAAAATTGTAGATAAATTTAAATATCTGGGATAAACGTATAACCTCAATGAAAAGCTAAAACGGCGTAACAGAATAAACAAATTGAGTGGAGCACAATATATCACCAAGAACACCTACAACAAAAACAGCCTGTCAGCAGCAACAAAATTAAAACACTACAAAACAGCCACTCAACCAGAAATAACATACCATCTTCAAAACAACTAACACTGCACAAATAGACAAAATACTCAAAATAGAGAGAAGAATCATCACAAAGTGCACCAACAAATCGTACCAGAAAGTAAGTGCAACACTGAGTGGATTACAGAAATCAAGGGAGATATGGATGAGCTACAGATTACATTGTAAGACCTAAGAAACACAGACAAACAAACCAGACTGCAATCGAGAATCAAGAAACAGACCATAGGAAGGGTGATTTCCGATTAAGAAAGAAGGATGAGAGCCAAGAGAATGAAGAAGTACTGAGCTGACAGAAAACTGAAAAATTCCGTGTATAAAGTTGGGTAGAGTGGTCCAATGAAGGCCATAAAATGTAAATAATAATAATAATAATAAATAATAAATAAATAATAAATACAAATTATGGATACTATATTACTGGAACATACCCAACACAAAATCACACATTTGCTATACATGGATGCTCTAAAACTACTGGCAGCGACAAATCAACAACTCAACCAAATACTAAAGATAACAGAAGTATTCAGCAATGATATAAATATGGCTTTTGGAACAGACATATGTAAGAAAAATAGCATAGTCAAGGGAAAACACACTAAACAAGAAGATTACATATTGGATAACCACAGCGACTGCATAGAAGCGATGGAAAAAACAGATGCCTATAAATATCTACGATACAGACAAAAAATAGGAATAGAATATACAAACATTAAAGAAGAATTAAAAGAAAAATATAGACAAACACTAACAAAAATACTGAAAACAGAATTGACAGCAAGAAACAAGACAAAAGCTATTAATACTTATGCTATACCAATATTGACCTACTCATTTGGAGTAGTGAAATGGAGTAACACAGACCTAGAAGCACTCAATACACTTACACGATCACAATGCCACAAATATAGAATACATCACATACATTCAGCAACAGAAAGATTCACATTAAGCAGAAAGGAAGGAGGAAGGGGATTTATCGACATAAAAAACCTACATTATGGACAGGTAGACAATTTAAGAAAATTTTTTCTAGAACGAGTAGAAACTAGTAAAATACACAAAGCAATCATTCATATAAACACATCGGCTACACCACTGCAATTTCATAACCACTCCTACAAACCTTTTGATCACATAACATCAACAGATACGAAGAAAGTAAATTGGAAAAAGAAAACAGTACATGACAAGCACCCATATCATCTAACACAGCCACACATCGATCAAGACGCATCCAATACATGGCTAAGAAAAGGCAATACATACAGTGAGACGGAAGGATTCATGATTGCGATACAGGATCAAACACCAGATATTACAGCAAGCATATTATTAAAGATCCCAATACCACAACAGATAAATTCAGACTTTGCAAACAACAAATAGGAACAGTAGATCACATCACAAGCGGATGTACAATACTAGCAAATACAGAATACCTCAGAAGATATGACAATGTAGCAAAAATAATACATCAACAACTTGCCATACAACATAAACTAATAAAACAACACGTTCCCACATGCAAGTATGCACCACAAAATGTTCTGGAGAATGATGAATAGAAATTATACTGGAACAGAACCATTATAACAGATAAAACAACACCACATAACAAAGCTGACATCATAGTCACCAATAAAAAGAAGAAATTAACACAACTAATCGAAATATCCATACCCAATACAACAAATATACAGAAGAAAACAGGAGAAAAATTGAAAAATATATCCAACTGGCTGAGGAAGTCAAAGACATGTGGCATCAGGATAAAGTTGACATCATACCAATTATACTATCAACTGCAGGAGTCATACCACACAATATCCACCAGTACATCAACGCAATACAGCTACATCCAAACGTATATATACAACTACAGAAATCTGTAATTATTGATACATGTTCAATTACCCGAAAGTTCCTAAATGCAATGTAACATATACCGTACAGTTAAAAGAAAGTCACGCTTGATCAAGGTCCGCGTCACTTTCCATTTTTAACCAGACATAACGTCTGAGACAGGAAAGAGATAACAATAATAATAAACCTTTTAGCACCAGACATAGACAAAAGTCACAGATTTTGATTAAGATGTTCAATAACAGCAGAAAACATACGTAACCCCAAGCACGCACAGGCACGCACGCACCCCCCCTCCCCCCACCATACACATACACGGAAATTTTGCAATGGAAAGCAAATATAGATTTAACCCTTGGCATTAAACGCCACAAACTCATTTAACTGTAACATTTTAATTTAGGCGTCTGCGAATTAACTCAATGGATGATTGCCCTCTCTCATACCAAATTGCAACCAACAATTTGAGTGACTTCCAGACACTTCCAACAAGAAGTAATTATTTGAACAATGCAAGCAAGAGCACTTGACTTTATGAAACAATACCGAATCAACAGCACTGCAGACAGTTTGAGCCAGTTACTCGCGTTCCACACGCACTCAGTAAGTCAGTAGCTAGTTCGTAAACACCTCTTCTGTTTACGAGAAGCAACAAAACGGTTCAAATGTCTCTGAGGACTCGGGGACTAAACATCTGAGGTCATCACTCCCCTTGAACTTAGAAATACTTAAACCTAACTATCCTAAGGACATCACACACATCCGAGCCCGGGGCAGGACTCGAACCTGCGACCGTAGCAGTCGCGCGGTTCCGGACGAAGCGCCTAGAACCTCTCGGCCACCGCCGAGAAGCAACAGGCACAGCGCACTTAACCGTTCTAGAATTATGAACAATTACGTGATCATCCTCCCAGCCAATCTTTACGTAACGGTTGAGTAATAGGAACTCCCTTTAAAGCACAAAATATTTAAAGTACTGTCTGCAGCTCGTGGTCGTGCGGTTGCGTTCTCGCTTCCCGCGCACGGGTACCCGGGTTCGATTCCCGGCGGGGTCAGGGATTTTCTCTGCCTCGTGATGACTGGGTGTTGTGTGATGTCCTGAGGTTAGTTAGGTTTAAGTAGTTCTAAGTTCTAGGGGACTGATGACCGTAGATGTTGTAACCTCCCCACAGAAAATTAATAAAATAAGAATAATATTATGGATAGCGATTCTAATTTTTGTGTAACCTCAGAACAAAACTGGTTCCCATTTAATGTACCCACAAAATTCTTTCCTCATTTAATGTAAGCTCAAAACAGAAAAATTCCTAAACCTCGTAATAAAAAAATAAATTCAGTAACCTGGTAAATTTTTGGACGACAGCAGTGCTGCGTCATGGCCCTGTAAGATCATTCTGAATAAAGAAACAAAAATTCTTACCTCAATACAAACGGCGAATATATCTGCTTTTACCTAAAAAATTTTCGGCACAGCTCTGTGCAATGCTGGCCTATACATTTGTTACTTATGAAAGGAAGCAAATGATTTTTCTTTTGCAGCAATCAGAATGATCACGCATTGAAAAAAATATTAAATTCTTTCAATTGAAATGAATGCTTGTTATTATTAGGACATTTTTAAAAGATATACATGGGAGTTTACATAATATTACTAGATATGCGCAAGGCTGCTTTTTTTACCTTATACAATAATACTCAGGCTCCTGCATCGCTGCACCGCGACCGGCCCAGCCAACATGATACACCAGACAGGACTGACAAGCACAGACAGGCGACCGCTCGCTAGCAACAACTTACTGCTACTGCTACACAGTTCGTACTGCAGTCAACACTGCTCTTTGGTCTCAGATTCTCTTATAGCTTACATATCTCAGGTAGTGCATACCTCTTACATAACCCTCCACTGGTGGGGGGGGGGGGGGGGGCAAAAAGTTGGCAGCGATGGTGAGTCAATTGGACTTGCCATGAGCAACAAATTTTTCTAAAATCTACTTAATTAACTAAGTTGACAGTCACAGAGTATATACATATATATAAGTACAGAACATAAAACAAAATAGAGTGCACATGCACTGAGTACAGAACATATCAAGCAATGACAAAATGTATACGCAATGAGTACAAAACATATTAACAAATGACATAAAGTGCATACGCACTGTAGTACAGAACATATCAAGCGATGACAAAATGTATACGCAATGAGTACAAAACATATTAACAAATGACATAATGGGCATACACACTGTAGTATTTTTTTGTTACCATTTTACTAGAACTAGGATAGGAAAGGGAAGGATTGCATCATGGTTGTAGCACATTAGGTTGCACGTAGCTGCACTGAAAGTCCATATCTTTCTACAGAAGCACAACACCGAGTGAGACGATCTGATGTTCTCCTCCCTGAAGTATTAATCAGTGTAGCCAAGACACTGAAATTTCGTATTAATATTCCATGTTATCATTTTGGTAGTACATTAGGTACACCAAACAGTGGAACCATAGTAACATCTCCATTGTTCAAGGTGGTGGACACCATGATGTGTCAACACCACACTCATTCACCAACGTAGAATTAGTGCAGAAACCAAAGATAGTGCTCCATGATCATAAGGATAGACAGGATAAACGTATATTGCAGTAATTTCCGGTTATTAGGTCAGAAGGTGTAGGACATTAGGTCTCATGCTAGTCATCATTGAGAATTACACTAGTCTATCAACCGATTTGACTAATTGTTGGCACTCATCGCCTAGTTACTGAACACTTCTGTACTATGTATGAAGTATTACAGAATAATGTTCATAAATCATCTGATTACAGTGAACATTGGCACTCATTGGCCAGTTACAAACCATCAGAAGTCACCATTCAAAACATGAGCTAATGAATAGCATTGTATTAACATAATTCACTTAGTTATAGTAATCATTGGCACTCATTGGCCAGTTACAAACCATCAGAAGTCATCATTCAAAACAGGAGCTAATGAATGGCATAGTATTAACATAATTCACTTAGTCATAGTAATCATTGGCACTCATTGGCCAGTTACAAAACATATAGCGAGTATTGAATAGTACAAAACATTTTTCATCATTCAAGTGACATACGACATATTTAAAATAATTACTGGCACTCATTGGCCAGTTACAAAGTATTCTTATATTTTTATAAAACCTTATTCAGTATTATTCAGAAGTTATCATTCAAAATGAGAATTAATTATTGGCATAGCATTTATAGAGTATAACAAAAATATTATTTACAGAAATTATTGGCATAGTATTTATGCATTATTACAAAGCATCATTCAGTATTACTCAGAACTGATCATTCCAGTGACATAGGACATATTGAAAATGTAACACACAGTAACTATTATTCAAGGTCTGTGACTAGAAAACATCATTCAGTATTACTCAGAATTCATCATTCCAGTAACATAGGATATATTGAAAATGTAACATACTGTAACTATTATTCAAGGTCTGTGACTAGAAAACATTACTCAGAACTCTCTTAAACTGGTAACATTATTTTTTTTGTGCTAGCAATGCATTGCGTTGGGATCGATAATTAATTGCTGGGGCATAAAAATATTTGTTTTTGACTTATTGCTGCAAATAAAGATTATTAACGTCATTCGTCATGAGTCAGCTGTAGCAAGGTTATGAAACAAGTAGAGTATATGTGATCACATTCATGAATGACACACACAAATGGGTAAAAAAAGAAAATGCAAGTACTAGAACAGGTTTAATGATTAACTGCTTATAGCATATTAATTTCCTGGATAGCTTCTCCTACAAAAAATACAAAATGGATTATTAAGCTGAAAGAAGAAACGCATATTATGTTGAAAAGTAGTGAACTTCGAATTAACAGGTAATGAAATGTGTACTCAATATATGTACTCTAGCTGTCCTTTCCAAAACCTTCAGTCATTATACCATGCGACATAAGACATACTGTCAAAACGAACTGCAACTAATACTTAAATAACTACATAGCATTTCTTAACCAACAGTAAATTATAAACTGCATCATTATTCTCATCTGCAAAGAAAAACTTAAAAGTGGTGCGTTTAGTGGGCATATAAAATTTATCACTATCATCACCTGTAAACAAAAACTTCGTTATTCATATCACCATAACTTCATTATAATCATCACCTGCAAAGAAAAACTTCATTATTCATATTACCATATTCTTCATCACTATTCATCATCATTCATTATCATCTGCAAAAAGACACTTCATTATTCATATTACCATTTACTTCATATAACTATTCATAGGATAGAAGTTCTTATTTCTAGCATATTTCATCACTAAAACTAAGATGTGTAGTTCTGTCTGACAGCCTGCATCAATCGCCACGTATTCTGAAAGAAAAAAATAGTTAAGACTGCTATCATACGATGTGTATAGTAAATTCATGTTAATGTTTGTTAATTCTGATCCATTTACTCTTCGTGACGAGGTATTGCATCTTCTTCCGTTCATTCCGAAGGTGAAATTGCCATTTGATAGTAATCCACTGTGGTTTGTTTCATTTATTTCTTTTACACGTTATTGCATTCTGAAAATGATGAACAATGATTAATGTCTTGCATTTAAATCATATACCCATTAAATAAAAACTGGTTTCTAGTGATATAATCAAGCATACAGCATAGCATGACGGAAAACGTAATATGTCAAAAACACAGACAGTGTGCAGGTGCAAAAATGTACACAGAGTATCATAATGTAGTAGCAAAAAAATGTAAAATAGTCACAATGTTAAGATAACATAAGGCAAAAATATCAAAGTCAACTGGTGTTTGTTATATCTTAAAGATTTCATAGTGCATACAAACAAACAGGAAAACAATCATACATACATGAAACAAAATTCTTTTCTCATTTAATAGAAGCTCGAAACAGAAAAATTCCTAAACCTCATAATAAAAAATAAATTCAGTAACCTGGTAGAATTTGGACGACAGCAGCGCTGCGTCATGGCCCTGTAAGATCATTTTGAATAAAAAAAGGAAAAATTCTTACTTCAATAGAAACGGCAAATATATCTGCTCTTATATAAAATTTTTCCGCGACAGCACTGTGCAATGCTGGCCTATACATTTGTTATTTATGAAAGGAAGCAAATGATTTTTCTTTTGCAGCAGTCGGAATGATCATGCATTAAAAAAATATATTAAATTCTTTAAATTGAAATGAATGCTTGTTAGAAATTAGACAAAGATTATTATTAGGACTTTTTTAAAAGATTTACATGTAAGTTTACACAATATTACTAGATATGAGCGAGGCTGCTTTTTTACCTTATACAATAATACTCAGGCTCCGGCATCGCTGCACCGCGACCGGCCCAGCCAACATGATACACCAGACCGGACTGACAAGCGCAGACAGGCGACTGCTCGCTAGCAACAACTTACTGCTACTGCTACACAGTTCGTACTGCAGTCAACACTGCTCTTTGGTCTCAGATTCCCTTATAGCTTACATATCGCAGGTAGCGCATACCTCTTACATGCTGTAAAATAACAGCAACAGCACATAATAGTTCTTTAAATATGAACACCGTACTAAATTACAGCCAACTGAAGTTAAGACTTTCTTAATGGGCGAAAGAAACTTTAACAATAACACACAAACAAATTACTGGTACAAAATCACTTAGACCAACCAGCTGTTTCATAATGTATATGCTGAGTAGTGCAATCCGGTCACAGAATAGTATATAATAGCGTAACTGTACTCGCACTTCTACTGTAATCAGGCTGTGGGACACCATAATGCAGGGCTTAACAACTGGCCGGTTTTGAGCGCGAGTACTCGCGTCTGCTCAGGCACGTGCTCGCGAGCAGGTGCAAGGTCGCGGAGTAGGGAGGGAGGGGAGGGGAGGGAGGGGAAATGCGCGCGCACGTTTGAATGTGATCTCGCGTTCTTAGCAGATTTAACTAGCCATCTGAATGCTTTGAACATTTTACTACAAGGTAAAGATCTGCTAATTACTCATTTCATAGATCGAATACGAGCTTTTAAAATGAAATTGACACTTTGGGTGAGTCAGCTGGAAAGAGGAAACCTAGCTCATTTTCCTAAATTATCATCCATGCAAGATGTTCACAAAGACTGTGAACATTATTCACGTAGTTTAGTTTATCAGCGCTTTCAAGATCTGACAGCACTAGACAGTGGTTTTAATCTGTTCTCTCCATATTCAGCGAATATTTAAGAGATTCGTCCTGAGCTGCAGCAAGAAATTATTGACCTGCAGTGTGACAGAGAATACAGAGACAAATTTCAGAACAAGAAAAACATTTTGGAATTCTACAGACACTTCCCTCAGGATAGATTTCCTCGTTTGCACAAACTGGCGGCTACAATAATATCAATGTTCGGTTACACGTATGTTTGTGAACAACTGTTCTCTGCAATGAAATGTAACAAGACGCGCCTGTGAAACGCATTGTCTGATCGAAATTTAAACTGCACGCTGCATCTAAAATGCACAAGAACAATTACTCCAAACATAGGCGCAATTGTAAAGGGCAAAAAGTACAAGATAACCGAGAATCCCACACTTCAGTGACACCTTTTATTGTGTAACAGTTCACAAATTAATACGAATGTTGAGGCATACACTAAGCTAATAAAATTACGTGGCACGTGTACATTCTCCTTTATTTGTTTCATTTGTCGCAGTAATAATTCGTGAGTGATATCCCTGCGGGTGGCCGCGGATTTACATTGACTGGAGCAGCTGTTGTGTACCCCACGTGACTTTCCCCACTCTCCGCTCTGGTCCGGTAGTGGGGGTAGCGTGCTCGCTCTGCTCTGTGCTCGCGCCTTGCTGCTCACAGCTTGCTCCGCGAGCACGTATGTTGTGAAGCCATGCCCTAATGCTTTAAACAGCCTTTTCCCACCAAATGAACCAAACTAACAAACGGTCACCGCTGTCTGTGAACACCAGCGCAAACTGGTCCCTCAGACTCGAGAGAAGTACTTTCGTCGGACTGGTACTCGGCTCTGCACAACCACTGTGGACAATACGCACCTCACTTCACCGCCCACTCGCTTTCTCACTCTGCCAGCCGCCACGTGACCCGCTACCTTGGGGAGTATCCTCGCACGACCATGGAAGCAAACTTGAAGCACTCCACAGCAACCGACACGTCGCGCGCGCTTAAATAGTCTTCTCGTCAAAGACTCTCTGACCAGTGTCTCATCGGAAGACTAAACCGCGGACGGCCATAGATAGCTAGAGACGCACTACTCTGCCTGAGAAGCCAGCGCGCTCCGCTTAAAACAAATGGAGAGAGAAGAAGACACCGAAACAAGCAAATAATACAATATACACTACTGGCCATTAAAATTGCTACGCCATGAAGAAACGCACATCATAAACGGGTATTCATTGGACAAATTTATTACACTAGAGCTGACATGTGATTACATTTTCACGCAATTTGGGTGCATACATCCTGAGAAATCAGTACCCAGAACAATCACCTCTGGCCGTAATAACGGCCTTGACACGCCTGGGCATTGAGTCAAACAGAGCTTGGATGGCGCGTACAGGTACAGCTGCCCATGCAGCTTCAACACAATACCGCAGTTCATCGAGAATAGTGACTGGCGTATTGTGACGAACCAGTTGCTCGGCCACCATTGACCAGACGTTTTCAGTTGGTGAGAGATCTGGAGAATATGCTGGCCAGGGCAGCAGTCGAGCATTTTCTGTATCCAGAAAGGCCCGTACAGGAGCCTCAACATGCGATCGTGCATTATCCTGCTGAAATGTAGGGTTTAGCAGGGATCGAATGAAGGGTAGAGCCACGGGTCGTGACACAGCTGAATGTAACGTCCACTGATCAAAGTGCCGTCAGTGCGAACAAGAGGTGACCGAGACGTCTAACCAATGGCACCTCATACCATCACGTTGGGTAATACGCCAATATGGCGATGACGAATACACGCTTCCGATGTGCATTCACCGCGATGTTGCCAAACACGGATGCGACCATCTTGTTGCTGTAAACGGAACCTCGATTCATCCGAAAAAATGACGTTTTGCCATTCGTGCACCCAGGTTCGTCGTTGAGTACACCATTGCAGGCGCTCCTGTCTGCGATGCAGTGTCAAGGGTTACCGCAGCCATGGTCTCCGAGCTGATAGTCCATGCTGCTGCAAACGTCGTCGAACTGCTCGTGCAGATGGTTGTCGTCTTGCAAACATTCCCATCTGTTGACTCATGGATCGAGACGTGGTTGCACGATCCGTTACAGCCATGCGGATAAGATGCCTGTCATCTCGACTGCTAGTGATACGAGGCCGTTGGGATCCAGCACGGCGTTCCGTATTACCCACCTGAACCCACCGATTCCATACTCTGCTAACAGTCATTGGATCTCGACCAACGCGAGCAGAAATGTCGCGATACGATAAACCGCAATCGCGATAGGCTACAATCCGACCTTTATCAAAGTCGGAAACGTGATGGTACGCATTTCTCCTCCTTACACGAGACATCACAACAACGATTCACCAGGCAACTGCTGTTTGTGTATGAGAAATCGGTTGGAAACTTTCATCATGTCAGCACGTTATAGTGTCACCACCGGCGCCAATCTCGTTTGAATGCTCTGAAAAGCTAATCATTTGCATATCACAGCATGTTCTTCCTGTCGGTTAAATTTCCCGTCTGTAGCACGTCATCTTCGTGGTGTAGCAATTTTAATGGCCAGTAGTGTATTTCTTTAATTAACAGTGGTTAGTGGAAAATTTGGAAAGAAGGTTTTCAAAGTATGTCACTAATGAAATAAACAACGGTCGCCAGTTCCTTACCGGAACAAGAACAATTACATTGAAACAGAACCTTATGCTCGTTAGGAATCTTACGTAAGAATAGTTGGTGTTATGACGTAGGAACAGTATGTAACGCATACTTTCAAGTACTTCACATCACACATGTCACAGTAGTCAGATAATAATCATCTAGCAAACACATACAACATATCATATTAATTTTCAAAGAGCAATTAAAGTAAGAGTGTTTTTAGTGGCTGTGGACAGAAACTTTTTGTTACGTTACTCACCGTAATACTGACTGTCGTAATTGTAGCAAGCAGAACGATTGTTTGAATTTAGGAATTACTTTGATATTTCTTTGTAATAAAAGTTACAAATTATGCCACAAGCGATAAATTAGAACTGTCCTTTGACAATCAAATTCAGTGTCCAACTTACGTAAAGTTTTACTACCAATTTTTTATTGTGAAAGTAACTCTATTTTTAGCAGATGAACTAATATTGACTTTTACATCATTATTTTACTGAAATTAGTCACACTACAACCAAAGATTTCATTATTACGTAATTGTTGAAAAGTTGGAAAAATTATGTTTTGATAATCTAATAAATTAATGTTCACTTCATTTTCTGATTATCTCGGTTCATACAAAGGGATAGGATGGATACTACTTGGATAATGACTTAGGAAAATAATTTACGTGACAATATGCACGAAAACAATGTTATTCAAGCAATAAAATTCCAACTGCGCTGGTCAGCCTATTACACTTCTAGTTATAAAAAGTCTATATCTTACTTCACTTCATGATGCCGTTGGTTTGTCTAGTGGCTTCATTTAGCGGTAAACAGGGTTGATGTTCATGCCATACCATAGCCAATAGCAAGGGCCCACTGTACTCTTGATGTTATGTGAATTACTCTTGCTGAATTTGTACTGTGCGCAATAAATGGCATAGCTTTCCGTATTAAGCGGAGGTTTACTACCTTTTGGTTAAAAAAATCGATTTTTTTTAAAATTGCCTGTTTTTATCCATAAAAGTGTTTAGAATCCACCCCTGAAACGGTTTTTCCGAATACGGAACGGAAATGTTTGGTATTCGCGGCTGAAAAAAAAATGCACGGCCTTTTTCACACACCAGCTTTTTTTCTTTCGGAGCACGAGTTATAGTACCGGTGCTTGGGAGGAAACACACAAAATTCAGATGAAAGTTTGAACGCGTGTGTTTGGAAGTTAGCCCCCAAGCATTTACATTCTGGTGCGAAGACTGTGGAGAACGCGACATTCCTGGGAGTGAGCAGCTTCAACGAAGGGTATTCAACAATTCTGAAGACCATGACAACGATGGACGTCACCCTGGGACTCTATTCGACGCAGCTCGCCAAGCATTCGGACGACCACCGGATTCAAGTGGCCGAAAACCGCTTGTCGCCGGCCGTACGAGCGGCTCTGGAGCAGCGCAGGATGGCCCAGATCGAGCATAACGCCCTCTGTGAGGAAGAGAAAGGACTAGTTTATGGATCCGGAATAGCATATTGAACGTACATTGCATAATATTGCATTTATATGTAGTCAAAACTTCAAATGCATTTTTCTCGAAATGACTTTTTTTTTTTATCGCGCGGTATGGTAACTTCAAATCTACTGAACCGATTGGCATGATTCTTTGTTTCCGACGAAGCTAACTAAATGGTCTACGAGGTATACCACATTTATTCCGATCCATCAAATGTAAATATTTTTACTTGGCCGACAAAGTCGAAAAATCGATGAAAAGAACCCAATTTTTTTTTCAAGTGGCCGCCATTTTGTTTCCTATGGTCCAAATAACTTAAGCGAGGTACAACTCCTAAAGAATCTTGTATACTTCGCCAACGTCAACTCAGTTTTGATTTCAGACGAGCCGGCTGATCTTTGACATACCGCGCGTGGAGGTCTACATAGAAATTTTGTTTCGTTCCGCCTTTGTCTTCGACATTTCCAGTCGAAAAAATTCTAGGAAGTAGAGAAAATATCAATAAAAATTATGAACAAATTTTACATTGATATCTATAACACAACCCGAAAAAAATTCTCAAAGAATATTCTTTTTTCGGGCCAAAGATTGTAAACCTCCCCTTAAACATCCGCCAAAACAATCATTTCGGTTTTCACTGCTCCACACTTCGGAAACAGACTTTTTCTCTCGCCATAGCCACACCGGCGAGTCCACACCACCAACGACATCAATCGTCTCCTCGCGACTCCCAACTTCTATTACTTTTGTCGCGCTCGCACGCCCAGCGATAATACGTTTACATTACACTCTTTGAAAATAGCTTTTCCCTGACGAGGCCAGCGTGTCTACTTATAAAATGTTAATATTCCATGCGTATTCTCTTTCTTAAATAACTAATAGCATTTGTAACTTGACAACATATTTACGAGACACGACTAATAAAGCACAACTAATAAAGCAAACTTTGCAAAACACGTAGAAAATGTATGATTATCCGCAGAGTTGTGGTGTTACAAGACCACATAGTGTACGAAATGATGTAATTCTGTCACCTTGTTAGTGAAGTGACAAATGATGGGCGAAGCAAGGAGGATAAATAAGCATGATTGCAAAGGCGCAAAGAGCATTCCTTGCCAAAAGAAATCTCCTTGTTTTAACCACAGCCCTTGAAGAAGCAAGCGTTGCACGAAAGTGAATCGTAAAATGTGCGAAAACCAGGAAAAAAGAAAATAAGATACGAAATTGGGAGGCTCTCTGCAGAACCGGCGCGGATAGGAATATACATCCTTCTCTTTCTACAAGTAAGTAAATAAATAAATTCACCACAAAGGAATTATCCGAATGGGACAAAAATGAATAGACGTGATGTACATGTACAGACAAACAAATGTTTACAATTTTAGAAAAAAAATTGGATGATTTATTCAAGAAAAAGAGCTTACAAAACAAGCAAGTCAGTAACGCGTTGGTCCATTTCTGGTCCTTATGCAAGCAATTATTCGGGATGGCATCGATTGATGGAGTTGTTAGCCGTTGTCCTCAAGGATATTGTACCAAATTCTGTCCCATTGGCCCATTAGGCATTAGATCGAAAAAATCACGAAATGGTTGGAGGCTCCTGCCCATAATGCTCCAACGTTCTGGACTGGAGAGAGATCCGGCGACCTTGCTGGCCAAGATACGATTTGGCGAGCACGAAGAGAAGCAGTACAAACTCTTGTCGTGTGCGCTCGGGGATTGTCTTGCTGAAATGTCAGTCCACGATGGCTTGCTATGAAGGGCAACAAAGCAGGGCGTAGGGTGTCGTCGACGTACCCCTGTTCTGTGAAGTGCCGGGGATGACAACCAAAGAGGCCCTGCTATGAAATGAGGTGGCATCGCGGACCGTCACTCCGGTCTTTCAGGCCATGTGGCGAGCGACCATCAGGCTGGTATCACACCGCTGTTCGGGGCGTCTCCAGACAAATTTTCACTGGTCACCGGGCTCAATTCGAAGCGGGTCTCATCACTGAAGACAATTCTATTCCAGGCAATAAGATTCCACACCGAATGTGAAGGGGGCGCTGAGAGCTCAGCCTCCTCTCTGTGAACCACCTATTAACTGTCCTTGTTGTCACTGAATCACCGGTCGGCCGCTGTGACCGAGCGGTTCTACGCGCTTCAGTCCGGAACGGCGCTGCTGACACGGTCGCAGGATCGAATCCTGCCTCGGGTATGTATGTGTGTGATGTCCTTAGGTTTAAGTAGTTCTAACAAGGGAACCTCCCCATTGCACCCACCTCAGATTTAGTTATGAGTTGGCACAGTGGATAGGCCTTGAAAAACTGAACACAGATAAATCTAGAAAACAGGAAGAAGTTGTGTGGAACTATGAAAAAATAAGCAAAATATACAAACTGAGTAGTCCATGCGCAAAATAGGCAACATCAAGGAGAATTTGAGCTCAGTGGTGCCGTGGTCGCGTGGTTAGCGTGAGCAGCCACCGAACGAGGGGTCCTTGGTTCAAGTCTTCCATCGAGTGAAAAGTTTATTTTGTTTATTTTCGCAAAGTTATGATCTGTCCGTTCGTTCATTGACGTCTCTGATCACTTTAATAAGTTTAGTGTCTGTGTTTTGCGACCGCACCGCAAAACCGTGTGATTGGTAGACGAAAGGACGTGCCTCTCCAATGGGAACCGAAAACATTTGATCGCAAGGTCATAGGTCAACCGATTCCTCGACAAGAAAACACGTCTGATGTATTCTATACGACACTGGTGACGGCGTGTGCGTCACATGACAGGAATATGTTGTCGACCCACCTAAGTTGTACACTTGGCGAATGGGTAAAAAGATTCTTCTACCTTGCCCGATTTAGGTTTTCTTGTGGATGTGATAATCACTCCCAAAAAAGTGATGAAAACATAAGAGTTTGTCACATAAACTGAAAATAAAAAAATTAAAATTTCCATTTGAGGAAAGACTTGAACCAAGGACCTCTCGTTCTGCAGCTGCTCACGCTAACCACGGTACCACGGCACTACTGAGGTCACATTCTCCTTGATGTTGCATATCTTGCTCATGGACTACTCAGTTTGTATATTTTGTTTATTTTTTCATAGTTCCACACAACTTCTTCCTGTTTTCTCGATTGATCTGTGTTCAGTTTTTCAAGGCCTATCCACTGTGCCGTTTTATAACTAAATCTGAGGGGGGTGCGATGGGGAGTTTCCCTTGTAAGTATAGGGGACTGGTGACCTCAGATGGTAAGTCCCATAGTGCTTAGAGCCATTAGATCTGAATCACATGTCGGATCGATGATAATGACGAATACAGGGCGCTGAGTGTCTCTCTGACGATTTCCGGTCACCGCAATCTGTCGTCTTTCCACCTTGACGCCGTGTTGGGCCATGGTTCAACCACTCCTGCCAACATCGTCGAATACTCGCATCTCTCCTATTCAAATGTCGAGCGATTCTCCGATTACTCCAACCGACTTATTTTGAGCCCAACTATGCGTCCTCTCTCTTAGACGCTGACATTTGTGGATATCGTTTACGCGCCTGTCTGTGCGAGACATAGTTGCTATCCAGCTGACTATACGGAATGAAATTCGCAAATACTTCATGCCCAGGTATCGGATTTTCCTCCTTTCTACTATCATCGTCAGCTGCTCGACGGAATTGCACTGCAGCGTCAAGCGTTCTTCATCCATCGGCCGCCAAAGTTCACAATTTTGCAATTTCCGTTGATATGTTTACGATTATCATTTTGCGACCAGTTCGCATAATTCGTTGTGGTGCTTCGTTTTGTTTTGTCTTACATTGTATGGTAAACACTAAATGAAGGATCAGAATTGCAGGACAGGTACTAAGGAACTGTTAGGAGTCGTACAGGGAAACATTTTAGCGCTTGAGAGAGATTGGAGTATATACAACAAACAAATAACGATATTGCTTAATAAGCACCGTTTTGAGATGAAGGGACTGATACAGTTAGAAGAATTATGCTCACTCACACATAGAAAAAAGAAAGCAATAGTTGCCTATTTCTTGAAAGGGTTCTTTTTACCTTACGCCATATAGAGCAAAGAGTAGAGAGGACTGTGACTGCAGTATTCTGTGACTAGCTTGGCTATCCTACCATTTCGTAGGGCTCAGGAAATGTGACCTTCTTTCCGTTAAGGTGACAACAAGTAACTTCAAATTTTGTTTGCTAGCAAGTTGAATTTTTGAATGGTGGGCTCCACGTGGTTCCCAAGTCGTTCAGCGACCGTAAACCATAAAATTACCAAATATGCAGCAACCAGTCGCAAAATCATGTTTTTATTTATTCACTTTTGCAAATCGATTTCAACTGATTAACAGCCATCATCGGTGATTGATCACTTTATGTCTGACCTCTGCTTAAGACAGTATTACTACTCAGGGCACATATTGGTTGAAAGTACCGATGATTTTGTGACTGGTTGCTGCATATTTTAGTAATTTTAAGTTGAATTTTTGTTTCTGTACTAATCAGTTGCAACTGAACGTCATTGTTGTACATTACACGTACGAGAAACTGCGCCGGCCGCGGTGGTCTAGCGGTTCTGGCGCTGCAGTCCGGAACCGCGGGACTGCTACGGTCGCAGGTTCGAATCCTGCCTCGGGCATGGGTGTGTGTGATGTCCTTAGGTTAGTTAGGTTTAAGTAGTTCTAAGTTCTAGGGGACTTATGACCTAAGATGTTGAGTCCCATAGTGCTCAGAGCCACGAGAAACTGCGATCGTCTAGAAGCACGATGTTATCGTTCGTTCTTTGTCGACTGTGGACTGTTTCGCATGCTACACATTGTATGGTTTGAAATAGTCATAATGTCAAGCCAGTGCAAATCGAAGTACGTTACCTTCGTTTCAGTATTCACATTCATTTTACTTAGTTTACAGACATCCGAAGGAAAAGAAAAGCGATTAAAGCACAGGTTCAGACAAATCTACTGGCATCGGCGCACAAATATTTGCTTAAGCGTCCGAGACGTAAGTTATGTCTTATTCGAACAGAAACTGTAGGATGCGGAAAATATAAATTTACGTTCACCACGACAGTAAATTTTACTTTCGGCGCTAATCACTATTTTGAAGAAAACATTCGGAGATTATTCATTTCATGTAGCCTTCAGTAAATACACATTGTGAAACACAACATCTTCCTTTAAGTTCACAGTTCGCGCCATATCAGTAATGTCTGAAGCAGGTGCTTTCTTGAAGACAAAACGTGTGCGGGAAACTGGAAGTCCGTGGAGCGGTAGGGGCCGACAAGGGGGAATAACAGACTAAGCACTTAGATTGTAAATAGTTTTTGCGTGATCACAAAAACTCATGCATGTGGAATATTTCTTGCAGTATGATGTACACATATGTGACGTGCGGGTACCTGCATTCGCAGCGTTCTAATAGTTCAGCATTTTTAGTCGGTACTCACATTTCTTATTGCTCCAGTATGAAGGAAAAAGACTGCAAAATTGACTTCTTTTGGCAGATACTTTTTTTCTTTGTCAAGAGCAGATATATAATTTCTTACCTTTCCGTGTCATGCAACAGTGCAAAACACAGAAACAACAATGAATATCTTGGGTTATCATAGTGCGCGGATTGAGGTTCGATTTCAACATGCACGTTTTTTTTATTATTTTACTTTTCATTTTTTAACCGATTTCGACTTGTCGGAAACAGGTGTACGAAGGACGTGTAAGTGACAAAAAGATATACAGCGCCACCTGCGAATCTTACGAGAGCAAAAATAGAAATGTAGCTGTTCTATTCCAAAACAAAACCTAGAATTATGAAATTTTTTTACGTGTCGAGATGCTCGTTTTTACTAGGCAATGCCAAGTACAGTTTTAATCCACATTAAAGCTGTTTCATCTTACATTCAATCTTATTTATGATGAAAGGAATATATAAACAAGTTTAGATACTCAATAGACATGAAGTGTAATTGAATGCCGACTCTTACCTATATTCATACACTGTGTAGATGTTCCAACAATGATGCGGTCTCATCTACACCACTTCGTTTTTGTAATCCTTAAGGAGCAATAGTATGAAAAGTTTAAACTGAGACACAGACACGAGAGACAGTGAAATAATTCTAAGAAGGATGGTACAAAACACTGGAATTAAAGTAAACATGAGAAGAAGACTGTCACAGATAAAGAAGGTAGTCTGCCACAAAATAAATCAACTTGTCCCAGACAGTTACGAAACTAAGACGAAATGTCTGGTATTGTCAGCTTGGAGCACATGACCGCGCGGAGATAAGGAAGAGGATGAGGGAAACTGTAGATGTGGAAATGTTTTTGCTACGGTATACTGTACTAGTTACTTCGACTGTGGAGGAAGCGCCAAGTGAATGTGGGATGTTACTCAAGTACTGGTGTATGTGCTAAGACGTAGGGGTCGTTATGAATGGTACACGAACGGGTTTATATAAAGAAACAATTTGCCTCTCTGCCTCGTCGTATAGCTTGCTAGCATATTAAAACCGAGTACCGGACTGCATTTCGAACCTAGAGCCTTACCTTTCGCAACAGGATTTTTCACAAACGGCAAGAATGAAAGACGAAATAGGTAGCAGCCGCTATATTTTTGATTTTTAAAGACAATCGTCGCTTTCGCCGGAGTTAATTTATTGAATTTACGGCAGTATGGGCAGGCGGTAAGCCCTTTTGTCCCACAAGAGTTACTGTCAGGATTTACGGTACTTGAAGTAAACGCTAGTGTTCCAAAGTTCAACTGGGAGAAAGAGACATTCAGTATTTTCCCACAAAGTATAACTGGTTATCTATGTACGGGAATGTGTGCTCTGTGCTTCGAGTAGGCATGTGAATCAAATACACTACCGGCCATTACAATTGCTACACCAAGAAGAAATGCAGATAATAAACGGGTATTCATTGGACAAATACATTACACTAGAACTGACATGTGATTACATTTTCACGCAATTTGAGTGCATAGATCCTGAGAAATCAGTACCCAGAACAACCACCTCTGGCCGTTATAACGGCCTTGATATGCCTGGCATTGAGTCAAACAGAGCTTGGATGGCGTGTACAGGTACAGCTGCCCATGCAGCTTCAACACGATACCACAGCAATGACTGTAAGGCTGCAATAGTAATTCTAAATAGAACTTATAACATAATTAAGGTAACACAGTTATGCAATCAACACTTGGTTACCATAGAGATAACTAACGGGAACGTCACATGGGTTATTGCATCCATGTACGCCCAATACAGCCATCAAATACAGCCGTATGCAGACTACATCAGAGACCTAGTAATGTATGCCAGAGGCAAAAAATTAGTGATAAGTGCTGACATTAATTCCAGATCGACCCTCTGGAACTCAGACAGAACAGATGACAGAGGACGCATAATCACCGATCTAATACAAGAAACACAATTACATGTAATGAATATGGAAGGACCTACACTAACATATGCAGGGTTCGATGGTACGAGCAGTAATATCGACTTCACTCTAGCAAATAATGCAGCAATGGCATACGTAACAAACTGGACTGTACACAACATAACCAGTAGTGATCATGATGTCATAACACACACACACTAACTCACACTCAGAACACAATGACCAAATCACACACCAGACACTTGCCGTTGCACAGAGCAAACTGGAACAAATTAACGGAAATTATCCAACGACACGATCTAGAAAACATCAATGGAAGTATCGATTATAGAGCACACAAGTTAACACAGGTGATACAACATGCACAAAACACTTCAATGCCGACAGCAAAGAACACAAATTCCTCACCAACGAACTTACGAGACTCAAACAAGACGCAAGACGCAAACGAAAATTATATCAAAGGGCGATAGCAGATAAGGACAGACGAATAAGACTTGAAGCATATAGGCATGCACAAGACGTATATAGACAGACCCTATACAACACGCGTAGACAACAATGGGAGCTATTTGTAACAACTCAAACAGAGCAAAATATATGGGGGGGAACCATACAAAACACTGACAGAGAAGATAAAAACCCCACTAGTTCTGGGAACGCTAAGGCAGGATGACGGCACGATGACGAGGGGATGGAGGAATACAGCAGAGTTTCTGCTGTATAAACTGCTCCCTGACGACGTTATCGATAGAGACACACAATATCATGCAACACTAAGAGAAAACCTACACACACCATACAACACTGCAACTGTCACTTGTAATTCTGCGTAAGAAGAGGTTGCGCTAGCAATCTCTGAGCTCAAAAACAAAAAAGCACCTGGACCAGATGGTATCCACTCGGAAACACTGAAAAAACTAGCACCGCAGATCACCCCGTTCCTAACAACGTTACTGAACGATGCCTTACGGCTGGGCAGGGTACCTACAGTATGGAAAACCTCCAAAGTAGTCATTACTAAGAAATCAGCGGACAGGGATACTTCAGATCCAAAGACTTACAGGCCAATATGCCTAATAAACACCCTAGCAAAGATTCAGGAGAAGCTACTGTGTAAGCGCCTGCAAACACACAGAGCTCTCAGGGGTATAAGCCAACACCAGTTCGGCTTCAGATTTGGCAGATCAAAAGATGATGCCATCAACCAGGCCCTGCACATAGTTAACACCACAAAACAGAAATACGACATGGCAATAATCATTGACATTGCTGGAGCATTTGATAATCTTTGGTGGCCAGCACTGTTTCAGAGGCTAAGAAATCTGGAGGTACCGCAATCACTGTACAACAGTTTTCTAGACTACTGTAAAGACCGAGTAGTCGAATGGCAGATGGACAGCCGGAAAGCAATTAAAAGAATTACCAAAGGCTGTCCTCAAGGGTCGATCTGCGGCCCCATCTTCTGGGACACAACAATCGAACCCCTCCTACAGCTTCTGGATGGGGATGACAGGTCAGACGGAATTGTCGCCTACGCAGATGATCTATTAGTTGTAGTCACTGCAAACAACAGAGCCCAGTTAGAAGAGAAAGCCAGTGGATTACTACAAACAATTACTAAGTGGTGTCACAACAACAAACTCAGGATAGCCGAAAACAAAACAACATACACTTTACTGAAAGGATCACTCCAAAGGAATCCTTTGGTTAAAATTGGGGACACAAACATCAAACGAGCACGCATTACGCGCTATCGTGGGGTATACATAGATGAAAAATTGAATTTCCACGAACACATAAGGCTAACAACAGACAAAGCGGAAAAAATACTCCACAAACTGGTGAGGCTAAATTCAAAACAGTACAGACTACCTCTACCAGTAATACGTACATACCATTGTGCGCTCATCGAATCGGTACTCAGTAGAGATGGGCAAGACTGTTCTTTTCAGAGATCGGATCAGAACTGTTCACTCCCTGAAATGAATTAGCTCTTTTTCATGACTCACCACTCATTTACAATAGAAAATAAATGGAAGGCACATTGCCCTTTAAACTTGGTTTATTCCAGTACTATACCTGTATTTTGATCTTATTTGATCCTATTTTGAAGTAACACAGATAATGAGTAAGAATTTTGTATTGTTTATTGAAATTTCCATGATATGACAAAGTTTTTGATTATCGATTTATTTTGCACTATCGTGGTTTTTTGGGTGATCGGAAAATGTTGTAACCTGAGATTTACATTAACAATATATTTGGCTATAATGTATTAAAATTTCATTAACCTCATACAAATACCCCCCCCCCCCATGAACCATGGACCTTGCCGTTGGTGGGGAGGCTTGCGTGCCTCAGCGATATAGATAGCCGTACCGTAGGTACAACCACAACGGAGGGGTATCTGTTGAGAGGCCAGACAAACGTGTGGTTCCTGAAGAGGGTCAGCAGCCTTTTCAGTAGTTGCAAGGGCAACAGTCTGGATGATTGACTGATCTGGCCTTGTAACAATAACCAAAACGGCCTTGCTGTGCTGGTACTGCGAACGGCTGAAAGCAAGGTGAAACTACGGCCGTAATTTTTCCCGAGGGCATGCAGCTTTACTGTATGATTAAATGATGATGGCGTCCTCTTGAGTAAAATATTTCGGAGGTAAAATAGTCCCCCATTCGGATCTCCGGGCGGGGACTACTCAGGAGGACGTCGTTATCACGAGAAAGAAAACTGGCGTTCTACGGATCGGAGCGTGGAATGTCAGATCCCTTAATCGGGCAGATAGGTTAGAAAATTTAAAAAGGGAAATGGATAGGTTGAAGTTAGATATAGTGGG
Organism: Schistocerca cancellata; assembly: GCF_023864275.1. NCBI lineage: Eukaryota > Metazoa > Arthropoda > Insecta > Orthoptera > Acrididae > Schistocerca > Schistocerca cancellata. The sequence goes on along the minus strand of NC_064628.1, from coordinate 94,378,714 downwards.
AATTAGTGAAGTTCGGTGGCAGGAGGAACAAGACTTCTGGTCAGGTGACTACAGGGCTATAAACACAAAGTCAAATAGGGGTAATGCAGGAATAGGTTTAATAATAAATAGGAAAATAGGAATGCGGGTAAGCTACTACAAACAGCATAGTGAACGCATTATTGTGGCCAAGATAGACACAAAACCCATGCCTACTACAGTAGTACAAGTTTATATGCCAACTAGCTCTGCAGATGACGAAAAAATTGAAGAAATGTATGATGAAATAAAAGAAATTATTCAGATAGTGAAGGGAGACGAAAATTTAATAGTCATGAGTGACTGGAATTCGAGTGTAGGAAAAGGGAGAGAAGGAAACGTAGTAGGTGAATATGGATTGGGGCTAAGAAATGAAAGAGGGAGCCTCCTGGTAGAATTTTGCACAGAGCACAACTTAATCATAGCTAACACTTGGTTTAAGAATCATGATAGAAGGTTGTATACATGGAAGAACCCTGGAGATACTAAAAGGTATCAGATAGATTATGTAATGGTAAGACAGAGATTTAGGAACCAGGTTTTAAATTGTAAGACATTTCCAGGGGCAGATGTGGACTCTGACCACAATCTGTTGGTTATGACCTGTAGATTAAAACTGAAGAAACTGCAAAAAGGTGGGAATTTAAGGAGATGGGACATGGATAAACTGAAAGAACCAGAGGTTGTACAGAGTTTCAGGGAGAGCATAAGGGAACAATTGACAGGAATGGGGGAAAGAAATACACTAGAAGAAGAATGGGTAGCTTTGAGGGATGAAGTAGTGAAGGCAGCAGAGGATCAAGTAGGTAAAATGACGAGGGCTAGTAGAAATCCTTGGGTAACAGAAGAAATATTGAATTTAATTGATGAAAGGAGAAAATATAAAAATGCAGTAAGTGAAGCAGGCAAAAAGGAATAAAAACGTCTCAAAAATGAGATCGACAGGTAGTGCAAAATGGCTAAGCAGGGATGGCTAGAAGACAAATGTAAGGATGTAGAGGCTTATCTCACTAGGGGTAAGATAGATACTGCCTACAGGAAAATTAAAGAGACCTTTGGAGATAAGAGAACCACTTGTATGAACATCAAGAGCTCAGATGGAAACCCAGTTCTAAGCAAAGAAGGGAAAGCAGAAAGGTGGAAGGAGTATATAGAGGGGTCTATACAAGGGCGATGAACTTGAGGACAATATTATGAAAATGGAAGAGGATGTAGATGAAGACGAAATGGGAGATAAGATACTGCGTGAAGAGTTTGACAGAGCACTGAAAGACCTGAGTCGAAACAAGGCCCCCGGAGTAGACAACATTCCATTGGAACTACTGACGGCCTTGGGAGAGCCAGTCCTGACAAAACTCTACCATCTGGTGAGCAAGACGTATGAAACAGGCGAAATACCCTCAGACTTCAAGAAGAATATAATAATTCCAATCCCAAAGAAAGCAGGTGTTGACGGATGTGAAAATTACCGAACAATCAGTTTAATAAGCCACAGCTGCAAAATACTAACACGAATTCTTTACAGACGAATGGAAAAACTGGTAGAAGCCGACCTCGGGGAAGATCAGTTTGGATTCCGTAGAAATGTTGGAACACGTGAGGCAATACTGACCTTACGACTTATCTTAGAAGAAAGATTAAGGAAAGGCAAACCTATGTTTCTAGCATTTGTAGACTTAGAGAAAGCTTTTGACAATGTTGACTGGAATACTCTCTTTCAAATTCTAAAGGTGGCAGGGGTAAAATACAGGGAGCGAAAGGCTATTTACAATTTGTACAGAAACCAGATGGCAGTTATAAGAGTCGAGGGACATGAAAGGGAAGCAGTGGTTAAGAAGGGAGTAAGACAGGGTTGTAGCCTCTCCCCGATTTTATTCAATCTGTATATTGAGCAAGCAGTAAAGGAAACAAAAGAAAAATTCGGAGTAGGTATTAAAATCCATGGAGAAGAAATAAAAACGTTGAGGTTCGCCGATGACATTGTAATTCTGCCAGAGACAGCAAAGGACTTGGAAGAGCAGTTGAATGGAATGGATGGTGTCTTGAAGGGAGGATATAAGATGAACATCAACAAAAGCAAAACGAGGATAATGGAATGTAGGCAAATTAACTCAGGTGATGCTGAGGGAATTAGATTAGGAAATGAGACACTTAAAGTAGTAAAGGAGTTTTGCTATTTGGGGAGCAAAATAACTGATGATGGTCGACGTAGAGAATATATAAAATGTAGACTGGCAATGGCAAGGAAAGCGTTTGTGAAGAAGAGAAATTTGTTAACATCAAGTATTGATTTAAGTGTCAGGAATTCGTTTCTGAAAGTATTTGTATGGAGTGTAGCCATGTATGGAAGTGAAACGTGGACTATAAATAGCTCAGACGAGAAGAGAATAGAAACTTTCGAAATGTGGTGCTACAGAAGAATGCTGAAGATTAGATGGGTAGATCACATAAGTAATGATGAAGTATTGAATAGAATTGGGGAGAAGAGGAGTATGTGGCACAACTTGACAAAAAGAAGGGACCTGTTAGTAGGACATGTTCTGAGGCATCAAGGGATCACAAATTTAGCATTGGAGGGCAGCGTGGAGGGTAAAAATCGTAGAGGGAGACCAAGAGATGAATACACTAAACAGATTCAGAAGGATGTAGGTTGCAGTAAGTACTGGGAGATGAAGAAGCTTACACAGGATAGGGTAGCGTCGAGAGCTGCATCAAACCAGTCTCAGGACTGAAGACCACAACAACAACAACAAACAAATACATCGCAAGCCATATATTTTTAAAGTGAACGTTTCCTTCCGAAGACATTTAAAATTCGCAAAATCCGCACCAGAATAAGAAAAAAATATAAATTTGACCTTAAAATGAAAGTGCTGCATATAGCCTTACGCAGAATAAAACAAGGAAAATATTGGTGTATCACATTTTGCGATACGTTTATCGGTTCGCTCGCAATTAAAGCGTAAATTCGAGTGTCCATAATAAAAATCCTATAGTAAGAGGAGTCGTCAGGAATCTAATCTTATCAGTTTAAACAAATAAAAATAAAACAAAAACAAATGATGTATACATAACATAATAATGTAATATACATAGCGGTATTACTACGAAGAACAATATCCAGTAGAGACGAACTCCGATGCAGAAGCACTGAGTCGAGCAGGTCGAGCTGTGAGCTGTATTACTGCGTGAGCTAAGACCGCAGAGACCAGAGTGACACCTGAGTTGCTTTGCTCAACACTCTGGCTAGAGTCGAGAACGGTGGGATGAGCATTGAGCGGGCGAGTTCCGAGTGTGGGGGGAGCGGTGAACTCACCCGCTCTGAGACAAATCGTCCGTTCCCTTGCGAGCAGGTTGTTGCAAGTAGTTCCTATGTTATCCGCTAGGTGGCTCTCTGTCCTGTTGCTCACATCAACTGCCCAGAGGGCAGGACGTGCGACTGAAATGATCGCTGACAGAGTGCGATGCGAAGTTAAGCTGCGCCAGACACTGCACGCAGCAGACGACGCACAGAGACGGCACGGCATATGTGAAACACAAAATCCAATGGGGCACTGCACAATGCAGGCAGCCAAGGTAGAAGCAGGGCAGAGGCCGGCGCTGGCTGTGTTGTGTGGCGTGCACTGTGCTGTGACCAGCAGAGGCGCTGCTGATATGCTCCATCTCTCTCTCTCTCTCTCTCTCTCTCTCTCTCTCTCTCTCTGCCGTGGGAAACGTTTGGAGCTACCGTTCTTTTTTTCTGAATCACTGATTGTTCACTCATTTGAAAGATTCAACTCTATGAATCAGTTCAAGAGCGGATCCCCCATCTCTAGTACTCAGCTTCGCACCTAGCACGTGGGCACATAGACTGAACGTGGTCACCAACAAAGCATCCGTCAGACGAGGGCAGAGAAGTGTCCTACTTAGGCCATCTGGAGCCTTCGGTACCACCTCAGCGGATGCACTGTGTGTGGTGCTCGGAATATGCCCCACAGATATCACGATCAAATACTGGTAAAGGTGGGGAGACTAGATAAGGTACACACAATAACCGGTGTGCCCATAGAGACGATACGTCACCTTAAAAGTTGGCGTTTGGATACGTGGCAAGGTGAGTGGGATGTAAGTGATAAGGGACGTAGACTGCACGACTTCCTCCCTGACGTAAGGGAGCGGTTGAGAATGAGACATATCGATCCCAGCCGCGGTATGGTACATTTCTTAACCGGGCACGGACCTTATCCCACGCATTTAAACCGCGTGAGTCTGAGGCAGACATCTACATGCGCATGCGGGGAAGAAGGTTCCCCAGAACACACTGTCTTTTGTAAGTAGGCTGTTTATGTTTTCTTATTAGCAACGTTACATAGCGCTCTGTATGAAAATCACTGGCTGTGCTGTGTGCAGTTTGTGGCTAGTTTGCATTGTTGTCTGCCATTGTAGTGTTGGGCAGCTGGATGTGAACAGCGCGTAGTGTTGTGCAGTTGGAGGTGAGCCGCCAGCAGTGGTTGATGTGGGAAGAGAGATGGCGGAGTTTTGAAATTTGCAATACTGGATATCATGAACTGCTATATACATTATGACTTTTGAACACTATTGAAATAAATACATTGTTTGTTCTCTATCAAAATCTTTCATTTTGCTAACTATGCCTATCAGTAGTTAGTGCCTTCAGTAGTTTGAATCTTTTATTTAGCTGGCAGTTGTGGCGCTCGCTGTATTGCAGTAGTTCGAGTAACAAAGATTTTTGTGAGGTAAGTGATTTGTGAAAGGTATAGGTTAATGTTAGCCAGGGCCATTCTTTTGTAGGGATTATTGAAAGTCAGATTGCGTTGCGCTAAAAAAAATATTGTGTGTCAGTTTAAGCACAGTCATGTATAATTTTTTCAAAGGGGGCGTTTCACTTTTTATGCGGGCAATACGCGAACAATAGACATACACTACACTTAGATTACACAGATACAGATATAGATATATACACAGCAATAAGAGACGAAGAACAATGGGCACATTAAACGCACTGAGAAACAGTATTTCAAAAACAACACATGAAGAGTATATGCAGACACGACATCACAGACATGCCTATGAGCAGCGTAACAGAAATGTCCAGAGGATGAACAGTGATACCCACAGTGACAACGAAAATAGTAATAATGAGGAAGAACAGGAGGAGGAAGCTGAGATGTGACAGTAAATGAGTAAATTGCTGGCAATCTAGCCAAGAAAACACCAAATACTGTGCTTGGATGGGCACCTAAAGTAGTTAATACATAGGATTAGTAACAAATAGGATAAGCAACATAATTTCTCTACTAATAACAATTTGTGTGTGTGTGTGTGTGTGTGTGTGTGTGTGTGTGTGTGTGTGTATGTGTGTGTGTGACTGGCGGTCAACGGCTCGAAGAAACCATTCCGAGGTATTCACCGTCAGTCACACTCGGTGATGGTACTAACAAATCTCTCATCTATCCTATCTTCTTTTTATATTCTTCTTAAAAAAAAATTTATTTATATTTCAACATTAAATTATTGTTATTTTGAAAAGTATCATTCTTTGTAAATTTTGTAGATAAAACAAAAGGAAAGGAAACTGTAAAAAGATGAAAAACGAAAATTGTAAGATGTACGACCTGTTTTAAACATCAGGTAACAGGTCTATAATTTGGCAATAAATAAATAAAATAAATAAAAATAGTTCATCAAGAGTAGTGACTGGCGTAATGTGACGAGCCAGTTGTCCGGCCAGCATTGACCAGACGTTTTCAATTGGTGAGAGATCTGGAGAATGCACTGGCCAGGGCAGCAGTCGAACATTTTCTGTATCCTGAAAGGCCCGTACAGGACCTGCAACATGCGGTCGTGCATTATCCTGCTGAAATGTAGGGTTTCGCAGGGATCGAAAGAAGGGTAACCACAGCCATGGTCTCCGGTCTGATAGTCCATGCTGCTGCAAACGTCGTCGAACTGTTCGTGCAGATGGTTGTTGTCTTGCCTGTCATCTCGAGCGCTAGTGATACGTGGCCGATGGGATCCAGCACGGCGTTCCGTATTACCCTCCTGAACCGACCGATTCCATATTCTGCTAACAGTCATTGAATCTCGACCAACGCGAGCAGCAATGACGCGATACGATAAACCGCAATCGCGGTAGGCTACAATCCGACCTTTATCAGAGTCGGAAACGTCATGTTACGCATTTCTCCTCCTTACACGAGGTATCACAACAACGTTTCACCAGGCAACGCCGGTCAACTGCTGTTTGTGTATGAGAAATCGGTTGGAAACTTTCCTCATGTCAGCACGTTGTAGGTGTCGCCACCGGCGCCAACCTTGTGTGAATGTTCTGAAAAGCTAATCATTTGCATATCACAGGATCTTTTTTCCTGTCCGTTAAATTTCGCGTATGTAGCACGTCATCTTCGTGGTGTAGCAATTTTAATGGCCAGTAGTGTGAAAGTTTGCACCTCACTCCACGTCTTATGTCACACCACAGCTAACGTTTACGACAGCATCTCCAAAAAGTATTACTCGAATGAAGTAACTGGCTATTGGCATTGGCTATTCAAATGGAAACACACGTGAGAGCCGTTAGCTTTTCTGCCTGTCGGACAAGTTGAAGACTTCTGGCAGTGGGATTGCAGGAGTTTTTCTCGACCTTTTCTGGCCGCAAATTTCACTGGGCGCTATCACTTGACACAGTTTCGCCACCCCCTCGGTGCGGCCGTGCCGCTTGTCCACTGTAAGGAATAGACTTGGCCACTGTTTCTATGTTTCGATACAGTGTATCGATACATGCAACTGTTTCAGTGTTTCGGAACGGCTGTGTTTCATTCCGCCCCTGTCTCGGATTCGATCTCGAGCGAGACACAGAAACTGTATCGTTGTTTCAAAATAAGGCTGTTTCAGTCCACCTGTGCTTGGAACGGACTAATTGTATCGAAACAGTGATGTTTCATTCCGCTCTGTGTCGGACGAGATTCGGGCTCGGCACAGGTACTGAAACACAACATACCACTTCATGAAACACTTTCAAAGAGTGTCGAAATCTTTTTGACAGGCAATAGCATGAAGCTTAAGATATCCGAAAATAAATCTTCGTTTCTAGCTGACTGTCCTATTCCGAAATGGCGTAACATCTGCTTTATAAACACTAACCAAACAATAAAACAACGCATACTATTCACATTCAAAATAATAAATATGTGAAAATCATTCAAATAAATTACACTTTTTTTATAACACACGCTTCTCTGTTCATGTACAGTAATCATATTAAGAAACGCAAGTAAGCCTACTACATTTTGAATAAAAAAAAAGACGTAGAGTGACAGTTATTAGACATATACATAAATTTGATGTAGGTATAATTGCAATAAATCTGTCTGACATATCACTTATAGTGTAATGGTGAACGGGAAGTGCTGGGCAGCATGGTGAATTTATAGTAACGGTTCGAAACACCTCGAAAGACAAAATTTTTTTCTGTTGTGTACCTACTATCCACAATGATTCGCTTTGTGTGCATGGAAATTAGCAGGATGGGTATGTTACCCATACTAACGGAATGTGGGAATCCCAGTAGAATATCAGTAGTTTCTGCAGTTTGCTCCCACCTCTAGTTCCGTTCGTGGTGGTTCTTCTGTCTTCAGCTATGGCTGTCCTCAGCCAATTGAAAAGTATGAAAGTCACACGACGCGAAAACAGTGCATTTGCTGCAGGAAATACGAAACTGCCAATAGTTTCATACTTTCTGCGATATGATTAGCGCTCTCGCACCTCATTTGTGTTTATATGGACATACTTATACAGTAGACGTTCAAGATGATAAAATGTGTAGGTTTATTAGATTACAAAACACGAACTGTTTCACTGTTTCGAAACAGCGTATCGAAACATTACATTGTACTGTTTCATTTGTTTCGAAACGGTTAAGTGTTTCAGTTTGCCCATCTCTAGTAAGGAAGACCAAAGGCCGGCCACCCGCCGTCGCTGCTCCAGTATGCTCTGCTCGCTGGTTGGCTGGCCGCTCGGTGCTTTTATTTGTGTCTGGAGCCAGCTGACGGGCGCCCCCGGCCACAGGCCAGCCCCAGCCGTTTGTTTGCGGCGGAAATCGACCGCGGCGAATGCGCCATTCAACGCTGCGGGCGCGCTGCGCTCGGCCGACTGCCACTACGCGGTACAGAGCAGTGAGTACACTTATACACGCGGCCCTCCGCTCACAAACCGGACCCCGGCATCCGTCAGCTGCTGCTGCTGCCGCAGGCGGCTGCGCGGCGCCAGTTCTGCGACACCGGCCCGCAGTCGCAGAGGGCACGCTAAACGCACTGCGAACTATCCTCTCACACAACATTATGTTATGTTATGAATTCATTACAGACGAATGGAAAAACTAGAAGAAGCCGACCTTGGGGAAGATCAGTTTGGATTCAATAGAAATATAGGAACACGTGAGGCAATATTGACCCCACGACTTATCTTAGAAGCTAGATTAAGGAAAGGCAAACCTACGTTTCTAGCATTTGTAGACTTAGAGAAAGCTTTTGACGATGTTGACTGGAATACTCTCTTTCAAATTCTGAAAGTGGCAGGGGTAAAATACAGGGAGCGAAAGGCTATTTACAATTAATACAGAAAGCAGACGGCAGTTATAAGAGTCGAGGGACATGAAAGGGAAGCAGTGATTGGGAAGGGAGTGAGACAGGGTTGTAGGCTCTCCACAATGTTATTCAATCTGTATATTGAGCAAGCAGTGAAGGAAACAAAAGAAAAATTCGGAATAGGTATTAAAATCCATAGAGAAGAAATAAAAACTTTGAGGTTCGCCGATGACATTGTAATTCTGACAGAGACAGCAAAGGACTTGGAAGAGTAGTTGAACGGAATGGATAGTGTCTTGAAAGGAGGATATAAGATGAACATCAACAAAAATAAAACGAGGATAATGGAATGTAGTCGAATTAAGTCGGGTGATGCTGAGGGAATTAGATTAGGAAATGAGTGTGTGTGTGTGTGTTGGGGTTTATGGGCGCTCAACATCGAGGTCATCAGCGTCCGATTAGGAAATGAGAGGCTTAAAGTAGTACAGGAGTTTTGCTATGTGGGGAGCAAAATAACTGATGATGGTGGAAATAGAGAGGATATAAAATGTAGACTGGCAATGGGAAGGAAAGCGTTTATGAAGAAGAGAAATTTGTTAACGTCAAGTATAGATTTAAATGTCAGGAAGTCGTTTCTGAAAGTATCTGTATGGAGTGTAGCCATGTATGGAAGTGAAACATGGGCAATAAATAGTTTGGATAAGGAGAGAATAGAAGCTTTTGAAATGTAGTGCTACAGAAGAATGCTGAAGATTAGATGGTTAGATCACATAACTAATGAGGAGGTATTGAATAGGATTGGGGAGAAGAGAAATTTGTGGCACAACTTGACTAGCAGAAGGGATCGGTTGGTAGGACATGTTCTGAGGCATCAAGGGATCACCAATTTAGTATTGGAGGGCAGCGTGGAGGGTAAAAATCGTAGAGGGAGACCAAGAGATGAATACACTAAGCAGATCAGAAGGATGTAGGTTGCAGTAGTTACTGGGAGATGAAGAAGCTTGCACAGGATAGAGTAGCATGGAGAGCTGCATCAAACCAGTCTGAGGACTGAAGACCACAACAACAACAAATGTTATGTTAACCGGGGACCTAGAAACGACGGAGAGGCTCCGTCCCCGCCGCAGCCGCAGTCGTCCGCAAACCCACGACGACTACCGCAGACCACTTCACCCCTCCGCCGCCCCACTCAGAACCCAGGATTGTTGTGCGGTTCGGCCCCGGTGGACCACGCAGGGAACGTCTCACACAAGACGAGTGTAACCACTATGTTTGCGTGGTAGAGTAATGGTGGTGTACGCGTACGTGGAGAACTTGTTTGCGCAGCAATCGCCGACATAGTGTAACTGAGGCGGAATAAGGGGAACCGGCCCAAATTCGCCGAGGCGGATGGAAAACCGCCTAAAAACCATCCACAGACTGGCCGGTTCACCGGCGGGTTCGTGCCGGGGACCGGCGCTCCTTCTCGCCCAGAAAGCCGTGCGTTGGGCCTCACGGCCAACCGGGCGGGCTCACACAACATTACTAATGATTTAGAAACGTCTATACACAAACTTCAAAACACTCACAAAGCAGAAAAGGCAGTGGCTGAAACCGAAGGAAAAGAAGAAAAATCTGTATGAAGTCCTTTCTGGTATTCGCGCTGTCCTTTTCTTGCCGCTCTCGGTAACTTTTCGCGTGAAATAGAATCTGAATACTGCTTATGAAACATTACTATAGAAAGGACCTCGAATACGACTTTAAGTAAATTCAGAACTATACGGTATATTAAAGAAACATCAATAAACAAGCTACACGCCGTGCTTCGCAAAGGAGCATGACGAATCATGAGTCGGATGTAGGTAACCAAGCACACTGCTCGTTTCTTAATTTATTATGCTTTTGTTTCCCTCGCAGCAATTTTATCTGGGCCATTAGATTCCAACCTAACGACCAACTCGGATATCCCGGTATATTATGGAAACAATAGCGAAGCGCTTCTGAAGAAAGTAACGGTAAACGTCAGTGCTGCTTTTTTTTCACCGGTAGCAGTTTAGAGTGCGCTCAGATATACGACCACCATCACCACCCCTGAAATCGTGACAGAGAAAACGAAAACAAAACGGACGAGTTCGGTATAAAAAATGGTTCAAATGGCTCTGAGCACTATGGGACTTAACATCTGTGGTCATCAGTCCCCTAGACTTTGAACTACTTAAACCTAACTAACCTACGGACATCACACACTTCCATGCCCGAGGCAGGATTCGAACCTGCGACCGTAGCAGTCGCGCGGTTCCGGACTGAGCGCCTAGAACCGCGAGACCACCACGGCCGGCCAAGTTCGGTATGACAAGCGCCCTGAGGTTTCCCTACGAACCTAATTATGCGTATAGACAGTTCTATACACGTATAGATTTTGATGAAGGAGCTTACGTGTATCAAACTGTGACATAAATGTCTGTTTCTTTTGACTTACAAGGTGTAAGACGTGTATATTTCTATTGTCTATTGTCAAACCACAATTTATAAAAGATGTTTATATTTTATTAATAGGATTAAGTAGGAATAATTAATATTTATCATTTTGGAAATAATTGTGGTAGCAGGGAATGTCTGCACCAAAGTATTGTTGGCAGGAGTCACCACACATTGACATAATTTTAAAAAGGGCGGGAGACACCGCGTATGGATACATTTTAAGAAAAGAGCGGGAAAGACCGCGCATTGATGGTAGCAGGGATTGTCTGCACCAGAAAGCATTGTTAGCGGGAGAGACCGCACTTTAGCGTTCGTAGGAAGTCAGTAGTAAGCGAGATGTGAAGCGAGTCGGTAGCAGGTCTGAAGCGAGAGGTTGAGAGGAGCGGTGTGCCTGCCAGCCACCAGCTATGATTTACAAGAGATTATAAACGGATGTACAGAGACATCAGCTAACGATTATCATAAGAGGAACAAGTATTATTGAATTATAATTTTGAGAAACTCAAGACTACTGAAGGTATGTTTGCGCAATGTTTGTTGTAAGATTATTGTAAAAAGTAAGTCCCATTGGAACGTTTGTAAAATCATTTCATTACCAATAGCAAATATTTGAAGAATCGTTTTCAGAATATAATTAAGTTTTTCCAGCAATATTGCATCACTGATTATAATCCATCCCAAAAACCATCAACGTAAAACTTGGCAAAATTTTATTGTTGTCAAGAAAAAGTTTAACTATGAATTACGTAACGCCAGTCAAATTAATTAAAGAATAACGTCAGCTTTGCTATTAAAGAATAACGTCAGCTTTGGTAATAAATACAGCCACTTATTATGACAGCCGACCAGCAGCTAATAGAGCGTAGTAAAACAGTAAGTATATTCATGTCGCAGTTCGATGTAGCAGTCAGATGGCAATCCAGTAACAGTAAAAAAGGTAAGGAACAGTTTTGGGTTATTGCAGGTAACGACTGAGGGCCACGACGACGATACATTATTCTATGTTTCGTCGAAATAATCAGAAAATCACTTTTAATAAACAGCATTTAAATTTGTATGCTAAGATTGCACTTATTATTATTGAGAAAGAGAATTAATTTCCAAGGGAAGATTTCATTTATTATTAAGCAAGAGATAGAAATCCTAAGGGAAGGTTGCATAACGAAAGAGATACAGACGAGACGGGAAGGTTTCAAAGGGAAACACACCCTGTCGCTCCCCTGCCCCCCCCCCCCCCCCCCTCAGATTTAGTGGTAAAAGGAACCAGTGGATAGCCTGAAACCGAACATAAACCAAGCATGAAAACAAAAAGAAGATGTGTTCAATTGTGAAAAATGAAGCAAAATAGAAAACGTGAATGCTTTAAGCCAAAGCGACTTCGAAGATCTGCTCCGTCGTGATTGTGTGGTTATGGTGTTGGGCTGAAAATCAAGAGATTCGTGTTCAAGTTTCCCTCGGGCCTAGTTTTTCCTCACAAAATTATGAACTTTCCGTGCGGTCATTGACGCGTCTGTTCTCCTTCTGTATGTAGTCTTGGCAGTTGTCATGTTACAAACATACATTAGAATATGAGTGATGTGGTAAAGACTATATTACCGTCGCAAGTAAGTGTGATGAATAGTGAGAGCAGGCGAGATCCCGCATAGACCTCTCACAGAAATGAAAACAACAAATAAACGGGCGTGAACTATGTTACAACAAAGAACTTCAACAGTCAAAATTTCTAATACGGAATGTAAGAGTTGTAACATGTGGTACTTATACAACAAATAGACGGCCCACAAGTTTGGTAGTCTCTTTTGTACAGCTCGCTGTTCCAAACGGACGCTACACCACGACATAAACACAAACATGAATACGGAAAACAGACACATTAATGACCGGACGGACAGCCCATAATTTTGTGAAAAAAAGGGCACAAGGGAGAGTCGAACATCTGTCTCCCCATTCGACGTCCAACACTGTCACCACACAGCCACGACACCGCTGCCATTCAAATACGCTCGTGTTACACATCTTCAGCTTGGATCGTTGACTATTTCTATTTTGATTCTTTTTTCGCTGTTCAGTAAACCTTCTTCCTGTTTTCGTGCCTGATCTGTGTTCAGTTTTCGACAGTTTACCTACTGGGCCATATTTCCACTAAATCTGAGGGGTAGTGCGTGGGGCGTTACCCCTATCAGAAGCTTAGCTTATTTTACACCTCTAAGGGACCGTAAATTTCAAGTTGATCCCTCTATCCCTTCCTGGGAAAAAGAGATCTTAATTGAAGGACAGACAGAAAAATGACAAACAAATAGCAAAATAATATTTTTAATGTGGTGTAATTACAAATTAACAGTTTCCACATTTTTTCCTTTACTTATACTGCAGAATCTTTCTTTTTGCCAAATTTCATAGCGAGCGAGAAGGCACAACCGTTAGCATACTGGAATCGCATTCGGGTGGGCGGCGGTTCAAATCCGCGTCCGGCCATCCGGATTTGGGTTTTTCGTGACTTCTGTAAATCGCTTCAGGCAAATGCCGGGGTGTTTCCTTTGAAAGGGCACAGCCAACTTCCTGCCCCATCCTTCCCTAATCCAATGGTACCGTTGACCTCACTGTTTGCTCCCCTTCCCCAAAATTAGCCAACCAACCAATCAAATTTCATGCTTCTAGGTCAAGGGGAAGTATGCTGCAGCTTTTGCTGAGTCGCTTTGCGAGTATCAAAATATGTGACGTAAATGGCCGTATCTTTTGACTGCACTAACTTAAGCTTAAATGTTTTGCACCTCCAAGGGACCGTAGTCCTTAGTATTTGGCATAAAATTCAGCTTGATACCTTTGCCCTTTCCAGAAACAGAGGGGTATTAACAGACATACAACAAAGTAATCTTATAAGGGTTCCGTTTCTGCTGATTAAAATACGGAACCGTTACAAATCAGTAAGAGCGCAGTCACGCGGTCCGCACCTTTCCTTATAACTAAGTGTACAGTGGGAATGAGATTGCGCAGTGTTGATGTGAACCACAAAGATTGGGGAAAATGATAAGTGTAATGCAGACAGTTTTCGGTGTTTTAGAAACGTAAACCTCACTCCGATCTTTTAGACGATTAAACATTGATTTAACTTCGTTTTATTTCCTTTTTGGGTATGTGTTACTTTCTCATTTCACGAAACCTGATCTATGAACCGGAGGTAAAGTACACCGTTATGTGAATCAAAATGTGAAGCTGACTGGCTACTGTGCTGTTTAGCCGATCAGAGAAGAGGAATTTCACACGCGAGTCGATATGAATCCATGGAGTGATCTCGTGAAGGGAGGTCACGTAACCCGGAACTCTACATTTTTTTTTTTTTTTAAACTGAGCACGCGTGATTTATCGGTAAACTTGACCATTAATTGATGACGTCTATCAAAATTTCGAACTTTTTAGTGAGAATGGAGACTTTCACTCGGAGGATATAAATCCGCGTGTCCGAGCACACATAACCGCGAACTTCCAGAATATAAAAGTGATAGCAAGCATGATGTTTGCGCGAGAATTCAGAACTGTTAATCACCGTTTGTTTAAACAAACGGTTTATTAGGTGATGAAAACTGCTGTTATTTCAGTAACAAGTCTGAATTAAAACCTTAAACTAGCTGCTAGAGCCAGAGAGAGAGAGAGAGAGAGAGAGAGAGAGAGATCTGTTAAGTGTGAAATGATTAGTACTAACTGAGATTGTTTTCCTTCTTACACTTCTAGAAATGTATGGCTCAGATGGTTCAAATGGCTCTGAGCACTATGGGACTTAACATCTGTGGTCATCAGTCCCCTAGAACTTAGAACTACTTAAACCTAACTAACCTAAGGACATCACACACATCCATGCCCGAGGCAGGATTCGAACCTGCGACAATAGCGGTCACGCGGCTCCAGACTGAAGCGCCTAGAACCGCACGGCCACAACGGCCGGCTGGAACTGTATGTTAGGATGGGCTTGGCAGAAAATGTGTGTAAACAAAGTGGTAATACAGAACACATATTTTAATGTAAGGACTTTTCCTCATTTAGTAGTTACAGCCAAAATTCGTGAAATCAAATAACTTTCTTTTCCTTGAGTCATGCAGTCCACCGTGAATTACACCCTGCGCCAACCTCTTCATCTCAGAGTAGCGCTTACAAACCTTTGCCCTCAATTGTCTGCTGGATTATTCGAATCTCTGTCTTCCGCTACAGTTTTTGACCTCTACACGTTCCTCTAATACCATGGAAATCTTCCCTCATGTCTTAACGTCCTATCATACTATCCCTTTTCCTTCTCAGCGTTTTCCACAAATTCGTCTCCTCTCCGATTCTGCGCAGAACCTCCTGATCCCTTACCTTATCAGTTCGTATGATTTTCAACATTCGCCTGTAGCACCACATCTCAAATGCTTCGATTCTATTCTGTTCCACTACCATACAATGCTGTACTCCAAATGTACATTCTGAGAAATTTTTTCTTCGAATTAAGGCCTATGTTTGATACTAGTACATATCCTCCTTCTTCCGTCCGTCATTGGTTCTTTTGCCGCCTAGGTATTAGGATTCCATAATTTCGTCTACTTCAAAATTGGTTCAAATGGCTCTGAGCACTATGGGACTCAACTTCTTAGGTCATCAGTCCCCTAGAACTTAGAACTACTTAAACCTAACTAACCTAAGGACATCACACACATCCATGCCCGAGGCAGGATTCGAACCTGCGACCGTAACGGTCGCTCGGTTCCAGACTGAAGCGCCTAGAACCGCTCGGCCACTCCGGCCGGCTCGTCTACTTCGTGACCATCAATCCTAACGTTAAGTTTCTCGCAGTTCTAATTTCTGCTACTTCTCATTACCTTCGTCTTTCTTCGATTTATTCTCAATCCATATTCTATACTTGCTAGACTGTTCCATCCATTCAGCATATCATGTAATTCTTCTTCACTTTCAGTCAGGATAGCAAAGTCGTTAGAGAATCGTATCATTGATATGCTTAACCTTGAATTTTAATTCTTCTCTTGCACCTTTCTTTTATTTCCATCATTGCTTCTTCAATGTACAAACTGAACAGTAGGGGGCGAAAGACTACATTCCTGTCTTACACCCTCTTTAATCCGAACACTTCGTTGTTGGTCGTCCACTGTTATTATTCCCTCTTGGCTCTTGTACATATTGTATGTTACCCGTCTCTCCCTAAAGCTTACTCCTAGTTTTCTCAGAATTTCGAACATCTTGCACCATTTTACATTGTCGAATGCTTTTTCCAGGTGGACAAATCCTATGAATGGGTCTTGATTTTTCTTCAGTCTTGCTTCCATTTTTAACGGCAACGTCAAGATTGTGTCTCTTACGTCTGTACCTGTCCTAAAGCCAAACGGATGGTCTTCTAACACATCCTCAATTTTCTTTTCCATTCTTCTGTATATTATTCTTGTCAGCAACTTGGATGTATGAGCTGTTAAGCTGACTGTACGATAAAATTCTCGCACCTGTCAGCTCTTGCAGTCTCGGGAATTGTGTGGATGATATTTTTCCGAAAGTCAGATGGCATGTCGCCAGACTCATACATTCTACACACCAACCTTATCAGCATATAACAGCTAAATAAATTCATGCACCCCGTTGACATGCGTAGGGCAGAACACTTTTTACATATTTTCTTATATGTGGAACGTAGTACGTCGCTTCAGGGCAAGCCAAATTTTTGTAGAGCTCACTAAGGTGAGAACTTTCCGTGTTAGAAGCAAGACAGTGTTGTCACATATACTGCGCCGTTGTAAGCACCACGTGGTGATATCATGATCAGATATTGGAGCCACACTTAAGGTTAAATAACGAAAAATGGTAGTTTATAAAAGCAGAGTTTGGTGTCTTTGACCATCACTGTGCAGTGTTTAAGAAACAGTGACAAACGCGCAGCGAATTTTACTTGTCTCAATGACAAAGACGCTCTCTTATGAATTTCGAGATGTTAATGCCACTCCCCGAGCATTTAAGCACTCAGGCGAATAAATCACGACTCTTAGGGCGCAATTTATGTGCTATTTTGAATGCCGTTCTCAAGTAAGCTTCAATAATTGTCCTGTTAGATGTACAGTAAGAAACTGAGATACGATCTGGAGCTCTCAATAGCAACCGCAGCGGAGAGTAAAATACAGCTGCATTTATCTTCTAAACGCACCGTGTCTATTAATTATACCCAGCAATGAAACACAAAGTTGCAGAGAAAGATCGTTTCCCGAGGCAATGTGGAGGAGATAACTGTTGGCTACTTTGCACTTTCAGGTATTATGTGTGGTTTCATTTCTTTTATTTTTTCTCTTGCTTTTCATTTTTTTTTTTTTTACCCTTTGTGTATGTTCGTGTTCCTCACAAAATACGTTACACTGGGAAGCGGGCAGCATTCACCAGTTGAAATGTTGGCGAATTTTTCTGGAACTTCTGAAATGTATTACGTACCCATGAAACATAATCCATGGACGATTATAAATGCTGAGCGTCAAAAATGAAAGATGATAAAAGGTAATGAAAACCTTCTGGCAGATTAAAACTGTGAGTCTGACCACAGTTTAACTGTAAGTGGTCTACCGATTACAGCACTAGTTCGCGAAAGGCAAATGTCTCAAGTTCGAGTCCTGACCCAGCCCAATGTTTTAATCAGTAAGTTTCGAACGAGAGCATACTCCACTGGAATCGTTCTAAAATGAAGTAAAGCTCTGGCGTTCAACTGCTACAAAGCAAATTTTTTTTATCTGGTGAGCTACCCTCATTTGGAAAACCTGATCCGAAATTTTCTTGCACTCTTTTAAATACATTTACCAACTACAAAATAAGACTGTTAATCGTACGACCTAGCAATTCGATCTATCGAGGTTCGAATAAAAGAATGACCCTCTCCAGTTTCACGACGTCAAATTTCATTGATCGTATTTTTCGTGAAAGAGACCTTTTAAATATTTATTTAAAGTCAGTACCGCTATTAGGCTGTTGTTTATTTACAGTGTTACATTTACACAATCATGATTTCGGCTTCAATGTGCCATTACCAAGTGTTTTATGTGTTATAAATGACCTAAGATGGCATACTGTCGTATCTGGCAATTTATAACACAATAAACACTTGATAATGGCACTTTGAAGCCGAAATCGTGATTGTGCAAGTGTAAATGTACCACTGTAAATAAACAACAGTCTAATGACGGTACTAACTTTAAAGAAATATATTATGACTGTGGCCCCGCATTATGAAAAAATTATTACCTTTAAAATAATATACGAGCTTTTATGTGTATTATTATGTATGCTTAAGAATACTAATAATTATACTTTGTTACATATTGTGTCTTGTAGTGGTGCAGTCAGACAACAGTACTTTTTCCCCTCATTATATCACATAATATTACTTTTACTTGCAGGCCTATATAGCTAGGACTAGTTTTACAAATTAATTCATACGCTCTACTGGTGAAATCGGGGAAATGCCCTGCGTTGGTCTCATTACGTCATGTAACTGCTTACAATATCTGGTTGGCGAACAAACCAAGCTCAGAATGTAACGTAATATGTATTGTATCAACAGAAATGGGCTTTACCTGAGAAAAAATAAAAACGGAATATCCACTCCACGTGGCGGCTGTCTTTCGTGTTTCCATTGTATTACAGTGTACTATGTGCCTGGATTAATGATTCTCTATCCTATTCCATTCGCGTATCAAAGGAAAACCGACGCTCAGTCTTCCGCTGTACGCCCCCTAATCTTTCTTAACCAGTTGTCATGATCCCTACTTCGAATAGAAGATAACGGCACCAAAATAATTGTACAGTCTTTCCCGAATACAGATTCTCTGACTTTACCTAAGAGAGTTCCACGAGAGCTAGATTTTTCTTCAAGTAATTGGAACTTTCCCGAGTGCATCTATTACACTTTCACATGGGCTATACCTTCCAAGCCACGACTCGTTGAATTCAGTCTATATCAACTGTCATGCCTGCTTGTCAAGAACTCTAAGTACTGAAGCAATAGGCTACTATAGAAGTATTCACATTAACATCTTGTATAGAAATGCCTTGGCAGACTCTCTGCTCTTTTCCTAGTAGCTTCCAAAGGAACTGAAATTCCCCTTTCGCCTTTCCTAATACTAATCTTACATGATATCAGTTCATAGCCTTCTTAAAGTAATCGTTACCGTAATGGTCTAAATGTTTCCCTGAACTGTGTTACAATAAATGTTGTATGTCCGTATCGCAATCAGTCACAATGTTTAAGGTTAGCAGTATGACTCATGAATATTTACATTATGTGAGCAGTTTAAGATATTAACCATTAGACTTGTAATCCGATACTATCAGTTTACGTCTCGTTTTTGTAGAAATTATGTTACGTTTACGCTTATTTGAAAAGAGAATTTCGGTTCAGTACATCAGATGGTAAATTGAATTCAGTTTTTCTTCGATTTCAAAAAAAATGGTTCAAATGGCTCTGAGCGCTATGGGACTTAACATCTGTGGTCATCAGTCCTCTAGAACTTAGAACTACTTAAACCTAACTAACCTAAGGACATCACACACATCCATGCCCGAGGCAGGATTCGAACCTGCGGCCGTAGCGGTCACACGGTTCCAGACTGAAGCGCCTAGAACCGCACGGCCACACCGGCCGGCTTCTTCGATTTCTTACAACGACCCATCGATAATATTTTTCTGCAGAAAACGGCATTGGCACCTGAAAAACTTGTATTGTTGCGGATACATGATATTGCGTTTATATCAGAGGTCCTGATACGTTAACCTCGAGGAAATCCCGATATTAATTACCTTTCACGTGAACATTCGTCGTCCAATACGGTGTACTGGCTCCTATTACTCAAATATTTATCGCGCAAATCGCATATTCATAGGGTAAGTCTGGGAACGTTGGACAAGTGCTTGAGACGGACAAGTGGCGTATTTCACAAATGCGCCGCTATAGAGCAGCTCCCACTTTTTGCGAGGAAGCTGTTTTGTGAATAAACATGGTACAAATGTTTTGCTGTCATTTTCAAGTTCCTTCTGGAGAAAAAGTCCTATTCTCTTTTCTCGTAAGCCGAAAAGTTCGAACAAATATTGCATAAGTTTAGTATTAAGGCTTATTTTGCACAATATTGACGCAGTTCTTTCACTGCGAACTTGACAAATGTGTAGGCATGAAAGTAACCTTAAATGACCAGCGAGTTTGCTACCTGCAGAAAAAAGTCGGGGTGGTCAAAATCTCACAGGCAATCGTGAGGGATATACCACTTGTTTTAATGTGGGAGGCATGGAGGACAGTTAAACTCAGCTTCAGTGCATGTAGAGTAATGCCACTGAACATGGCCACAGTCCCAGGTTATGCTTATATGTCGGAAGATCGTCTGTGCCAACAAATGGAAGAGCAGGGTCTCACATTAGGACCAACCAACCACTTCAAAGCTCATAAAAGACCTTCTGATCCTAGACACATCCAAAGAGCAGAGCTAGCAGCACAAGTTGAATTCCTTCATTGACTCAACTTCAGACTCCGCTCCTAGTGAACCTAAAACTTCCAAAATTACCACCTCAAAAGTAGCTACTCCTTAGCCAACACAGACAAAACTTTTGGAAGAAATGTCACCTGTTCCTTCTATTGATGCAACCGTGACTCTTAAGAGGAAAGTGGCAACTGTATCTGAAGTTCTCAACTCTGCTCAAAATATAGAAACTGAAAAGAAAAAGAGCGATAAGAAAAGAAAGGAAACAGAAAAAGCCAAAAAAGCTCACAAAAGGCAAATACTACTGAAGAGGAAAACAAACTGAAGAAACTAGAAGATAAAAATATTGCAAGTTGTTCATCATGTTCATCAGATGCAGACATTGTAGAAGATTACGAATATAACGCTGATGAATGGGGTGAAGATGAATGTGTTGGGTATAGTGAAATGTTTTACGAAACTAATAAAAATAACATTTCGATTCAGTATGTTTCCTCTGCACGGTGGCCACATATATGTTGTTCAACATTTGGTAATAAGTGCAATTGTTGTGGTGAGAGAAAGACAGGCTAATGCCTGAACAAAACCAAACCCCAACAGAAAAGCCAGTGATCAATCAAAATTCATAACAGACTCGTTAAAAATATTTTCGACTAAAATATTTAATATTATAAGTCTGTATTCATTACAGCATATTACAAAAACATTGTAATTTTAACTGACTCTTTTCTTCATGTACTTTTATCTGTGTATGATACATGTCCGCCAGTACTCTGGTCTATCTCAGTCGTACACATATGGATGACATGGAGCACTCATGTACATTTTCATTTCAACACATCTCTTATACTGTACGTGGCAGTGCCTCAGTAATATATTGTATGTAAGTTCATGTGCACTCTATACGAACGGTCTGTCAGAAGTAAAACAAAATTGAAAAACACACAAATTTTATGCTGAAGAAAAAAGTGATCTAACTCTCTGAGACTTACTCTATGATGTATTATGCATTTTGAAATCTAAGAAGTCTCTTTAGACACGTTCATATAATTTGTCGACCTATAAGAAGCATTAGACAACGCAAACTGGTTCAATATGTTTGAGATTCTCAGGACAACAGAAATAAGGTATAAGGAAGTATTTGCAGTATGTACAAATACCGAGAGGAAACAATTAAAATGGAATGGAAAGAACTAAGTGCTCGAAACAATGTTATTTTATCGAGTTCTATATCCTCAAAGTTAGAAGTTATTCTTATGGCAAAAGTAGTCCAACCTAAAGGTTTAGCAGGTCTGCTGTATGATTTTTCCAGTTTATGTTTCCTTCAATATTCACACCGAAGTACTTAGAACTTTCTACCCTATTTATCGTTCAGGGTTGGTATAACAGATTTAGGAGTTGCAGCGCTTTTGAGGCTACACAACTAGATGAAGGGTGGTTTCAAAACACCAAAAAAGTTAAAAAATGCTCGAAGGTAGCCCATTTGTTCAAAAATAGTAATTTTCACAGAGACGTAATTTACTGTTTTCTGTGTTGATGGTTCTTTTGCTTGGTTTCACAACAATGCTTGCGTCATCTTGTAAAGACATTGTTTTCCCCGAAAGTCTATAATATTTTTTTTCTTTTGTGCATTATCTTGTCATAGTACGTATGTATCATTTACTTCAACTATTCTTTATTTGTTAATACGCCACGTTGTTTCTTCATTCATTTTGCTACTGTTTTATGTTTTATATTGTACGAATATGAATGTTCTGGTTTTATATGCTTTGTAAATCCTTGGTTAGGCTAGGAGAAGTACCGTGTCAGAGAGAGAGCGAACGACTATCGATAGAGAGCGTGCGAGTTGTTGGGGTATCGTGGCCGGTTCGCGGATGGAGAAACGTTGCAAAGTTTGGCGTGAAAGACGGTGATACGCGAACGAACAATTAATTGCAGTGCTTCCGCTGTGTTAATAGGAGATCGTGCATTATTAAGTGAACAGTAAAACCTGAAAAGTATGTCGAGTGTTTGCGGTGACGATTTTGCATACTGTGTGAACTTGTGACAATTAGCCATGAACCAGACACCATTGTCGTGTGGAGACACTAACTATTAGAATTGCGTGAAAGTGGAACAAACCAAAAATGTTAAGTAAAAGAACAGTGCTGTGATTTGATCAAGAAACAATTATTATATCATCCAAACTGTCTTAAAGACGACGACGTAAATTGAAATGATGTTTAACCGACTGTTATAGTGATAAACACGTGTGACTGTTTTCCTGTGGCAACACGGTGAAAGGACTGTGCGAAGTATTGGCATTAACCGGCTATATATATACTAAAGACATTGCATAATTCCGACCTACCCGACCGCGTGATTAATAAACTTCTAATAATAAAACGTCGCACGCGTAACGACAACGCACACACTGGAACTATTATTATCGCGCCAGTGCTGCCAGCCGACTACAACGGAGACGTGGACCACCGCCGTAACTGGAATATTAATGAAACAGGAGGATCCACCATTGTCTTCACGCCACGAACCAGGATTAACTTCGCACATCGTCCGCGCGGACCACCGCTGACGTCATCGCATTGCCTGCAGCAACATTTAAGACATTAAAAGAAAATTATTAAGCTCTCTCTCATTTCAAAATTAAAGACAATTGCAGTTAAATTATCTAATTTAAAAATACTGTCACAATATCAAGGTTCTATTTTGTTTAGTTCCAATAAATATTCTTTCCATTATTTTCGTCTTGTTGACAGTGTTGAAAACCCGCCAAATTAAAGTTCAATTAATAATTTTCTTTCAAAATTCTTCTCAGACATTTTGCTGCTCATCACAATTTTATTTTAATGTTTGTGTGTAACTTCTTTTGGAGGGAGTACATATTTTATTTTTGTGTGGTAAAATTAGCCACCATAAAATTACGTATATTACCAGCTGATGCTGCCCACCATTACTGCTTGAAAACTGACCAATAGTATTTTTGCACCTATTTTCTCGTTGGCTGTCAGCTTCAAAACAAAATTACGTATTTCGTGGGCATGTCTATGTAGGCCCCTACAATATTTATTTATTTATTTATTTTTCACTTTTGGAGGTTTACTGGAATTATATTGACTTTAATTGTTCATCTGGCCCCCATTAAAATGATTTATCGCATCTATGTAATAATTGTACTGAATTACCTAATTTATTTTGTTATTACGTAAACATTGGCATACCATATTTAGATTAAAATTGTCGTCTTATTGGCACCACATAAGATTCTGCAGGTTATGACAAAGACTATGCGAATTTTATTATTTTTTTTTTCGTCCATGACTAACAGGGGTAGCCAGATTTCTTGTATAGGTCATGTTTTATTATTTAAAAGTTTTTTTTTCAGAAGTAGGGAACCAGTTTCTTTACAATCTGTAAATAGATCTAGTTCTGCCTCCTGATGGAAATGAAAGAATGGTAGTGGGCCAATAATCGAACCCTGTGGAACTACATTTTGTTGGTGTTGTTGTGGTCTTCAGTCCTCAGACTGGTTACTCTATCCTGTGCAAGCTTCTTCATCTCCCAGTACCTACTGCAGCCTACATCCTTCTGAATCTGCTTAGTGTATTCATCTCTTGGTCTCCCTCTACGATTTTTACCCTCCACGCTGCCCTCCAGTACTAAATTGGTGATCCCTTGATGACTCAGAACTTGTCCTACCAACCGATCCCTTCTTCTAGTCAAGTTGTGCCACAAACTCCTCCTCTCCCCAATTCTATTCAATACCTCATCATTAGTTATGTGATCTAACCATCTAATCTTCAGCATTCTTCTGTAGCACCACATTTCGAAAGCTACTATTCTCTTCTTGTCTAAACTATGTATCGTCCATGTTTCACTTTCATACAAGGCTACACTCCATAAAAGTACTTTCAGAAACGACTTCCTGACACTTAAATCTATACTCGATGTTAACAAATTTCTCTTCTTCAGAAACGCTTTCCTTGCCATTGCCAGTCTACATTTTATATCCTGTCTACTTCCACCATCATCAGTTATTTTGCTCCCCAAATAGCAAAACTCCTTTACTACTTTAAGTGTCTCATTTCCTAATCTAATTGCCTCAGCATCACCCGACTTAATTCGACTACATTCCATGATCCTCGTTTTGCTTTTGTTGATGTTCATCTCATACCCTCCTTTCAAGACACTGTCCATTCTGTTCAACTGCTCTTCCAAGTCCTTTGCTGTCTCTGACAGAATTACAATGTAATCGGCGAACCTCAAAGTTTTTATTTCTTCTCCATGGGTTTCAGTACCTACTCCGAACTTTTCTTTTGTTTCCTTTACTGCTTGCTCAATATACAGATTGAATAGCATCGGGGAGAGGCTACAACCCTGTCTCACTCCCTTCCAAACCACTGCTTCCCTTCCATGTCCCTCGACTGTTATAACTGCCATCTGATTTCTGTACAAATTGTATATAGCCTTTCGCTCCCTGTATTTTACCCCTGCCACCTTTAGAATTTGAAAGAGAGTATTCCAGTCAGCATTCTCAAAAGCTTTCTCTAAGTCTACAAATGCTAGAAACGTAGATTTGCCTTTCCTTAATCTTTCTTCTAAGATAAATCGTAGGGTCAGTATTGCCTCACGTGGATTTCTACGGAATCCAAACTGATCTTCCCCGAGGTCGGCTTCTACCAGTTTTTCCATTCGTCTGTAAAGAATTCCGCGTTAGTATTTTGCAGCTGTGACTTATTTAACTGGTAGTTCGGTAATTTTCACATCTGTCAACACCTGCTTTCTTTGGGATTGGAATTATTATATTCTTCTTGAAGTCTAAGGGAATTTCGCATGTCTCATACATCTTCCTCACCAGATGGTAGAGTTTTGTCATGACTGGCTCTCCCAAGGCCATCAGTAGTTCTAATGGAATGTTGTCTACTCTGGGGGCCTTGTTTCGACTCAGGTCTTTCAGTGCTCTGTCAAACTCTTCACGCAGTATCATATCTCCCATTTCATCTTGATCTACATCCTCTTCCATTTCCATAATATTGTCCTCAAGTACATCGCCCTTGTATAGACCCTCCATATACTCCTTCCACCTTTCTGCTTTCCCTTCTTTGCTTAGAACTGGGTTTCCATCTGAGTTCTTCATATTCATACAAGTGGTTCTCTTTTCTCCAAAGGTCTCTTTAATTTTCCTGTAGGCAGTATCTATCTTACCCCTAGTGAGATAAGCCCCTACATCCTTACATTTGTCCTCTAGCCATCCCTGCTTAGCCATTTTGCACTTCCTGTCGATCTCACTTTTGAGACGATTGTATTCCTATTTGCCTGTTTCACCTACTGCACTTTTGTATTTTCTCCTTTCATCAATTAAATTCATTATCTCTTCTGTTACCCAAGGATTTCTACTAGCCCTCGTCTTTTTACCTACTTAATCCTCTGCTGCCTTCACTATTTCATTCCTCAAAGCTATCCATTCTTCTTCTAGTGTATTTCTTTCCCCCATTTCTGTCAATTGTTCCCTTATGCTCTCCCTGAAACTCTGTACAACCTCTGGTTCTTCTAGTTTGTCCAGATCCCATCTCCTCCCTCTATAGGTCATGTTCTATTATTTAAAAGGTTTTTTTCAGAAGTAGAGAACCAGTTTCTTTTCAATCTGTAAATAGGTCTAATTCTGCCTCCTGATCGAAATGAAAGAATGGTAATGGGCCAATAATCGAACCCTGTGGAACTACATTTTTTTACACATTTTTTATGACCGTATATCGTATTTTTTTTATACATTTCCCCTTAAAACAGCAAGAGTGAAGTTTCAGCAACAGAGCTAGCGCTCTTGTTGGAATGCACCTCATGATTCGGGAACTCCGCGGCCCGCATGTGGGAGCTCGTTCGCGGGCGACCGCGGCGGGTTGCCTGCGCAGTTGGCCCGCGGCCTGCGGTCGGCGCAGACCGGCGGGCTGCGTCTATTAGTCACGTTCCGCAGCGCTGGCGCTGCTGATCGGCCCAGATGCTCCCGTTGATAGGCGAGGCCGCGGCCAAATGCCAGCCCGCAGGTGCTAACCGCGCATGCGCGCTCCGGACCCGCCGCTGGCCAATCCGCTGGCCCCGCATGCCGCCGTATATCATTTGGCTCCGCGCGTGACAGCGCAAAGAAAAGTGCTGCCGGAGATACGGGCCACGGGGCAGCGGCAGCCCGCGCTCTGTTTACCCGCTGCCTGCGCGAGTGAGAAATCACAAAGGCGCATCGGGTTCTCGTGCCGGCGGCATCGCTGATACACTTTCGCAATGTCTGAGCTGAACACACGTCAGCGTACCCGCGAAAGGACACCTCTCTGAATTGACACGTGCCACACTCTATATCAGAGACTTTGTCGGCACCATTGTAACACATCGTTCCTGACTGCGAGCATAGTGTGGTCTCGGTTATTCCCGACACCAAAGCCGACTTCGAATAGCTGGTGGAGGAGGTGTAACTTTTACTCGGTCTAATTGACACTGCAAAAAATCTACATGTACATACATACTCCGCAATCCACCCTACGGTGCGTGGCAGAGGGTACCTGGTACCACAACAAGCATCTTCTCTCCCTGTTCCACTCCCAAACAGAACGAGGTAAAAACGACTGCCTATATGCCTCTGTACGAGCCCTAATTTCTCTTATCTTTGTGGTCTTTCCGCGAAATATAAGTTGGCGGCAGTAAAATTGTACTGCAGTCAGCCTCAAAT
The DNA here is from genome assembly GCF_023864275.1 of Schistocerca cancellata. Lineage (NCBI taxonomy): Eukaryota > Metazoa > Arthropoda > Insecta > Orthoptera > Acrididae > Schistocerca > Schistocerca cancellata. Next base: position 94,351,466 of record NC_064628.1, on the reverse strand, counting down.
GCTGGTTCTCCAAATTTCCTCACTAGCGATTCACTAAAGAACACCTCCTTTCCTCTAGAGACTCCCATCCGAGTTTCTGAAGCATTTCCGTAACATGATCAAACCTACCAGTAACAAATCTAGCAGCCCGCCTCTAAATTGCTTCTATGTCCTCCCTCAATCCGACCTGGTAGGGATCCCAAACGCTCGAGCAGTACTCAAGAATAGGTCGTATTAGTGTTTTATAAGCGGTCTCCTTTACAGATGAACCACATCTTCCCAAAATTCTACCAATGAACCGAAGACGACTATCCGCCTTCCCCACAACTGCCATTACATGCGTGTCCCACCTCGTATCGCTCTGCAATGTTACGCCCAAATATTTAATCGACGTGACTGTGTGAAGCGCTACACTACTAATGGAGTATTCAGACATTACAGGATTCTTTTTCCTATTCATCTGCATTAATTTACATATATCTACACTCCTGGAAATTGAAATAAGAACACCGTGAATTCATTGTCCCAGGAAGGGGAAACTTTATTGACACATTCCTGGGGTCAGATACATCACATGATCACACTGACAGAACCACAGGCACATAGACACAGGCAACAGAGCATGCACAATGTCGGCACTAGTACAGTGTATATCCACCTTTCGCAGCAATGCAGGCTGCTATTCTCCCATGGAGACGATCGTAGAGATGCTGGATGTAGTCCTGTGGAACGGCTTGCCATGCCATTTCCACCTGGCGCCTCAGCTGGACCAGCGTTCGTGCTGGACGTGCAGACCGCGTGAGACGACGCTTCATCCAGTCCCAAACATGCTCAATGGGGGACAGATCCGGAGATCTTGCTGGCCAGGGTAGTTGACTTACACCTTCTAGAGCATGTTGGGTGGCACGGGATACATGCGGACGTGCATTGTCCTGTTGGAACAGCAAGTTCCCTTGCCGGTCTAGGAATGGTAGAACGATGGGTTCGATGACGGTTTGGATGTACCGTGCACTATTCAGTGTCCCCTCGACGATCACCAGTGGTGTACGGCCACTGTAGGAGATCGCTTCCCACACCACGATGCTGGGTGTTGGCCCTGTGTGCCTCGGTCGTATGCAGTCCTGATTGTGGCGCTCACCTGCACGGCGCCAAACACGCATACGACCATCATTGGCACCAAGGCAGAAGCGACTCTCATCGCTGAAGACGACACGTCTCCATTCGTCCCTCCATTCACGCCTGTCGCGACACCACTGGAGGCGGGCTGCACGATGTTGGGGCGTGAGCGGAAGACGGCCTAACGGTGTGCGGGGCCGTAGCCCAGCTTCATGGAGACGGTTGCGAATGGTCCTCGCCGATACCCCAGGAGCAACAGTGTCCCTAATTTGCTGGGAAGTGGCGGTGCGGTCCCCTACGGCACTGCGTAGGATCCTACGGTCTTGGCGTGCATCCGTGCGTCGCTGCGGTCCGGTCCCAGGTCGACGGGCACGTGCACCTTCCGCCGACCACTGGCGACAACATAGATGTACTGTGGAGACCTCACGCCCCACGTGTTGAGCAATTCGGCGGTACGTCCACCCGGCCTCCCGCATGCCCACTATACGCCCTCGCTCAAAGTCCGTCAACTGCACATACGGTTCACGTCCACGCTGTCGCGGCATGCTACCAGTGTTAAAGACTGCGATGGAGCTCCGTATGCCACGGCAAACTGGCTGACACTGACGGCGGCGGTGCACAAATGCTGCGCAGCTAGCGCCATTCGACGGCCAACACCGCGGTTCCTGGTGTGTCCGCTGTGCCGTGCGTGTGATCATTGCTTGTACAGCCCTCTCGCAGTGTCCGGAGCAAGTATGGTGGGTCTGACACACCGGTGTCAATGTGTTCTTTTTTCCATTTCCAGGAGTGTATATTTAGAGTTAACTGCCATTCTTTACACCAATCACAAATCCTGTCCAAGTCATCTTGTATCCTCCTACAGTCACTCAACGACGACACCTTCCTGTACACCACAGCATCATTAGCAAACAGTCGCACATTGCTATCCACCCTATCCAAAAGATCATTTATGTAGACAGAAAACAACAGCGGTCCTGCTACACTTCCCTGGGGCACTCCAGATGATGCCCTCACCTCCGATGAACACTCACCATCGAGGACAACGTACTGGGTTCTATTACTTAAGAAGTCTTCGAGCCACTCACATACTTGGGAACCAATCCCATATGCTCGTACCTTGGTTAGGAGTCTGCAGTGGGGCATTGAGTCAAACGCTTTCCGGAAAAATGATTGTTATCCTATGAGTCTAAATATACCAGAAATAGGGCCTAATCGTTTCCAAAGTAGTAATTGTTTAGTGAAAAGTTGTATTCATCAAACTAACTGAGTACGCTGTTCATTTTGTCCTCTTTCCTTTTTCTGTCCATCTCATCCCTTCTCTCGTCCATCTCCTCCTCCTTCCTTTCTAGTTCCTCCTCCTCCTTTTTCTCTGTTCGACTTCTCCTCACCCTCTATCTGCCTATCTCTTTTTCTTTCCTTTGCCCATTCTAACAATACCACCACTTGCAACGTAGGTTAGATTAATAATGTTGCTCACGCAGCATGTGTTCGCTTTATCGGGCAACAACAAAGTTATTGACTGTGGGTGGTACCGTCAGAATGGAAATAATGAAATCACTGTAAAAAAGTCATTAATTTTGGCACTTATCTTGAGTGGATTCCCACGTAGATTTCGTCGAAGTTGTTAAGGCTGCTCTTGTGGATTCTAGGGCGATGGTTCAAATGGCTCTGAGCACTATGCGACTTAACTTCTGAGGTCATCAGTCGCCTACAACTTAGAACTAATTAAACCTAACTAACCTAAGGACATCACACACATCCATACCCGAGGCAGGATTCGAACCTGCGACCGTAGCGGTCGCTCGGTTCCAGGCTGAAGCGCCTAGAACCGCACGGCCACACCTGCCGGCGATTCTAGGGTGATTCCAGTTTGACTGCTAGAAGGTCCACATCTGTGTTTCAGCAATATTTGAAGGCCTAACAAATGCGGTTTCCAGGAAATTCTTAATGATCAAACAATCCCAGATCAGAACAATGGTATGGTAGAAATAATTTTTGACATGGTGTTTACGATCCACATTTTTATTAAACTTCTTGTAAATTCACATATACTTCTACTTAATTGTCACATCATCAAGAAAACAGTTTTGTATCAATCTTCATATATTTAATTTCCACTTTAACCAAACAGAAGTCTTGACTGTTCTTTTACAAAGCGAAATAACAACTTAACTTCTGCAAAGTGAAACAAAGACTGCTCTCTGTATGCATTCGCGCCAAAAACGGTTACAAGTAAGTCAAAGATTATGACAATCTCACAGAAATGAATACACACAAGAACCATATCACTGTAATATATCGATACATCGGAGTACCTATACATTAATAAAACCAAATGTGAATTTTGTCACAAAAATATGTCTGTTACTTTGCAGAAAAGTGGTACGATATTATTTGTATCGAGAACTGGGGTAGGAATACCGTAATGGTCACGTAAATAAAGAACCATTACACCGTCCATGTCCTCCTCTCTACTCTGACCATTTACCCCTGCCCCCTCTCTCTGGCTGTTCATCGCCTCAACCTTACCACGTTAGCCGGAATAGGATGCTAATAGTTCTTACCCCCACAGCATTTCTTTCCAGATCGTAGCTAAAAGGTAACAAATTTGGTTGAAATCGTGCCATGGACCTAGAATGAGCTTCTTACCCTGGTTCTGCCCATATATGCAGATGTCAAACATATTTCACATACATTTAACTCATTTAACACATAACAAAGGAAAGTTGCTACTCACCATATAGCGGAGATGCTGAGTCGCAGATAGGCACAACAGAAAGCCTGTCACAAATAAATATTTCGACCAATAAGACCTTCGTCATTTGACCAAGGCACATTTGACGAAGACGTTACTGGCCGAAAGATTTGTTTGTGACAGTTTTTCTGTTGTGCCTACCTGCGACTCGGCATCTTCTCTATGTGGTGAGTAGCAAGTTTACTTTTTATAATATGGTTATTTAACACGTGTTTGTACACATATCTCATGTGTATCTCCAGTGAATTTCGCCCTGCAGTTTCTTTTTCGCGCAGCTTAATTATGTGCTGCACAATGATAAAATTGCGCAGGCGTATCCACACAGGACATTGTGATCACGGTACGGGACTACAAGTCCCACCGCCACACCTTCACCTGCCCATGTTAGGCAAAATTTTCTGCCTGACTGATGTAGTACTACCACCGTCAGAGGGTGGTACGGGACCACAAGTCCCACCGCCACACCTCCAAAGTGAATTGCAGTGACGCAGTCACTGCCCTGTGGAAATTTACTGCCTCACCAATACAGTTAGACCGCAATAGACCGGTGATGCTGTATTGTAACATATCACCCCGGACTACAAGTCCATTTAAAAAAATAACCACCAACACACAAGCAAAAGCACCGCCACACCTTCACCTGCCCATGTTAGGCAACATTTTCTGCCTGACTCATGTAGTACTATCACCGTCAGAGGGTGGTACGAGACTACAAGTCCCACCTCCACACCTCCAAAGTGAATTGCAGTGACGCAGTCACTGCCCTGTGGAAATTTACTGCCTCACCAACACAGTTAGACCGCAATAGACCGGTGATGCTGTATTGTAAATATCACCCCGGACTACAAGTCCCACTGGTGGCTACTGTTTGGGAAATATGTTGCGAACAGAGTTAGTAGCAAAGGAGTAATAAACTTACACGTCATGCATGATGCGACTGTATTTCACGAATCTGAATGTTTATGACGTCATAAAGTATCTGTCGTACAATGAATTAGTTTTGTACTTGTATTCAACGGCGTAATTTGATAATGTCTGCGAAATATGTCGGGAATAGAGTTAGTAGCAACGAAGTAATGTAATTAAATGCCTAGCATGTTGCGGCGGTTTTTCACGTACCTCAATGCTTATGATGTCATATTTCCTGAACTGTATGTCGTGCAATGGTATAATTTTGCTGGCACATCCAGTGGTATATGTGACTAATGTCTGCTAAATGTATCGTAAATATGTTTAGTTAAAAAGGAAGTCATACTTCATGCGGCAGTTTTACTGCACGAGCAGCGAAAATGTAGTAAGCGACATATGATTTTCCTTTTATCATTGTGTGTGCATTGTTAGTGTGAAAAACTTTCGTAAAGGCTTGAAAATATGTGCGAAGTTTTTTGCGAGTCACGAAGTGCTCTTATTCTTAAATAATGGATGACTGAATTAGGGTTGTTGTTCGCGAGTTGTGGGCTACACTACTGTTTCGCGCCCATCTCCAGCCCTTTGATAGGTAGCTGGTTCCTACCCGCACACCGATTGTTTCTAGACAGTAAGTAAGTGATATGTGTGCCAAGTTTGGCTGATATCGGTCCTGCGGTTTAGGAGGAAATGTGGAAGATATATGCATACATACATACATACACACACACATATATACCTGCATATACGTATATGTACATCCATTTTTATGATGTGTATGAATAAGTTTGGAGCCTCCTACCTTAGAAAAGTCATTGTTGTATTTAGGTGGCGTGATTTCATGTTCGCGACTAGACTCGTTACAGGTCTACAGTAAATAAAACATAAACAATGTTGAAAACACAAGTAGTAGTACATAAGTAATTTATTGCAAATATTTGAAGTATAAATACTCATCTTTAGTACTGATGATAAGGCGTGGCACTGCAGTGAATGTCCTGAACTCTGGCCTAACCTTCTCAGTGGACACTTGCTAATCTGATACTTGGTCAATCTGGTCTGCTGTTGGACAGTTTATAGTTCATCTCCTCCCCCTCCTCTTCCGGTATCAGACAAAATTGCCTGTTAATGTATTCGTCTTTGCCAGGGTCTTTCTCTGTATCTTCCTTGGCATTTATAGACTACTTTCTAGACTTTACGTAGTGTCTGTCACTCCCCATTCTTTCAAGGAGTTCGTTCCATTTTCTTTTGTAATCTAGAATTTTATCATTTAGATAAAAAAAATGTTTAATTCTTCTCCAGTCTCTTCATTCCTTATTCTGTCTTCTGTTGTGCAACATTTAATTCTTCTCAGCAACTTCATTTCTTGTGCCTAAATACAGCTTTCTCGCTTTTTGGGTAAGCAATCACGTCTCGCGTACGGGAGTGTGGGGAATACAAAAGTTTTGTAGAATTTAATTTGAGTATCTTACCTAGTTTTGTTTTTAAGGTTTCTGTTAACTGTTCTACGTACTCATGTGAATTTACTAAGCTTAATTTCTGTATCTCTGCTGTAGGCATATGTCACCTCATATCCAAGTAACTGAAAAGATATAGCTGTTCTAAAATCTTCTGATATATCACTACTTCGGTTGTAATGGGTTCTTTCCCACCGAAGATCGTTGTCTTAGATTTATCTGTTGAGATATCTGTCAAATTTCTCACTTATTTCTTTCAGTAAGTAATTTCCTTTCTGGAGGTAGTCTTCTATACCTGCTAGGATCACTGGATCGTAAGTATATAGTAAGTTATTTAAAAGATTTCTCCTAATGTCCTCCATGGAATTCCGTTTCCCACATATCCATTATCTCATGTAGGTAATGTTGAACAAAATTTTTCGAGACATGGCAGCCTTGTCATACTCCTTTGTTATTTGGTATTTCATTAGCATTTTTCGGTTGATATCAAGTGGTAGTCGTGTTCAGACGTAAGCTTTTTATCACATTTATTAGAGATTTCGGATATCCGCTATTCATCATTACCTTCCAGAGTCTCTATCTGTTAAAATTCTCAAAAGCTTTCCTTAAAATGTATAACACTAATGCGTTCCTTTATTATGTCCTCTGTGTTTTTGTTTTATCTGCTGCATAATGTGCGTCTAGCGGTAGAGTTCTGCAACTATGCAGACGGGAGGTATTACTTTTCAGCACGACCTCGTACGTACAAGAAACACGTGAATAAAAGGAAGTGAAATGCATATGGGACAAAAAACAGCCTTTTCTTTAGTTGTAGACGTGGGCCACGTGTCCAAGATGATAATACAGGAGGAAGTGAGGAGCGAAAGGAAACAAAAGTGACGATGTAACTTCTGAACTGCACAACACTAGAATATAGTAACCTGGATCCCATAGAAAGAGTTAATCAGTCCTTCCTCTGTGACGTGTGCAACTGCCGAAAAGAGCGTTGTGGTATCACAGCCTAAAGGCTGGAAAAAGCCTTATTCCACAGAGAAAAGAAACTGGATCTAGCTTACACTGTAGTTTCGTAGAGTTTCGTGCTTATGTGAAAGATCTATGCGCGAAGCATACAACTACTACCACCGTCATATCTTAGCAAAAGATGTGGCCGAGAACCCGAGAAAATTCTGCTCCCTTGTAAAATCGCTAAGAGAGTCTAACGCTTCCAGCCAGTTATTCGTAGACCAATGTGGTATGTCATGTCCATTATAATTATCCGGGCTGTAATGCCGTGGTCGGTTGATGAATTCTGTGTCAATTCCCAACGTTTCCTTCCCGTCTGCGGAGGACATCTTCAAGGGGGTCTGTGGGTGTGTTGGACCTTCCATCGCGCTACAGACCCCCTTGAAGATGTCCTCCGCAGACGGGGACGAAACGTTGGGAATTGACACAGAATTCATCAACCGACCACTGCATAACAGCCCGGATAATTATAATGGACATGACATTTCCGGCCATGAAAGTCTACATTTTAGTATCAGTGTGGTATGGTGAAAGGTGGCTACACTGAGCCACAGCGCCAAAAATCGCGCCAGAGAGTATTGTTCCGCCGCCTCCACTGGCAGTGATTATTGAGACGCAGCGACAAGCAGTGCTTGCCGAGAAGTTGTGGTGGACACTGCTTGTGGCTGAAGTCAGAGTGAGATGCGGTAGTGGAGAGTGTTGTTCCATGTTTGTGCAGTTATTTGATGGGAGAGATAGCAGATGTTGTTCCAATGGAGATATTGTAATGATCTGAGTGCTTTTCGTCAATATAAATTAAGGTAACTACCTACTGTTCTTTATTTTCTTATTATTTGTGTGTCCTGAATAATGCTTCATTACAGGTTCAGTCAACAAAGCATCTGGCGTGTGTTCTTGTATTAGAGTGTAATTCTGGGTTTCTTGCACAATTATAGTATTTCTAATTATCTTTTATCACGTCAGTATAAATGGTATTTAAAATTTCTTGTCTTGTTGAAGAAGAACCGTGCCAGATGTGCGTTGAGTCACACTACCACACACAGAACAGCTACACTTGTGCTTTGTTGGCTTCGTAGGTTTTATAGTTGCTGGGGACTTAATTAATTAACTGTGTTAACGAAAATTTTCTTACATTCTTTGTTGTCATTCTAAGCAGTCAGATTGCGTAATAATACTAGTCAGGGCCAGCCGTTTACGAGACTTGCGTAATCGGACTTACAGCTACTAAAAAAATATTTTCATTAATATTTAATAAAGCCCCCATGCACGTGGCGACCGCTTCTTCGGATCGTCCCTTGGAATCTTCTGATTGTAAAAATAGTAGACCGTAGCATTGTTGTAGTAATTTGTAGTTTAGTAATTGTAGTCTGTTTTGCATGTGTGGATTTGGTAATTGTCATTCTTCTAATGGTATTTCATAATTTAATTTTGTTGTCTTGTATACGCGTTTGACAATCTAGTGCAATTATTTCAATTGTTCGTTAATCGTGTTTGAGGGAAACATTGCATGTAAATGGTATTGTTGGAGATAAAGAGTCATTGTGTGTAATTTTCGTACAGTGACGAATTTTTTATGTTTTGTAAATGATTACGCGATCTATGAAAAAGGCAAAAATGATGAATAGTGAGAATGACGAAATTGTTAACATGGCGAACTCGCCAACAGAGGAAAACAGTGTGATGAATAATGAAGTGGAAAACAATGTAGTAAGTCGGGAAAATAGTCCGGAACCATTTCAAAATTTTTCTCAATCAGAAAATTCACAGAATACGAGATTAACGATAGAAGATTCTGAAATAGTATCGAACACAGATAGCTTTACAGCTATGACGAAGGAAGCTGGTTTTGTGGGAAATGTTAGGGGCGAAAGGAATTTCGAACAAGTTAATATGGAGCAGTTGATGAGTGTAATATTAAATTTTCGATCTGAATTTAAAACAGAGATAGGAACAATTAAAACTGAGATGGGAACAATTAAAACTGATATGGGAACAATGGAAACACGGTTAGACTCACTTGGATCGCAGTTAGGATCTGAATTAAAAACACAGATTGGAACTTTGGCAACACGATTAGAAACTGATATGGGAACAATGGAAACACGGCTAGACTCACGAATAGGGACATGTTTCAAAAACATGAAAGATGAATTAAAGAAAGAAATTAGAGAAGAAGTACAACCGATTTTGAATTCTCACAATAATAGATTAATTGCAGTAGAGATTAGACAAAAGGAACAGGATAGAGAACAGGAAGAAAGAGATCGCGTGATAGTACAGAAATTTTCAGAGTTAAATTTACAACGTGCAAACGATAAGGAAGAAATATTTGAAAGAATCGAGGAATCCGTACCAAATGACAGGTTAAATAACCTAACACAATAATATGAACAGCTAGCTACCAAATGTGTCAATACTGAAACCCGAGTCGCGACACTTACGGAAGACGTAAATAAACAGAAAGAACAATTAGGTGACTTATCGGAAAGAGTTGAGGAAATTTCAGATAAACTGACAAATCTTATTTTACATGGGGACAGAGATTCGGATGATACAGCACCATTGCCATTTGCAGAAACCGAAGAGTATCAGAACATAAATAAACATGTTGAAAATCAGGGAAAATTTAATGAACGCGTGAAAAGGGAATTTGAGGCATTAAAAAAGCAAGTCAAACAGATCGAAGGCGAAATTGTAGGAAAAGACAGCAAAAGAAATTTGGAATCACAGATAGCAGAGGGGTTTGAAGAAAATAATTTGTTTCATTTACGGAATGCGACAAGAGAGCGCCAGGCGCGCGAACTTGACAATAATCGTCATTGGGACTGGGACAGACGCGGTAGGTCTTTGTCGCCACGAGGCGAAAACTTTGACTATAAACACTTTTTGACTGTTCGGAAATTTAAGATCTTCCGCAATTCTAAGAATGACATACATCCATGTGCATGGTTAGATCAATTTATGTACGCACTTCCACCAAATTGGCCACTAAGTCACAAACTGGAATTTATGTGTGGGTATATGAAAACGAACCGGCGACGCGGATGCGCGCACTCATTAGAGATTGTAATAATCTGAATGATTTTTATCATGCATTTCTATCGGCATATTGGTCCGAAAACACGCAAGACAGAGTCAAACACAGTCTTATCGTGCAGCGTAATTTCAAACAGTCTGAATTCCGCACGCCAGCGGAATATTTTGAAGACATAATTCGAAAGAATCAGTTCCTTTCCAACCCTTATAGCCCGACTGAATTAATTCGCATTTGTTTAACTAAGCTGCCACAATCCATAAGACAAATTGCTTTAGCTGGAAGATGTAAAGACGACATCGAGACTTTTAAGACTTTGTTGCAAGAACTTGAGTATGACAACGACGACGGGACTTCTTGTAACTTTTTCAGTAATAGTAATTACAATAGATTTTCAGAGAAAAGGGATAGTGATCGGAACGGACGTTATATGGGTAATATTGACAATGACAGACGTAACAGACAGGACAATAGATACCAGCCTTATGACAATAACAGATGTTCTAACAGAGATTACACAGACAATTATAACAACGGTAATTCGTACCGGAATGATCAATCATATGGAAACAGCAATCGGTATCACCAAGACAGAAATTATTCATACAGTAATAGAAATTCTTACTACAGAAATAACCAGGGTAGTAGATACAACAATAATTTCAGAAGTGACAGTCGAAATTACACAAGAAGTAGTTATGCAGACAGACAGGAAAACAGAAATTTTAATAACAGACACAACCAAGAATTTGTATCTAACAGACAGGAGGGACCTAATTGGCATCCTCCACGTGACAGAACTTCAGAGAGACAAGTGCAAATCGTAGAAATGGATCCGCGGGATGACGGAATACTCAAAGACGTGACGCAAACAATCGACAATGACTTGCAGCTTCGGCTTCTGGCAGCAATATAGACGGTTCAGAAAGTAATGACACTACGACTTTACACTACGTACGCCTGGAAGACATGAGAGACATTTTGTTAGACGAAAAGGAAAATAATGTAGACGCATTTTTACATCCTGTTATTGAAGTATGTGTGGGTAAGAATAAGTTCACTGCAGTTTTAGATTCTGGGAGCCCATTGAATGTCATTAGTGAATAAGTTTTTCGTATATGTGAAAGAACTATTGCCTGTCCTGTGTTACCTATTTCTAAAACTACAATTCGAGGAGCGATTTCTGAAAAAGGTGTAGAAGTTAAACAACAGACCAATCTAAATTTCAATTGTCAAGGATACGAATTTTCTGCTAATTTTATTATTGTTCCATTACTCAGTACACAAATTGTATTAGGTATGGAGTTTCTTAACGCACATAAGGCAATTTTGAACTTTAAAGAAGGAAGTGTGAATTTGACTGTTGCCGGAATGCCGAAATGTTTGAAATTTTTCGAGTGTTTAACAAGATCTGAGTCAGATACAAAATGTTTAAGGTTTCTTACTTCTGACGTTTTCGTTGAGCATTATGACGACAATGTGTTTATTCATGACAATGACAATAGATACAGAGACGCGATGGATGATATAATTAATAGCGAAGAACTAATTAATGAAAAGGTTAACAAAGCTGAAGTGCCAGATGACGTTGCAAGAGAACAGCTGCACCAAATTTTGACTTCACATGCTACAGTGTTTAGTCATCACACGGGAACTATACAAGGCTTACAATATTTATTTAAAGTAAAAGAACACACACCATTTCGAGGGAAAACGTACGCTATTCCTTTGGCTTACAGAAACAAGGTTAAGAATGAACTTCAGTACATGTTAGAGCAGGGCATTATTGAGCCTGCAGTCAGTCCTTATACTAGCCCATTACACGTTGTTCTTAAAAAGGATGGGTCAATTCGTTTGGTTCTGGATTCCTGACAGATAAATAATATCATCATTCCTGAAACTGACCGTCCACAAAATTTAGATGAACTTCTTCAACATTTTCATGGAATTAAAGTTTTATCCACGATTGATATGCGCGCAAGTTTTTGGCAAATAGAACTCCACCCTGATTGTAGAAAATATACTGCCTTTTTAGCCTTTGGTAACTGTTACCAGTTTCGGAAATTACCGTTTGGACTTACTGTATCTTCGGCAGCATTCATCCGTAGCTTAAATGAAATTTTACCTGTTTATCTTCGTGACAATATTACTTCATATGTTGACGATATTCTTATTGCTAAACGTTCTTGGAGTGAGCACAACAAAATTTTGGATTCATTATTACGTATTTTTGCAAGAGTTGGCATTACTGTGAACTTAGAAAAATCTGAATTTGGTCGTTCTCAGGTGAAATTTCTCGGTCATATTATTTCTACAGAAGGTATTCTTCCTGATCCAGAAAAATTAGACGCTATTCGTAATTATGCTGTTCCTACCACAAAACGTGATGTTCGTAGTTTTCTTGGTGTCTGTAATTTTCTTAGACGCTTTGTTAGATTGGACAATTTGGCCACACCTCGTTTATGTGAACTATCTGGAAAGAAATCTAATTGGTGTTGGGATGAGGAAGCTCACTCAGAATTTGAACAACTCCGTGATGCTTTAGTTGCTGCTCCACTTCTTTCACACCCGGATTTATCTAAAGATTTTTGTTTGGCGACGGACTCATCATACAAAGGCCTAGGTGCACATTTATTTCAAGAGATAGAAGAAAACGGCGTTGTAGTACAAAAGACTATTGCATTTGGAAGTCGTGTTCTCTCTAAATCAGAAAAGAATTATTCGATTACGGAACTTGAAGCTTTGGCTGTTGTTTGGGCTTTTACAAAATTTCGCACATTTTTGTTGGGCAGACATACTAAGGTTTACACCGATCATCGAGCTCTGGAGTTTCTTATGTCGACAAAATTAACGCATGGCAGATTGTCACGATGGGCGTTGTACCTACAGGAATTTGATTTTAGTATTGTTTACATACAGGGTTCTTCAAATATTGTGGCTGATGCTTTATCACGTGCACCTATGGGTTTGAAACAAAGTGCTGAAGAGGACTGCAAGGAAAACAATTATTGTTTGATGTATATTCAAGGTGTTGCGTTTGAGAACTTTATTTCGTCTTCGCTCCAGGACATCGCTAAGGAGCAAAATAAGGATCCAATCTGGAAGGACATTAAGGAGAAGTGGAGGAGAAAGGAAAGCGTAGCGATTAGACAGCATTATTTAGTTCGCAATGACATTCTTTTCAAACGAAAATCGGTCGACAACTCTGTTTGGTTAGTTTGTATTCCTGATGAGTGGGTGAATCAGCTGATTTGGTATACGCATTTCAGTTATGCACACTTTGGTCCCAGAAAATGCTTTCATAAATTACGAGAAAATTGCTACTTCAATAATATGCAAAAACGTATTCGATTTGTTCTTGCCAAATGCAAATTATGTCAAAAGGCTAAGCCGCCGACAGTTTCTCACAGAGCACCGTTGTTTCCTATCATTCCAGCAAAATTAAAGGACATGGCTGCAGTTGATTTGTTCGGTCCAGTGGTTCGATCTACTAATGGTTTTGCGTACATTTTCGTAGCAGTGGAGTTGACATCAAAATATGTGTGTTTTACACCGTTACGCAAAGCAACAGCTCGTTCAGTATCTAATGCTTTCATTAACCATTTTCTTAAAGAAGTGGGTCATGTTGATAAGGTTATATCAGATAATGGATCACAGTTTCGTTCTAAAATTTGGCTTCGTACTCTACGGCGTCGTAAAATTAAACCAATTTTCATTTCACTTTTTCACCCTCAATCTAACGCTTCAGAGAGATGGATGAAGGAAATCAATAAATTGTGTCGTCTTTATTGTCATCAGAATCACAGAACTTGGGATCAGTATCTTCATATATTTCAAAACATTCTGAATGAACTTCCTAACGACTCAACTTCTTTACCGCTTTTTACTGATATTAAAAATCAAAGCACCGACAAATCGCATTTCTGAAATCGTTCCTTTTCCGCCTACACGGAAACTGCGGCATTCTGAAATTGTCAACCTGGCTCTACAAAATATTGCATCTGCGGCTGCTAGAAGAGAGAAATCAGCTAAGCGTCCTGGTCGTTTAAAAATCTTGTCAGTTGGTCAGAAGGTGTTAATTAAGTCTCACCGTTTGTCTCACAAAGGAAAAGGCTTGTGTCGCAAATTTTTTCTGCTTTATAACGGTCCATATAGAATTCGCAAAATTATTCATGATAACACTGTTGAAGTAGAAACTCTTAAATCACGACGCTCTAAGGGAATACATCATATATCTAACGTTAAAATTTTTGTGGAATGATATACTTTTGAAAAATTTTTGTAGAATGACATACTTTTGAGAAACTAACAGTTGTATGTAAACACACGGAGAGTACAAGGATACCGCGCTGTGTTTTGGCGGCGGCATATACTCAAAGCAACAGTCAAGTCTGCGCGCCGCACAAGGCAGTCGTTGACCGCAAACAATCACTTCCTACGTCACGCGCCTACAGCTGATCGAGCGCTCAGTGCGAATGCACTGACAGCCGTAAACAAATACACAGTCTTTCTCCGAATAAAATCAGTATAAAGCTATAATGACTTGATGAATTATGTATTAACATTCAGTATTTTTCAGGATACCGTTCTATAACATATTTAAGAACTTCAGGTAAATTCTGTGCGTGTCCGACGTTAAGACGACTTGCTATCGAGAAAATTTCAGGAAAAATGTCATTTCGAAGAAGAAAGTAATAAACTAAAAAGGTAATTATTAATTGAGTTTATTTTTCAGGTAACATATTTCCACTTAGGTACGTACTTTAGACGTAATTTGCTGCTCGCGATTACGTGATTCATACTTTGTGCTAAATTTCATGTTCTATGAAATTACTTGTGAAGCGACGTGCTTGCGTACGTTAACTGATTTTGACAATGATTATTACTGAACTGGATTGTTACTTGTGTATATTATGCATCGCTTGGCTGCACTGCTTTTTCACTGATGTCATATTTTTTAATTATGTGCCTGCTGTGCCTATTTATTTAAATTATAATTGTCACCTGATTAATTGTGCTGATGTGGTTAGGTATGTAAGTTATACTTTGTGATTTATCTGCTTGCGCCTTCATGTTTACTTATTAAGATACGATGCTAATGACCTGTTTGGTACGTAAGATATATGTTTGCTGCTATGCGTATGGATTGCACATTTACACATTTCTGCTTGTTGTCATAACTATACTTTAATTTGGTATATAGCAATGCTGATGTACAGTGTACGGACATGGAGTGTGGGTTACGATGTGGTATGGGTTACGGATTGTTCGCTTGGCGAAGCCTCGTTATAGAAATTGTGCTGCATCCACTTGTTGACATTCTGTTCACTACTGGTATATTTACTCGCTGCTGCTTGTTTTGCTTACGCTCAGTGCTTTATATTTTAACATAAGAAAATGAACTGCAGTAATTCGACGAGCGACTTTAGTACAAGAAACATCATAGAAGTCACATGAGCTGGAGGTTTTATGAAAGCTGTGTAAATGTATGCCAATAGGAAGGAAGCTAACGACATGACATACCAACACAGTTATTACACTACATTTTTCGTGAGCAATTGAAATAGGAAGTGACACTTGACACAAGAAATACTCCACATGTTTGCTTCTGTTTGCCATAATTCTTGAAGTGGTGTACACACTGTGAAATATTAGGATCATTCACACTCCGTAATCGTACTTAATTACTGAGAGTTATTCGAACTAAGTCTGTTAGAGGTCATGTATGCATTCTTTGTTTATAATTCATAATGAGTAGAAGATTTTGGTCAGATGGATTACACAGAGGTTGTGTGTTGACAGTGTGTCTTCGGATTGTATGGGATGAGGAGGTTTGCATTAGGATTTTATCTGTACTCGATCGAGGAGACTGACTAGAGGAAAGAGTTGTTATGGAAGTGAAATGATACTGGCAATAAGGTTTATATGTATCGACGTATTGAAGAGGTATTATGGAGGTATTGAGATTATATGAAGTTGATTGGAGTTATGGTGTATAAGAGGTAAAATAAGTGAGGTGCATATTTTTTTTTTTTTTTGTGTTGTTGGTCTATATGGAACAAGGAGGATGAAGATAGCAGACTAGAACACTAAAATGGAAGGAAGATTGTCTACACACACTTTGTTAAATCACTAAGCAGTATGTATTTTTTTTTTTTTTTTTTTTTTTTTTTTTTGAGAGAGGAAGTTGCATATCTTGGCACACTGACAGTTGTTCAGCAACCGTACATTTTGATCTGGCTTGGCAAACATTGGTCTTGACATGATGACTATGACGTTGACTTAACTATTATTGACTGTTATACATTGCTGTCACTACTACTTGATACACATGATGAACATGAAATTTTGACAGAAGTGGATTCACACAGTTAACACTATCCAATTACACAGTAGTACTTAATGTGGATGAAAGATGAGTGAGTGTGTTTTGTGTGTTTTCCTTTCCTAATCCTACCCACCTATCTCCTAAATATTATTTTATTTGTTTGTAGTGGCTTGCACTGACACCCATAAATATTATAGGTTTACTGATATTTGTGTATTTGTAATAGTAATATGACAATTATCTGATATCATTTGTGTGTTTGTTATGATTTGTATGTTTAGTGTAACAGCATTGATAATAATTTTGTAAAAGCAATTGTGTGTGCATTCAAACTGTTGTTCACACCTGCACCTGTTCAACATTGCTGGGTGCCACTGATGGAACTGCTTCTACTGAAATGGTGTCACTTGTTGCTGTAGCACCTATTCAACATTGCTGGGTGCCACTGATGGACTGCTTCTACTGAAATGATGTCACCTGTTGGAGTCTGCACCTGTTCCACAATGCTGGGTGCCACTGATGGACTGCTTCTACTGAAATGATGTCACCTGTTGGAGTCTGCACCTACTCGACATTGCTGGGTGCCACTGATGAACTGCTTCTACTGAAATGATGTCACCTATTGGAGTCTGCACCTACTCCACAATGCTGGGTGCAACTGATGGAACTGCTTCTGGTGAAATGATGTCACCCGATGGTGTCTGCACCTGTTCCACAATGCTGGGTGCCACTGATGGACTGCTTCTACTGAAATGATGTCACCTGATGGTGTCTGCACCTGTTCCACAATGCTGGGTGCCACTGATGGACTGCTTCTACTGAAATGATGTCACCTGTTGGAGTCTGCACCTACTCGACATTGCTGGGTGCCACTGATGAACTGCTTCTACTGAAATGATGTCACCTATTGGAGTCTGCACCTACTCCACAATGCTGGGTGCAACTGATGGAACTGCTTCTGGTGAAATGATGTCACCCGATGGTGTCTGCACCTGTTCCACAATGCTGGGTGCCACTGATGGACTGCTTCTACTGAAATGATGTCACCTGATGGTGTCTGCACCTACTCGACATTGCTGGGTGCCACCGATGGACTGCTTCTACTGAGATGATGTCACTTGTTGCTGTCAGCACCTATTCAACAGTGCTGGGTGCTACTGCTGGAACTGTGAACTACTTGTTGTGAAAATTTGTATAAACTGATTTTTTGTGTATTACTGTTTGTGAAACGTTATAAGACTCTTACCTGCTCATATTCGTCATTGCTGACGCTATCGATTGAATTGTTTAACCACATGATATTTCTGTAAACTATTATGTAAAGTCATATGTATGAAAGAATTTGTATTCCTTACTATATTTTATATATTAGGCTATTGAAAGGTCAGTGCAAAGCCAAAATTTTATCTAGTTATATGATATTTACGTGTTAATATTATCTTTTATTTTTGTCTGTATTTTTTTTTGACGAATTTGGTGGTATTTTCACCACCAATGCTGGCAAAAATACCATCAAATTCTAGCCCGTGGAGGAAGGGCATATGAAAGGTGGCTACACTGAGCCACAGCGCCAAAAATCGCGCCAGAGAGTATTGTTCCGCCGCCTCCACTGGCAGTGATTATTGAGACGCAGCGACAAGCAGTGCTTGCCGAGAAGTTGTGGTGGACACTGCTTGTGGCTGAAGTCAGAGTGAGATGCGGTAGTGGAGAGTGTTGTTCCATGTTTGTGCAGTTATTTGATGGGAGAGATAGCAGATGTTGTTCCAATGGAGATATTGTAATGATCTGAGTGCTTTTCGTCAATATAAATTAAGGTAACTACCTACTGTTCTTTATTTTCTTATTATTTGTGTGTCCTGAATAATGCTTCATTACAGGTTCAGTCAACAAAGCATCTGGCGTGTGTTCTTGTATTAGAGTGTAATTCTGGGTTTCTTGCACAATTATAGTATTTCTAATTTTCTTTTATCACGTCAGTATAAATGGTATTTAAAATTTCTTGTCTTGTTGAAGAAGAACCGTGCCAGATGTGCGTTGAGTCACACTACCACACACAGAACAGCTACACTTGTGCTTTGTTGGCTTCGTAGGTTTTATAGTTGCTGGGGACTTAATTAATTAACTGTGTTAACGAAAATTTTCTTACATTCTTTGTTGTCATTCTAAGCAGTCAGATTGCGTAATAATACTAGTCAGGGCCAGCCGTTTACGAGACTTGCGTAATCGGACTTACAGCTACTAAAAATATTTGCATTCATATTTAATTTTAATAAAGCCCCCATGCAATGGCAGTTCAAGACAGCAAAACGAAATCCGAAGTTTTAAATTTAACGTTTAAGAAATAGTTCACGTAGGTGAATCGTACAAACACGCCGTCATTTAACCATCGAACAGACTCCCATATGGACTACATAGTAATATGCATCCCTGGCGCTGAGAAACAACTGAAAGAGCTGAAAACAAGTAAGTCACCAGGTCCGGATGGAATCCCAGTTCGGTTTTACGAAGAGTATTCTAAGGCGTTGGCCACTTACAAACTTTATATTTGTAGGGACTTTCTCGCCCAGCTAAAAGTACCAAGCGACTGGAAAAAAAGCAGCTGACCCCTGTGTATAAAAAGGGTAAAAGGACGGTCCCACAGAATTGCAGACCAATCCCCGTAACATCGGTTTGCTGCAGAACCCTTGAACATTTTATCAGTTTGAGTATAATAGATTTTTTTGAAACCGACGAACGTATGTCTACGAATCACAACGGTTTTGGAAACCACCGCTTGTGTGAAACTCAGCTTACCCTTTTCTCACACGACACACTCCGAGATATGGATGAAGAGCCACAGGCAGATCTCATATTTTTAGATTTCCTGAAAGTATTTGATACTGTACCCCATTGCAAACCGTTAATTAAAGTACGAGCATATTGAATAGTTTTCGAGATATGTGAATGGCTCGAAAACTTTTGAAGTAATAGAACTCAGTATGTTGTTCTCGGTGACGATTGATTATCAGACAAGGGTCTCTTCAGGAGTGCCGCATGGAAATGTGACAGGATCGACAGTATTTGCTGTACACATGAATGATCTGGCGGACAGAATGGGCAGCATTTTGAGATTCTCTGTTGATGATGCTGTGCCGTACTGTTAGAAGTTGAATGATTGTAGGATGACACAAAACGACTTAGACAAAATGTATAGTTGGTGTGTTGAGTGGTAGCTGGCCCTAAACATACAAGTTAATGTGTAGGAAAACAAATCAAACCAGTAATGTTCGCATAGAGCATCAGTAATTTCGTGCTACACAAAGTCACGCCATTTAAATATCTGGCCGTAAAGTTGAAAAACGATATGAAATAGAACAAGCATGTGAGGATCGCGGTATTGAAGGCGAATAATCGACTTCTGTTTATTGGTAGAATTTTGGGAGATTATGGTTCATCTGTATAGGAGACCCCATACAGAACACTAGTGCGACCTGATCTGAAGTACTGCTCCAGTGTTTGGGATTAGCTTCAGTTCAGATTAAAGGACGACGTCGAGGTATTTCAGAAGAGGGTTGCTACATTTGTTACCGTTAGGTCCGAACAACGTGCAAGTGTTAAGGAGATTCTCTGGGAACTCAAATGGTAAATCCCTGGAGCGAAGGCGGCGCTCTTTTCGAGGAACGCTATAGAGAAAACGTAGATAATCGGCATTTGAGGCTGACTGCAGAAGATCCTTCTTCTGTCAACATACTTTCCGCGCAAGAAACACGGAAAGAAGATACGAGAAATTAGGGCTCATACGGAGGAATATACACTCATGCTCATAAATTAAGGATAATGCTGACACATGGTGAAACAACGCTCTGGTGGGCGGTTTGCGGGTTTAAATCACCTCGGGGTATGATCA
The DNA here is from genome assembly GCF_023864275.1 of Schistocerca cancellata. Classification (NCBI taxonomy): domain Eukaryota; kingdom Metazoa; phylum Arthropoda; class Insecta; order Orthoptera; family Acrididae; genus Schistocerca; species Schistocerca cancellata. Next base: position 94,331,003 of record NC_064628.1, on the reverse strand, counting down.
TGCGCTGTATCTGACCTGCGGTCATCGCACTGTGGCGCTGGCAGCAGTCCACTCACGCAGAGGTGTGTTGGTGCATGTCAGAGTACGGTGCAGCGAGTAAGTGTGCAGACGTTTCCAGACGTGCTAATGGTGACTGTGTTGACAATGGCTCAAAGAACATATATTGACGACGTTATGCGGGGTAGAATACTATGGCTGGTCAAACACAGCAGGTGGTAGCACGGGCCCTCCGTGTGCCACGAAGTGTGATCTCAAGATTATGGCAACGATTCCAGCAGACAGGAAACCTGTCCAAGCATTACAGTACAGGATGTCCACAGTGTGCAACACCACAAGAAGACCGATATCTCAACATCAGTGCCCGCAGACGGCCACGGAGTACAGCAGGTAGCCTTGCTCGCGACCTTATCGCAGGCACTGGAACTGTTGTCTCCAGACCCACAGTCTACAGACGACTGAACACACATGGTTTATTCGTCCGGAGACCTGCAAGGTGCATTCCGCTGACCCCTGGTCACAGGAGAGCCCGAAAAGCCTGGTGTCAAGAACACAGTACATGGTCATTGGAACAGTGGTCCCAGGTTATGTTCACGGACGAGTCCAGGTGTAGTGTGAACAGTGATTTTCGCTGGGTTTTCATCTGGCGTGGAGCAGGAACCAGATACCAACCCCCAAATGTCCTTGAACGGGACCTCTATGGAGGTCGTCGTTTGGTGGTGTGGGGTGGGATTACGATTGGTGCACGCACACCCCTCCATGTCTCTGACAGAGGAACTGTAACATGTCAGGTGTATTGGGACGTCATTTGGCACCAGTATATCCGCCTTTTCAGGGGTGCACTGGGTCCCACCTTCCTCCTGATGAATGATAACGCACGGCCCCACCGAGCTGCCATTGTGGAGGAGTACCTTGAAACAGAAGATATCAGGCGAATGGAGTGGCCTGCCTGTTCTCCAGACCTAAACCCCATCGAGCACGTCTGGGATGCTCTCGGTCGACGTATCGCTGCACGTCTTCAAACCCCTGGAACACTTCAGGAGCTCCGACAGGCACTGGTGCAAGAATGGGAGGCTATACCCCAGCAGCTGCTCGAGCACCTGATCCAGAGTATGCCAACCCGTTGTTAGGCCTGTGTATGTGTGCATGGTGATCATATCCCATATTGATGTCGGGGTACATGCGCAGGAAACAATGGTGTTTTGTAGCACACGTGTTTTGGGACGGTTTTCTTAATTTATCACAAATACCGTGGACTTACATATCTACGTCGTGTGTGTTCCCTATGTGCCTTTGCTATTAGCGCCAGTTTTGTGTAGTGCCACGTTGTGTGGCACCAGATTCTGCAATTATTCTTAATTTATGAGCATGAGTGTGGGTAGATGTCGACTGCCACCCAGATGAGGACACAGACGCGACCACATAATGACAAGTTTACATTACGCCGCGTAAATACACTATCTGATCAGAGGTAAATGGATATTTATTAACGTCCACGCTTCGCTTTTATGACAGCTTGACCTCTGCTGGGGACACCTTCAGCGATGTGCATGAGTATTTCTGGACAAGTGACAATCTTTTCTTCTCAAGAGCCGAAACCGGAGAAGATAATGTTGTTGGAAGCTACGGTCTGGAGCGAACTCGACGTTGTCCAAGATGTGACCGCTTCCCAGTACACCAGAGACCACTGATGCGACGACAACGGTGGGACTGAGGTCTTCTGCGTAGCGTTGTCACTAGATGTCTAGCCAGAGGAATCTGGAAGGATCAAGTAATACTCTGTGGGCTGGTCTCGTAATATCACTATGTCTGTAATTTAAGGCATCATCACAGCTGGGAAACTTCTATTAGTTGAAACGTTTTTTTTGTTAGAGGAACTGGCGAATAAATAGGACAAAGTTTGTAGACAAATGCGGACAGAGCTTCTTCCACAATTCTAATGATATATCCTGTACAGAATTGGATGGAAAACATTGGAGATGACTAAGATTCTCCTGTTGGCAAAAACCTGAACAAAATATAATTGAGCTAGTGTACTTTTTTTTAATGAACCTATATTTAATGATATACCAAGTGTAGTATGCAAGTACAGATGGAGATAGGTTAGAGAGTCATATCAGAGAGGAAAAGAAAGCTTGGAACAGAAGCAAATGTCTCAATGAAAAAGAAAAAAAAATATTCAGCCACATCTTTGGAATAAGGCACGAAAGTTTATTGTTCAATCATTTTCTTCTGTGTACAACTGTAATTTGTCTATAGCTCATCAGTTAATGTGTCACATATTTTATATTAGTCAAATAAACCTACATCGTATTTACGGTGAAATAATTTTCCTTGTTTTATTCCTAATTCCAACATTAATATTTATCATCTCTGGAAATGGAGATACTCTGTACATGCGGTAGTTTAAAATCTTCGATCCAACAAAATGTCACTGCACGACATGCTTATCTTTGTACCTGATGATGGCATAACAGCCGAAAACCGGTTCGTGAGACAAATAATGAATATAGTAGAATATTACACCAGTGTTGTGTATGTTTCATTCGTAATGTGTAAAATATTCTATCAAGTTCCGATGGAACAGTCAATCAATGCGAATATAATACCTGCAGGCAACTGGGGAGGAGGTTGATGTACAATTATTTCAACTGCGCATGGGTGTGGCTATCACTTCATTCCACCCCACTATTTTACGTGAGTCAAAAGAAACCATATATAATATAGTGGCTGATATATAACTCGAAAATGAGAAGCTTAAGACAGTGTCATAACAGACTTATATTATTGTTTAAATGATATTTTCGCAATTTGACTTTACTAACTTCTTTAGTTTATATTATTATAATGATTTCGGTTTAAGCCATTATCAAGTACAATAATATTGGGTATAATTAGTCATGTTTAAGTGAGCTCATCGTCAGTATCTATCGAAATGGGTGTCACAGGGTGTAGATAAGTGTTATAAGAGCGTAAGGCTGAAATCGTTATGCTAATATAAAATAAAGTTTGTGCAAACAAGTGGAGGGAATATCATTTAAACATTACTGCACGTCTGTGGTCCAAAAATATGAAAAGATTATCAGATTATATTATTTGAGACTAATGGTCTTAGGAGCATGACGTATTTCTTTTTAATAGATATATGAAGTGTTGTTTAATTTTTTACTACATTTTGAAACTTTCTTAAAAGGTACTGAACATTTTTATGAATACTATTTACATTATAATCTTTCCCTCATTGTTGCTGCGAACCTATAGATGATGTGGGAGAGTAAATAAGGTGTTTTATCCCAGTACTGTAATACTATGCAGAAATTCTTATCTAAATAATATGCATGAGTGCCAATAAATATCTGTCTTCCAAAAATTTAACTGTCTCCACTTTAAAGGATAATACGAGTATAACGGCATGTAACAAGACGGGGTTCAATTGCAGAAATGATTCAAATGGCTCTGAGCACTATGGGACTTAACATCTATGATCATCAGTCCCCTAGAACTTAGAACTACTTAAACCTAACTAACCTAAGGACATCACACACATCCATGCCCGAGGCAGGATTCGTACTTGCAACCGTAGCAGCCGAGTGGTTCTGGATTGATGCTCCTAGAACAGCTCGGCCACCGCGGCAGGTCCATATTCAATTACCATCTGAAAACATTCGCTCCTAATAAGAAATGAGGAATAATTTAAGATTCAATGTCGTGTAGAAACGTTATGAGTTGTTACACCATGTGACAAAGAAAAGAAAAATATTTTAAATAATTTTAGCCCAAACTTTGTGGAACTGGGAAGGAAATTTGCGTTACTGCGAGTTTTTCAACTGTATAGTTGGAGATCTTGAACTGAGATGCACATTCTTTTGCGTTCTTCTGCCTCGTCATGTTCGGGAGCCACAATTGTATTACCGTGTCATCCTGTTGTTCTTGTTGTAAAATATAAACACTGGCGGCTGCAAATGAGAGACGGTCGCTTAGTCGTGTACTTTGTGAGCAGAGACGAGCAGTCCCAGTCGCAGATGCAGACGACGCACCTGAACTCACGTCGAACGTATTCCGTTGGCTTCAAGTCGGTACACTAGCAGGCCAGTCCCTTTAAGGGACATTTAAGGAGTTGTGTTGTCCACAAACCATTTCCTCATATATGGTGCTTTAAGGCACGGTGCATTCCCATAATGGTACGAACAGTCATAGTATCCGAAATGTTCTTCTGCTGCATGTAGCAGACAGTGTTGTAAAATGTGTTCGCGTCCTTCCGCATTTAGCGTTTCCTTAAGCGCAGTAACATGATCACACCCCCAGACCGTAACACCATCTACTTTGTACTTCACTGTTGGCAATGCGCATAACGGAAGTAACAGTCTGTAGGCATCCACCAAATTCAACCCATCGGATTGCCAAGGGGTATAGTGTGATTTATCATTTCAAATCAGACGTTTCCAGTCATCCACTGTCCACTGGCGTCATTCCTTATGCCAGCTCAAGCGTCGCATACAAAGGGACTGTACAAACGTTCCCTCACCGATTTGATTCGTATTGACAGGCCATGTAGGGCACGAGTAGGACTTCAACAAATGTAAATAGCAAGACGCAACTCTCATCCATTTTCGAGAAAATCGGATTTGGACATTTTAGGAGTGCCTACACATCTCGTGTGGTCGTTAGGGTTTACGAATTCTGGAACCAAGTGAGTGGGCGCTGTGAATTAACGAGCATTGCGCTCTCATATACTTATACTCCCATATACTTAAGTATATGGCCGGAAGAGTCAGCCTACAGGAATTGTGAAACGATCCCTGTCGTCCAAGACCGCGTGCCACGAAGGGCACAGATTCACCACGAGATGGGGAAACTCACAGCGCTCTATTGTCTATTGTGACCTAAGCGCTGTACTGTGCGACTGAGACAGACGAGAACCTACGTCATAAGGAAACACAGTAGAAGCTTTTTGTGGCCAAGAAGACTTATTAGAGTTGAATATGGCAGACCTAAGATCGTCCATATAGGGAAAAAGTTATGAAAACTGTTTAATTCTGTAGTAACACAGGGAATGATGCCACAGTAATTTTAATCTGCCATCCTCCATAAATTTTGCATGGCGATCCCAATAAAACTCGAATATTGATCATATCTATAATAGTTTAGGATTTACTGTTAAAGTGAAATTCACAAGTTTTGTAAAAAATACCTGTATGCTAAAATCTGAACGCTTTCGTCGATCTTAACGATCGACATTTCATATAGAAGCGCATCAGTAAAATGACAAAAGTTGTAAATATGAACACTCTAACTTCATTTGTCTGAAAGATATAGTAAATTTAGATTATCAGTATTTACAGTTAAGCGTCAGATCATCATTTCCTCCACACAAAACACATTGAACGATGACTGAATGACAACTTATTGAATCATTAGGTAACTGAATATTTGTTGTAAAGTTTAGTGCATAACAGTTACTTTTGTTCTTTATTTATTTATCGGAAAACACATTGGTGCAAGGCTACTGTCAGTGACATTCAAAGTTAAGCAGGAAATTGTATTGGCTTCATGTAAAAGAATTTAACGTTTATTATGTAATGGATATTATTGTCACTTTATTTAGAACGTGAAAGTGGTCAAGCTTTGATTATTTATATATGTTAAAATGTAAAATAATGTAGAATAAGCTGTAGCCAATCAGGTGGACGGCTTCAGGAAAGGGAACTGCCCTAGTCAGCTGAGCGAGGATGTTCGGCTCTCGGGAAACGCGGCCGGGGACGGGCAGAGGGACAGTGCTGGTGGAGACGCGAAAGCGGACGGCGGTCTCTAGGTACCTAGGAAGTGAAACGACTTAAAAATTTTCGCGTTGTGTGGTATCGCGAGGCTTAGTCTCTGAGCGGTGAGCAGCCGCGCGCCTGGTGTGAACTCTAACTTTTCGTGTAAATATCGAGGTGGTGTACTGGACTTGAGTTTCGCGATGAGATTGTGAATGATCGAACTATGTCAAATGGATATGCGCTCGAGTGTAATAGTAATTCCTAATACGGCCACATTCGCTATTAGTTTGCTTTCTGAATAAACAATACTCTCACCAACTGCTTATACAAACAGTCATCCAATACCGTCAAATGTTTTTTATTCCAGTCTTTGGTCACAATATGAATTCTTTAGACGATGACCGGTTTCAGTCCGTAATGACCATCCTCAGATCTTTTTTACACCATGTCCTAAAGTGATACGGTCATACTGGCATCGTCAAAACATATAAATATAATCAGCACAGCATCGTCTCACAGATCTAAAATAAGGTGTAGAAAAGGCCACATCGTCCGCACAGTCATTATTGCAACTCCACAACTGCACTCACTTATTTTAGATCTATGTGACGGTGTTGTGCTGATTATATCTATATGTTTTGACGATGCCATTATGGTCTTATCACTTTAGGACATGGTGTAAAAAAGATCTGAGGATGGTCATTACGGACTGAAACCGGTCATCGTCTAAAGAATTGGTACTATGATCAAAGACTGGAATAAAAAACATTAAACAATATTCTAATAAAATCGCAACTGCGTGGCCTACACAATTTATGCGTCCTTAATTTAGTTCTCGATGTTATTATTACTGTTGTTATGTGTCATATTAACTTCATACAATTTCGCAAACTTGCCATCAGCCAGACAATTTAACCAAAGGGTCACAAGTGTCCAATTTAGGGCGTGTAATGCGACACGTGCGGTTCAGCCCCTAGACGAGTTTGAGCCAAGACATTTCGACGAAGAGGAACCGCATGTGAGCCCGAACATCTATGGGATGTTAGCTCGCAGCGCGAGGTCAGTGCATAGAATCTCGCTTCCTGAACTCTTATTTTTTTTTCATTCATACGTAATTCTAACAACAGATATGCGTAATTATGTAATGATCGAGCATGGCTTCGTAAGCCAAGTTTGTTTGGCGGTAGATACTTTGAAAAAACCATCCATATACTGTAACCTCCCCACTAAAAATAATAAAATAAATATTATGGATAGTGATTCTAATTTTAGTGTAACCTCCCCACAAAATTCATTCTTTCACATTTAACCTCCACACAAAATTTGTTTCCCATTTAATGTACCCACAAAATTCTTTTCTCATTTAATGTAAGCTCGAAACAGAAAAATTCCTAAACCTCGTAATAAAAAATAAATTCAGTAACCTGGTAAATTTTGGACGACAGCAGTGCTGCGTCACGGCCCTGTAAGATCATTCTGAATAAAAAAAGGAAAAATTCTTACCTCAATAAAATTGCCGAATATATCTGCTCTTACAATAAATTTTTCCGGCACAGCTCTGTGCAATACTGGCCGATAGATTTGTCATTTATGAAAGGAAACAAGTGATTTTTTTTACAACAATCAGAATGATCATGGATTGGAGAAATTAGTAAATTTTTTAAATCGAAATGAATGCTTGTTACAAAAATTACTTTATATGACAAAGATTATGATTAGGACATTCTTTTAAAACATTTACATGGGAGTTCAGATAACATTACTAGACATGCGCGAGGCTGCTTTTTACCTTATACAATAATACTCAGGCTCCGGCATCGCTGCACCGCGACCGGCCCAGCCAACACGATACACCAGACCAGACCAGAGCAGACTGCAGACTGGCCACTAGCAACAACTTACTGCTACAGCTACACAGTTCCTACAGTCAACATTGCTCTCTGGTTAACGATTCTCTTATACCTTGCATATCGCAGGCGCGCATGAGCAATACATTGAAATTACATCTGCTCGGACCTCTTACAATACAAAGATTCGGCGTTCATTGCAAGTGCTTTATGTCGCAATAATTGTTATTTACTAAGTTTGTATGAGCAGTATCATCGTGATTCGTGGAGTACTCCATAGGTTACACATTATACTTGCCACAGACGTTGATTAAATAATATGAATAAAATGACTATACTGATTTGATTGAAAATACTTGTCCATCCATTATTTCCCAATCTCATAACGAAATTTGTGTTGCCTTTTTTCAGGATAAAGTTTATGAAAAAAGTAAATACATCATTCAGTAAAGACAGTTTACTCATCCGTAATAATTTCGTGGGAAGGAAAAAAAGAAGAAGAGCAGGTATAGATATCATAGGTCTGTGACATAAAAATTGTTTCAAATTTACTAAGTGATTTTTATAGTGTTTTAAACTCTGATGTCAGGAAAAATTGTGAAAAAATTCCATCACCTACAGTTATCTCACAAACCGATTGTCTAATTTTACTTTTTTCAGTATTTCAGCACTCTAGTGAGTTTTAAATTTTGGTTTTTAGGACCTCTATAAACTGTCATTTAGCCGTTTTTATAGTACATATACGTAAAATGAAGAGTAATTAGGAGAAACCCAACAGTATTTTTATATCAGTGCCTGTCTGTCGCGCTGCCCCCTTCCCCCGCCATCACCAAGCAGTGAGCTTCTGCTATTGTCCTTCAGTTCATAGTACATCTTCACTCTGTGCTGTTCACGTGTTGTTGTTACTGGTGCTTTAAAGTAGTGACTGTTCTCTTGTGAAGTTGTTTCATGGACAATGGACAATAAACACCAGAGGACGTATAAACTCGTCAGATTGCTTCTGCTACATTTGTGGTAACTATATCGTTAAAAAGCAACAAATACATATTTCTGATTTTGTTGAAAATGTATATTTCGCCTATTTTTGTATAAAGTTAGGCTATTAAGATAAGCCTTGGGCTTGTACCCCACACAAAGTTTGTTCAGTGTGTGTTGAAGGACTGAAGCAATGGTTTAAACGTAAGAAGCAGTCCTTACGTTTTGGAATATCAATGGTTTGGGGGGGGGGGGGCAAAATCATAGTGATGACTACTATTATTGTCCTTGTAACGTACGAGGTTTCATTTTGAAAACAGAAAGGATATTTCTTACCCTAACATTCAATCAGCCAATTCGCTCTGTTCCTCATGGACCTGAAGTACAAATACCCTCCCCTCCAGATTCTTTGGATGATGTAGATGACCACGAACCATTGGCTCAGCAAGGTGATAGTGAAGAAGACAGAGATTGCTACGGTCCTGGCACAACCGATCCAATTCCATTCTCACAAGCTGAACTGAACGATTTTGTTAGAGACCTAGGCCTTTCTAAAGAAGCGGCAGAGGTTTTAGGATCTAGATTGAAAGATAAACATACGTTGGCACCGGGTACATCCTTTTCTTGGTATAGATCGAGGGAAAGGAAGTTTGTATCTTTTTCTCTCAAGAAGGTGACTTGCTGTATTGCAGTGGTGTTCCTCGACTTATGGCATGTTTCTAAATGGAATATGCTCCTGATAAGTGGAGACTATTTATTAATTCTTCAAAAACAAGCCTTAAAGCAGTACTTCTACACAATGGCAATAAGTATGTTTCTGTACCAGTTGGACACCCGGTTCACTTAAAAGAATGTTAAGAAAACCTTGAACTGGTTTTAAGCAAACTCTGCTATTCAGACCACAAATGGACACTATGTGGTGATTTAAAAGTGATTTCAATGTCGCTTGGTCAACAGTGTGGCTATACGATGTTCCCTTGCTTTCTCTGTGAATGGGACAGTAGAGACAGAAAGCAACTTAACATAAAAAAAGGTTGGCCCTTAAGCAAAACCTTACAGCTACACTACTGGCCATTAAAATTGGTACAACAAGAATAAATGCAGATGATAAACGGGTATTCATTGGACAAATATATTATACTACAACTGCCATGTGATTACATTTTCGCGCAATTTGGGTGCACAGATCCTGAGAAATCAGTACCCAGAACAGCGACCTTTGACCGTAATAACGGCCTTGATACGCCTGGGCATTGAGTCAAACACAGCTTGGATGGCGTGTACAGGTACAGCTGCCCGTGCAGCTTCAACACAATACTACAATTCATCAAGAGTAGTGACTGGCGTATTGTGACGAGCCAGTTGCTCGGCTACCATTGACCAGACGTTTTCAATTGGTGAGAGATCTGGAGAATGTGCTGGCCACGGCAGCAGTCGAACATTTTCTGTATCCTGAAACGCCCGTACAGGACCTGCAACATGCTGTCGTGCATTATCCTGCTGAAATGTAGGGTTTCGCAGGGACCGAAAGAAGGGTAACCACAGCCATGATCTCCGAGCTGATAGTCCATGGTGCTGCAAACGTCGTCGAACTGTTCGTGCAGATGGTTGTTGTCTTGCCTGTCATCTCGACTGCTAGTGATACGTGGCCGATGGGATCCAGCACGGCGTTCCGTATTACCCTCCTGAACCGACCGATTCCATATTCTGCTAACAGTAATTGAATCTCGACCAACGCGAGCAGCAATGACGCGATACGATAAACCGCAACCGCGATGGGCTAGAATCCGACCTTTATCAAAGTCGGAAACGTGATGGTACGCATTTCTCCTCCTTACACGAGGCATCACAACAACGTTTCACCGGGGCAACGCCGGTCAACTGCTGTTTGTGTATGAGAAATCGGTTGGAAACTTTCCTCATGTCAGCACGTTGTAGGTGTCGCCACCGGCGCCAACCTTGTGTGAATGTTCTGAAAAGCTAATCATTTGCATATCACAGCATCTTTTTTCCTGTCCGTTAAATTTCGCGTCTGTAGCACGTCATGATCGTGGTGTAGCAATTTTAATGGCCAGTAGTGTGAAAGTTTGCACCTCACTCCACGTCTTATGTCACACCACAGCTAATGTTTACGAAATGAGGTTTTGTAGTGATTATTTTGGCTCCAATCGCGATAGGCTACAATGCGACCTTTATCAAAATCGGAAACGTGATGGTACGCATTTCTCCTCCTTACACGAGGCATCACAACAACGTTTCACCAGGTAACGTTGGTCAACTGCTGTTTCTGTATGAGAAATCGGTTGGAAACTTTCCTCATGTCAGCACGTTGTAGGTGTCGCCGCCGGCGCCAGCCTCGTGTAAATGCTCTGAAAAGCTAATCATTTGCGTATCACAGCATCTTCTTCCTGTCCGTTAAATTTCATGTCTGTAGCACGTCATCTTCGTGGTGTAGCAATCTTAATGGCCAGTAGTGCAGGTGTTAAAAATGTTGTGAGGGAAAGCCACGTGGATCCCAAAAAGGTGTTACTTCCACCACTTTACATTAAGTTGGGGCTGATGAAACAATTTGTTAAGGCATTGTCAAAAGAAGGGGAGTGTTTCAGATATCTTTGTGAACATTTTTCTGGTTTATCCGAGGCAAAGCTAAAGGAAGGAGTGTTTTCGAACCAGACATTCGAAAACTAATGACAGGCCCCAACTTTGTGGACAAAATGGAAACAAAAGAAAAGGCAGCACGGACATCTTTTAAATTAGTTGTTACCGGTTTCCTAGGAAACAAAAGAGATCCAAACTACAAGACAATCGTCGCAGACATGCTCGACAACTGTAAGAATCTGGGCTGTAACATGAGCATTAAAGTTCATTTTCTCCACTCACATCTTGAATACTTCCCTGCAAACCTTGGTGATGTAAGTGAAGATCAGGGTGAAAGATTTCACCAAAAGATCAAAGAAATGAAAAGAAGATATCAGGGAAGATGGAACGCTGATAGCGGACTACTGCTGGATGATAAAAAGAGATTATCCTCAACGAGTCCACAGCCGAAAAAGCTATAAAAGAAGGTTCGGCAGAAAGCGAAAGCGTTATTATAAGGCCTTATGGGCTTAAAGAGAAATGTAAGTGTACTGGAAATGTAGTTTAGAACATGATTTATAAACAAAATAAAATTTTATAATGTTGGGAAAAAATGTGATAAATTTCTTAAATTTTGTTATTATACCAAAAAATATTCCTTTTTTTGAGAAAACCTGGCGTGATGAAAAAAAAAATGGATTGAATTCTTGAAATCAGCACTGAAAAGCACATAAAAGTCAGTTATCAAATTTCAAACAACTTTCAAAAAATATTATTTTGCAGATCTGTGTATTCGATCCATAGACAGTGAGCTGCTGAAACAAACTGCTTAACACGCTCAGCAGCAGACTTTTTGAGTACCAGAGACGAAAAATATAAATAGGTATAAAATTTTCAAACTCGATTTTCTCGAAAATAATTGAGAGCTGCGTCTTCCTGTTTACATACGTTGAACTCGTAGCTGTGCCCTACACATCCTGTCAGTATCAAGCAAAAGCAGGTGAGAGGAAGTTCGTACTGTCCTCTTATTAGCTCTGCCTACAAAAATGGTTCAAATGGCTCTGAGCACTATGGGACTTAACATCTGAGGCCATGTCCCCTAGACTTAGAACTACTTGAACCTAACTAACCTAAGGACATCACACACATCCATGCCCGAGGCAGGATTCGAACCTGCGACCGTAGCAGCAGCGCGGTTCCGAACTGAAGCGCCTAGAACCGCTCGGCCACAGCGGCCGGCAGCTCTGCCTACAGAAATGTGTCGCTTATGATGAGCTGTTCGACCATTGTACTCCATTATTTTTAACTCATTACACAAGTCATTGTGCTACCTCGACTGCTGCTTTTTGCAACCACCCTCAACTCTCCTCAACGCTTCCTGTCTGCCAGTAAATGGGGTCTGCGTGGTCTTGGTTTGGCAGTAGTTGCTCCATCGTGTTTGCTTTTCACAATCACATCACCAACGGTCTACTTGTGCATCTTCAGAATGGCTGAAAAGTCCCTGACGTATTTGTTACTAAGTTGAGACTCACCGACTAGTCCACGTTTGAACTATTAATCTGTGCTGACCACCCGTTTTTGCTGGTATTGCTTCACTGCTGCCTTTTACTCTTGCAGGTCTGCCTCTCTTGATACACAGTGGTCAGTTTCTCATTACATAGGAGTATCCTGCGTCTTGTAATGGGAGGAGGAGGAGATTAGTGTTTAACGTCCCGCCGACAACGAGGTCATTGGAGTCGGAACACAAGCTCAGATTAGGGAAGGATGGAGAAGGAAATCGGCCGTGCCCTTTCAGAGAAACCGTCTCGGCATGTGCCTGAAGCGATCTAGGTAAATCGCGGAAAACCTGTATCAGGACGGCCGCACGCGGGTTTGAACTGCCGTCCTCCCAAAACCGAGTCTACATCTACATCTACGTGATTACTATTCACAATAAAGTGCCTGGCAGAGGGTTCAATGAATCACCTTCAAGCTGTCTCTCTACCGTTCCACTCTGGACCGGCACGCGGGTAAAACGAGCACATAATTTTTCTGTGCGAGCCCTGATTTCTCTTACTTTATCGCGATGATCATTTCTCCCTGTGTAGGAGGGTGCCAACAGAATGTTTTCGCAATCGGAGGAGAAGACTGGTGGCTGAAAATTCGTGAGAAGATCCCGTCGCAACGAAAAACGCCTTTCTCTTAATGATTGCCACTCCAATTCACGTATCATGTCTGTGACACTATCTCCCCTATTTCGCGATAATATAAAACGAGCTGCCCTTCTTTGTACTCTTTCGATGTCATCCGTCAGTCCCACCTGATGCGGATCCCAGACCGCACAGCAATACTCCAGAATAGTGTGGACAAGCGTGGTGCAAGCAGTCTCTTTAGTAGACCTGTCGCACCTTCTAAGTGTTCTGCTAATGAATCGCAGTCTTTGGTTCGCTCTACGCACAATATTATCTATGTGATCATTCCAGTTCAGGTTATTTGTAATTCTAATCCCTAAGTTTTTAGTTGAATTTACAGCCTTCAGATTTGTGTGTCTTATCGCGTAATCGAAATTTAGTTGATTTCTTTTACTACTCATGTGAATAACTTCGTACTTTTCTTTATTCAGGGTCAATTGCCACTTTTCGCACCATACAGATATCTTATCTAAGTCATTTTGCAAGTCGTTTTGATCATCTGATGACTTTACAAGACGGTAAATGACAGCATCATCTGCAAACAATCTAAGACGTCTACTCAGATTGTCTCCTACGTAGTTAATATAGATCAGGAATAATAGAGGGCCTATAACACTTCCTTGGGGAACGCCGGATATTACTTCTGTTTTACTCGATGACTTTTCGTCTATTACTACGAACTGTGACCTTTCTGACAGGAAATCAGGAATCCAGTCGCACAACTGAGGCGATACTCCGTAGGCCTTCTGGAAATCTAAAAATATGGAGTCAGTTTGACATCCCCTGTCGTTACTACTTATTACTTCATGACTATAAAGTGCTAGTTGTGTTTCACAAGAACGATATTTTCTGAAATCGTGCTGACTGCGTGTGAATAAATCGTTTTCTTCGAGGTACTTCATAATGTTCGAACACAGGATATGTTCCAAAACCCTACTGCAAATCGACGTTAGTGATATAGGTCTGTAATTCAGCGGATTACTCCTACTTCCGTTTTTGGGTATTGGGGTGACTTCAGCAATTTTCCGGTCTTTAGGTACGGATCTTTCTGTGAGCGAGTGATTGTATATAATTGCTAAATATGGAGCTATTTTATCAGCGTAGTCTGGGAGGAACCTGACTGGTATACAATCTCGACCGGTGGCCTTGCCTTTAAGAAGTGATTTAAGCTGCTTCGTTACTCCAAGGATATGTACTTCTATGTTTCTCATCTTGGCAGTTGTTCTTGATTGGAATTCAGGAATATTTCCTTCGTCTTCTTTGGTGAAGGAGTTTCGGAAAACCGTGTTTAATAACTCTGCTTTAGTATCTCTGACATCAGTGACTTCACCGTTGTTATCGCGCAGTGAAGGTATTGATTGCGTCTTGCCACTGGTGTGCTTTATGTGTGACCAGAATCTCTAAGGGTTTTCTGCCAGATTTCTAGACAGAATTTTGCTGTGGGAATTATTAAAGACATCTCGCATTGAAGTACGCTCCAAATTCGGTACTTCTGTAAAACTTTGCCAATCTTGGCGATTTTGTGTTCTTGTAAATTTGACAAGCTTTTTTCGTTGCTTCTGCAACAACGATCTGACCCTGTAACACCATAGCTTAGACCTTACATACATTTTGTTGATTCATTTAGCTTTCTATTTTGTTCAACACCCCATCGTTGAACTTCTGTAATTAGTGTACTATTAATCCGATACTGCAATGAAGTATAATCTCTGTAATGATCTTTTGTCTTCCTCATATAATCTCTTTGGTTATCTTTAAAATTAAATAATTTTATTGAAATAATTTTTTGTAGAAATACAAATATGTACAAATTTTCTGTTTGATTTAAAATGTTTGACTCTTGTTATGTAATTGCTGATCCTCACTTTTAGGGTTGTTAATTATTTCATATGCAAAAGGTGTTGTAGTTCCCTCGGGAACGGAACTGTGTAGGGCGCGCAAATTGTGGTTGGCCTAGGTAGAAAAGGTGGAACTAGAGTCAGTCGGGTCAAGCTACCAAACTGTGAACTGCCCATGTAAAACTTGTGTTTTGTGCTGGTTCCTAGAGAGGCTTTTCCTGACGCTTTCCAATGCCTCGGATGGATGGAGAAAGAGCTGGAACTATTCTGGAACTGGTATCTATCATCGCCACCAAGAAATGACAAAGTCCAGCAATTCTACCTGCAAATCGACCTACCAACATGCAATCGCCACCACATTGCGCATTCACTGTACTGGTCACTATAAGGATCAGCTTATTGGATGTGTTAATGTGCTCAAATATAAGGTAATTTATAACTGAATTTACGTATCTACCTCGATTTTTTTTCCTTATCGTAACACTTCTCAGGTTCCTCTCCGTTTGAACTAAAGTGATTACCGAGCGTCCTTATTGAAAGAACATTAAAGCCTAGTGTTTTAACTAATTAATGCCTCTTGAACATAGTAAAAAAAAGTTAAAGTTAATGTGGCAAGAGAGTGAAATAAAGTAAATGATGCTTGCTGAAAATAATTTTTCTATTAAAATGCTTATTAATATGTTGTTGCCAACTTCAAAATTAAAAGTTATAAAACTGAGGCTTATAAAGTTTTGCTTAGTAAATGATCAAATTGTTGCCTGTTGTAAATCGCAAATGGTGCGTCAGTATGTTACAAATATGTTAATTTTGTGTCTCACTGTAGTAAAAGTTGAAAACTGCAATTGTGGAAAGTTATATACTCATGCTTGCTAAGCACTTGTTTCTCTTGTGTATTGAAAGTGCCTATTAACAGTGTAATAGGATCCATAGTTTATCCTTTATGCTCTTGATAAATAACAATTAATAGAAAGACCACTACCTATGAAAACAGTAACTTCTTTTATTCAAAAGACATTGAGAAGTAACCTGTTAGTGAATTTCATTTAACTTTCATTCTAAATAGAAAAGTATTTAGCTGAGAGAGTTATAACGTGTGACCAGTTCATAATTTTGCAGTGGACTACATTTACAATGTTATGTCTGTTAGGAAGATGCTTGAAAAATAATAGTGAACCTATTTCCAATTTATGATTGTACATTGAATATTAATAGCAATGTTATAAAGACCATTCAGTTTGACTAAGCCCTGAAGATAGTAGTGTGTATCGTTATCTGTTATATTTATGCAAATAGTTTGTTCTACTCTAGCTGTCAACTCCAAACTTAACGTTAACATATGCAAGTGTCAGAGTTCATTGCACTCGCGTGCGGCAAAATATAGGTTGTGTTTGTCCGTTAAAGTTACTCATAACTACTTTCTTAAACAAGGATGTTAATCATTCTCATGCCTAATTAGGCTGGCGACCGTTTTTTTCACTCTCGGAACAGTGTGGATAAGTAAATTATTGTTTATTACTGTTTGAATATTTACGTAATTCTGACTTTCACTTCCGGCAAGCCACCTCTGTTAGGTACAACACGGTCAACATAACAAAATTCCGCTCAGAGGGTAACACTGCTCTGCTTTGAGGTTATGGTATAGTAGCAGCAGACGGAAGTGTTATAACCCGTTTACTGTACCATGGCGGATCAGCACCATCACTTATTAATTCATGTGGTATATATATATATATATATATATATATATATATATATATATATCACCCTAGCCGAGCCTCAGGTACAGGGCGGGTCGCAGGTGGCGGATAGCGAACGATCCATCAGATATGGTGGACAGCTGCGAATAAGGGGAAACCCAAATAAGCAGTCCCGGACCGAGGCAGCAGCATCACGAGGGTGTGGGAGGGTGACTTTTGGCAAGGGTCACACTCATTCAAAAACCACAGAACCCGAAGACGTTGCTGTGTCATGGCGAGTAAGTGCCGCCATTACAATAAGCACTGTCAACACCCAAATCCAGGACGCGTCTGAAGTGGGAACCATCGGCATCCTGGTCAGCGTCTGTTCACACAATGTGCGGCTGGTCATAATGCGTCAGGAACTAACAATCCCTGGTTCTAAACACCCAGTGGAAATACTGGACCAACTTGATTACAAGCAAGTATGACTCGTGCAAGTAATAACAACATTACCCCAGGTGGTAACCAATCCACCCATCAACAGATGGCAACCAGGAATTCGGATTCTGGGGAACCTGGACTTACACGATTACATCAGAGAAAGTCGGAGCTCTCTGGCAAACTTCCACTTAAAACACCTACATACATTGGAACCTTTAACATAAATACATTAACCTTACAACAGAACTTGAAAAGCAAAAGATAGTAATACTAGCTTTACAGGAGACACGTTTTACAGATGAAGAAACATCAGATTATGGCAACTATCGCATCTTTAAGAGCAAGACGGATCAACGAATCGGAAGAGGAGCCCCCCATCTCGGGATGGCGTTTATCATACACAAGAGCGTGCTCAGCTCCATCAAGGAAGTTACTCCCGTAAATAATAGGATAATGACGATGCGCTTACAATGTGCCAACAAAACATACACAATGGTTAATGTTCATGCTCCCACAAACGGAGACAACAAGAAAACCCCCATAGAAACAGGAAAGTTCTGGGAAAATTTGGAGAATATAATGGCCAAGATTCCAAAAGATGATACAAAAGTTCTACTCGGCGATTTTAATGCCCAAATTGGTAGAGAGAAAATCCACCAAAAAACCGTAGGCAAATATCCTGCACATAAATTTACCAATAAAAATGTTACAAGGCTCGTCGAACTATGTAAGCAGAATAACCTGAAGATAATGTCAACATCTCTAAGAAAATGTCCAAGAAAACAAAAGACATGGAGATCTCCTATACAACAAATTGGCGAGTTTCAAATAGATCATGTGGCGATTTCATACCCAGTACAAAAAGAAATTTACGACGTCCAAGTACGCAGAGGAGCAAACAAACATTGATTCAGACCATTACCTAACTAGAATTAAAATCAAGTTTACAGCACGAAGAAGTCATTAGAAGAAAACAGAAATACAGAAATATGACACCAAGAAGATTAAAGAATCTAAAGTAAAAAAAGAATGGGAGAAGGAAAAGGCAAACACATGGGAAGAATTTCATTCTACAATCACGCGAATAGCTAAGGAAACTATTCCCTTGAAAAAGATATTCAAACACCCTTGGTGGGATTCAGACTGTGAAAATGCATTGGAAAGGAGAAAAAAGGCATTTCAAGAATATAACAGTAAAAAATCACAAGAAAGTCTACATTTATTTAACGAGGTTAGAAAACAGGTTTCAAAATCTATTAGGCAAGCAAAAAGGAAGTACACAAAGGCACAACTGGATGCCATAGAAGAAAATTTCCAAAACTATAATACAAGAGACTTCTACAGAACTTTCGCAGATAAAATACGAGGATATATCCCTCAAAATTTATGTTTCAGAAAACCAGATGGTAAATTAGCCCTAACAAACCAGGAAAACTGTCAAGTATTGGCTCAATATTTTTCTAACCTACTAAATTGCCCAGAACCTAGTTTAAGGTTTCCCAAAGAAATCAGTGCCAACGCTCAACCGGATTCATTACCACCAACACAGGAAGAAATCAAATGTCACATTAAAAACTTAAAAAATAATAGAACATCTGGCAAAGATGGCATTGTTGCAGAGCTATTAAAAAACCTAGGACCAAAGACGTTGCAAGAGCTCACAAAAATAATAACAAAAATATGGGAAACAGAAAAATTACCAGAGGATTGGAAATGTGCCCTTATTCACCCGTTACATAAAAAAGGAGACAGAACAAATGTCAATAACTACAGGGGAATCTCACTTTTACAAGTCACCTACAAAATTCTCTCAACATGCCTGCTGAAAAGAACACAAGAGCAGCTGGAACGCCAAATTGGTGATTATCAAGCAGGCTTCCGCCCCGGTCGCTCATGCATAGAACAAATATTTAATTTAAAGATAATATTAAAACACAAAGCAATTAGAAATGCCCCCATAATTTGTACATTTGTAGATTTTAAGAAAGCCTATGACTCAATTGACAGGCAATCTTTGTTCAACATTTTAGAGGAACTTGGACTTGACTCCAAAACACTAAGGCTTATCAAAGAATCACTGACAGACACTGTATCTAAAGTTAAATTCAGGGGAGAAATCTCTGAACCTTTTCTCATAAAAACTGGAGTACGTCAAGGTGACGGGCTATCTCCACTTCTGTTTAATATAGTCCTGGATAAAGTCATTAAGGAATGGGAAAAAGAATTAAAAAATCAATCCTACTGGAAACCAATCCATCTTGGTAGAACCAAAGACAACGTGGAGGTATCTTGTTTAGCATTCGCGGACGACTTGGCCATACTTGCAGATGATGAAGAAATCGCCACCAAACAAATAGAGATCCTTAAGGAATGCGCGGATAAAGTAGGTTTACAAATTTCGTTTCAAAAGACAGAATTTTTCTGTACGAAATTCCATATACACAGTTTGAACACAAAATATGGAAAAATAAATAGAGTAAAACATTTTAAATACCTAGGTGAAATTTTGGAGCCAACCGGAGGAGAGAAAGTTGCACAGAAGATCAGACAACAGAAAATGAAGAGAGCATATGGTATGACACATGAAATATACAATAAAAAATGCATCTCCTCGAACACAAAAATCAGACACTAGTGCGCAGTAATTAAGCCAGCAGCACTATATGCTAGTGAAACGCTCACACTCCACACAAAATGGGACTTAGAAAAAATACTAAGAGAAGAACGCAAAATTATGAGAAAGATTTTAGGTCCAAAATTAACAGAAGAAGGATACCGGATACAATCAAGAAGAACCACAGAAACTATATCAAACCTGGCAGCAGACATAAGAAGGCGAAGATTAAAATTTTATGGACATGTCACTAGACTTCCCCCCACACGACTCACCAACAGAATTCTCACTTACATAGAAAAAGTCAAATCAACAACACCATGGATTAGCCAAGTAAAATTAGATTTACAAAAAGCAAATATTGAACTTAAAGATGTCAAATATTGAAAAACTTTTAGAAATAAGGTGGAAAAGTGGATTGTATTGTCGGAGAAGGAAGCACTAAAGAGACCAGGAACAAAATGGACAGAAGAAAGAAAAAGAAAACATGGAGAACGAATGAAAGAAGTATGGAAGAAACGACGTCAGAAAGCTTTGCGTGATCCTTCTGGGTCCATTCGCGATAAATAAATAATAAATATATATATCTCAACTGCTGTCGATACTATATTCCACAACTTTTCTACAGTTACATGATCAGATCGGAAGGAGTAAAGACTGTCCAGTGTGGTTACCACCGTTCTACCTCGCTCGGTTCCTTTTGATCAGACAGTTCAGTCTCGCACACCAAGGGCGCGTAGTTTCTGGCTGTTGCCACGTGTGAGACTTGCCGCATCGCCGAGACCTCTGCGACGACGCGACCGAGGTGCGCTCCAGCGGCACTCCACCGCCTCTCCGCTGGATTCCGCCTCGGATAGTCGCTTGTTTGCTGGGGGTAGGCAGCCAGCCGGACAGCCAGACGGGTAGGTAGGCAGGTAGAGACGCCGCCGCCGCCGCCGCCGCCGCCGCCGGCCGTGGGCCATCACGCGGCGCAGATGGCGGCGCCCCGATACGTGCGCGCGGCAGGCGGCATCGCGCCATCTGCCCCCGGGCACCGCTCGCCCAACGCCGAGCCGCCGCATCCGCCGGCGTCCGACACGGCGAGGGCGCGAGAAAAAGAAGACGGCGCGACACCGCAGCTCAAACACCCAAACAACCCGCGGCCCGCCCCGGCTCCTCTGCTAATACTCCCCGTCCTGAAGAACCGGGTGATCATAAAGTCACTGTAAATTTGAAAACTGAATAAATCACGGAATAATGTAGAAAGAGAGGTACAAATTGACACACATGCTTGGAATGACATGGGGTTTTATGAGAACCAAAAAAATACACACGTTCAAAAAATGTCCGACAGATGGCGCTTCATCTGATCAGAATAGCAATAATTAGCATAACAAAGTAAGACAAAACAAAGATGATGGTCTTTACAGGAAATGCTCAATATGTCCACTAGCATTCCTCAACAATAGCTGTAGTCGAGGAATTATGTTGTGAACAGCACTGTAAAGCATGTCCGGAGTTATGATGAGGCACTGGCGTCGGATGGTGTCTTTCAGCATCCCTAGAGATGTCGGTCGATCACGATACACTTGCGACCTCAGGTAACCCCAAAGCCAATAATCGCACGGACTGAGGCCTGGGGACCTGGGAGGCCAAGCATGACGAAAGTGGCGGCTGAGTACACGATCACCACCACCGCCAAACGACGCGCGCAAGAGATCTTTCACGCGTCTAGCAGTATGAATTTGAAAACTGAATAAATCACGGAATAATGTAGATAGAGAGGTACAAATTGACACACATGCTTGGAATGACATGGTGTTTTATGAGCGCCAAAAAAGTACAAAAGTTCAAAAAATGTCCGATAGACGGCGCTTCATCTGGTCAGAATAGCAATAATTAGCATAACAAAGTAAGACAAAGGAAAGATGATGTTCTTTACAGGAAATGCTCAATATGTCGACTAGCATTCCTCAACAATACCTGTAGTCGAGGAATAATGTTGTGAACAGCACTGTAAACCATGTCTGGAGTCATGGTGAGGCATTGGCGTCGGATGTTGTCTTTCACCATCCCTAGAAATGTCGGTCGATCACGATACACTTGCGACCTCAGGTAACCCCAAAGCAAAAAATCGCACGGACTGAGGTCTGTGGACCTGGGAGGCCACGCATGACGAAAGTGGCGGCTGAGCACACGATCGTCACCAAACGACGCGCGCAGGAGATCTTTCACGCGTCTAGCAATATGGGGTGGTCGCTATCCTGCATGAACATCGTACGCTCCAGCAGGTGTTTATCAGCCAGGCTGGGGATGATGTGATTCTGTAACATATCGGCGTACCTCTTACCCGCCACGGTAGCAGGTTTGCTGTCCAGCGCCATCCGTCCGACATTTAGTGAACTTTGTTTTTCTTTTTGGTTCTAATAAAACCCCATGTCATCCCAAGCATGTGTGTCAATTTTTACCTGTCTATCTACATTATTCCGTGGTTTATTAAGTTTTAAAATTTATAGTGACTTTTTGATCACCCTGTAAGTGCAATACTTGGCGGCTACATCAAAAACAGAAGTTTACGCACCGGATTTTATTTACTTGTTGCCTGCGAAGACGTGAATTGTTTGTGTATTTTACTGGGATTAGTAGTATACAATAACTTATCCCAAAAACATAAAATAAAATAAAGCAAAGCTCCACGTTCTGGCACTAATGAGCCAAGTGACATCGTTGGATGCGGGTTGGAGAGGCCTGGAATCGGCACACCGTTCTCCCGGATGTTGTCGAATTTGCAGACGTTGGAGCCGCTACTTCCCACGTAATTGACCCTTCAACTGGTTCAAATGGCTCTGAGCACTATGGGACTTAACACCTGAGGTCATCAGTCCCATAGACTTAGAACTACTTAATCCTAACTAAGGACATCACACACATCCATGCCTGAGGCAGGATTCGAACCTGCGACCGTAGCAACAGCGCGGTTCCGGGCTGAAGCGCCTAGAACCGCTCGGCCACAGCCGCCGGCCCATCAACTGGCGTGGAGGCTGAGTGCAATACGTTCCAGTTCTACCACCAAGAAAAAAAAATCACTGGTAGTACAGAGAAATGAACCCGGGTCCTCCACACTGCAGCCAACACGCTTACCATTCATTCTGTTTTCTTGTAAACTTTAGTGCATCTGGATCGTGTTAGCTGACTTCAGAGTGTAGTGTGATATCGTCCAAAGATCGCGGTGCCACGCCAAAGTCGGCAATGTGCATCGATTAACGCAGACATTAGCAACGTCTCGCTCCATCCGTGATGAAGAATAGAAGACGCTCTTGAAGACACAGACTCTCTCTCAGCACCACATCGTCATCACACGGAGGTCGACATAGAGCCGAGTAGGGACTGGCCCTGCCCCAGTTTGTAACCTCCGGTAAAGTAGTCAGCATCCTCCAGTTAGGACAGCACTGCTATTCAAGTCTCAAATGGAACTGAGCGTTTGTAAATGTTGAACTTGTACCTCAAGAGTAGAGTTTGTAATTGTGTGCATCAAGTGATGCTTTACTGTTCAAAGACAGTTGCAAATATTTGGCTCGTTCCTGTGGCAATTGACTGTATGAAGTTCAGTAGATTTTTTCCCATTCTTGTAATAAAGTGTACTAACGTTTGTAGTACCGATCAGCCGTCTCCAAAAACAGTCGAATAACCCACAGTTATGACCAGACGATTGTAGTTTCGTCATGTCATAACATGTACTAAAACCAGAAGTAGCGTTGCAACAGTAACATTTCATCCAGCGAAGCGAGCTTTCTGTTATACACTACTGGCCATTAAAATTGCTACACCAAGAAGAAATGCAGATGATAAACGGGTATTCATTGGACAAATATATTATACTAGAACTGACATGTGATTACATTTTCACGCAGTTTGGGTGCATAGATCCTGAGAAATCAGTACCCAGAACAACCACCTATGGCCGTAATAACGGCCTCGATACGCCTGGGCATTGAGTAAAACAGAGCTTGGATGGCGTGTACAGGTACAAATGCCCATGCAGCTTCAACACGATACCACCGTTCATCAAGAATAGTGACTGGCGTATTGTGACGAGCCAGTTGCTCGGCCACCATTGACCAGAGATCTGGAGAATGTGCTGGCCAGGGCAGCAGTCGAACATTTTCTGTATCCAGAAAGACCCGTACAGGACCTGCAACATGCAGTCGTACATTATCCTGCTCAAATATGGGGTTTCGCAGGGCTCGAATGAAGGGTAGAGCCACGGGTCGTACACATCTGAAATGTAAGTCCAAAGTGCCGTCAATGCGAACAAGAGGTGACCGAGACGTGTAACCAATGGCACCCCATACCGTCACGCCGGGTGATACGCCAGTACGGCGATGACGAATACATGCTTCCAATGTGCACTCACCGCGATGTCGCCAAACACGGATGCGATCATCATGGTGCTGTAAACAGAACCTGGATTCACCCGAAAACATGACGTTTTGCCATTCGTGCACCCAGGTTCGTCGTTGAGTACAGCATCACAGGCGCTCCTGTCTGTAATGCACCGTCAAGGGTAACCGCAGCCATGGTCTCCGAGCTGATGGTCCATGCTGCTGCAAACGTCGTCGAACTGTTCGTGCAGATGGTTGTTGTCTGTTTCCTGTTGACTCAGGGATCGAGACGTGGCTGCACGATCCGTCACAGCCATATGGATAAGATGCCTGTCATCGCGACTGCTGGTGATACGAGGCCGTTGGAATCCAGCACGGCGTTTCGTATTACCCTCCTGAAGCCACCGATTCCATATTCTGCTAACAGTCATTGGATCTCGACCAACGCGAGCAGCAATGTCGCGCTACGATAAACCGCAATCGCGATAGGCTACATTCCGACCTTTATCAAAGTCGGAAACGTGAAGGTACGCATTTGTCCTCCTTACACGAGACATCACAAGAACGTTTCACCAGGCAACGCCGGCCAACTGCTGTTTGTGTATGAGAAATCGGTTGGACACTTTCCTCATGTCAGCACGTTTTAGGTGTCGCCACCGGCGCCAACCTTGTGTGAATGCTCTGAAAAGGTAATCATTTGCATATCACAGCATCTTCTTCCTGTCGGTTAAATTTCGCGTCTGTAGCACGTAATCTTCGTGGTGTATCAATTTTAATGGCCAGAAGTGTTCTGCTTGTGGCTTGGAAGAACATTTGATAAAAGATGAAGAGAGACTGCACTAGTTGTGTGTGGATACGAGGAGCGTTGGCCAATGCTTATAAACAGCTGGAAGATGTGTTGGCCATGGTCGATAGCCTTCAGGCTGATTCCCTGCGCTGCGGTGCCTTTAGGGCGCTCGAGACGAGTGGTTTGACACTTCTGGTTCCTATAGCGCCACCTGTAATGCTTGATGTCGCAGCACCTTCCGATTCGCTCGTCCTGGCTGCTCGAAACTCACTTGACATCAAAAGGGGGAATAGTATTGGGTTCGCGAATATCTGGGTAAAAGGTGAAAGTGGGTACCTGCCACATGGCTGTCCTCTTACAACTCAAAAACAAGTCTGAGATATTTTCTAGTGCCAAAAGTACATCTGAGCGAATACGGGACGCCTTGTCTGTTGGTTCTGGGACTGAAAGGTCCAGAGAAGTCTGAGGGTACAGTTATTAGTCACTGAGAGTTACAACGGTGTAGGGTGATGGAGCCCCTTAGGAAAATAGCGAGAAAGTCTGTAAGAAAAGTTAAGGTCTGTTTACTTGCTGTGACGCCACGGCCAAGATGTGGAGGCGGCTCTGCCGGCAACAGTTGAGCACACTAGGTGCACACGATTGCAAATCGTGGCTGATGTCATCACGAGCGAAGCCCACTGCCTGTTTTCAGAGGCCATTGTCGGTTCGGTTTCTACAGGCGCATTTCTGCTTTGGTAAAACTGGCGTCTTAAGCATCATTCCTAGAACTGATCACGGTCCTCTGACGTGGAGCCTGGGATGTTTCTCGCTTCCTTGGTGCCGCCTACTGCTCACGAGGCCCCAGCAAAGCGTTAAAACCGATGCTGCAACTTGGTTCTTAAATTTACAGTTGCACATTTCGCTTGAGATCTTCTTCGTTGTCTAGGGACAGAATATACACCCGTTGTGATGGAGCTCTGTCTTGGTAAGCTGCTGCCCCGGTGCCCCCCTGAAAACTAGTGTCACATATAACAAAGTTGATGTGAGAAACCATAGGTGATGTAGTCCACAATGACGGATTAAAGATTAAGCTTGCGTTTATCCTTATGCTCTACGTACCCCAATTACAGCAGTACTCCAAGCCAATGTTGAAGCTCACTGAATAGACTACACCAGTTTATTACAGCCAATCGCGATTCATAGTCTTTGAACAATTCTAAGTGAGACAGCCCACAAACAAGATCTGTCACTCTCAAACAGTACTCTCAAACTCTCCGATAGAGAACCACAGCATGTCTGCTCCTGAAACCTCACTGCTGAAAAATGTCACGATCTTCCACTGAAAACTCCCTGCAGCAAAAATGCCGCGTCTCTCCCCAATTCTCCGCTCCTAATTGTCTGCGTTGCCTTACCTCTTTCTAATGGCTAGTCGTGCTACCGTTGCAAACCGACGTACTTATAAGCGTACTTTTAGTATTGCCTGTTTTATGATCAGCCATACATTCAAAACAAACGCTTCAATACTCTGCTCATTCTGCTGTCTCACACTATGCGTCAGTGAGTGAGGAATGTGACGAATAAACTGAATTTAAATGAAAGTTAATTTATGTGATAGACATTTCACATAAAAATCTAAATTATGCTACCTCTGATTATTGTACGATTACTACCTATACAACCAATGACTTGTTACGAATCCGTATTAGTGTTATAAACATGAAAGTAACTTCATGAGTAAACCGCTGAATGATGAAGTCTGCTATGGAGATAGTTTGAATGCTGAGGAAGAACACAGGTTACTTTAGAAAGCATAAAATATTTATTGCTTTGAAGAACATAGCACGAAATATTAAACAATTGCTACCCTTTGAAACAAGTATATGCTCTTTCAGTTTTAAACTATATCATATTTACGAAAATGCTTTTTTGTTTCCTATGTTCTACATAATACGGTTCACTGTAATGCACACAATGCTTATACAATACTCAACGTGCTTGATCCATGCTTTCATTCTAATATCAAAGTCCGTCGCATTTTAGCAGCTGAGCGTTACGTCTACATGTAGAATATGGGAGGCTTTCAGTGAGGCTGAAATTTATTATGAAACGAGCGAGGGCAGCTGACGTTATCGCACGCACAAAAATCATAAAATCTGCACTGCAGCAGACTACAAATTATTTACTTTCTTTTTCCATCAGTTTTATGATACTTATCATTTCAGAAAGCCCACATTTTATTTTGGTACCGTCTCCATCACTCATCATAATAAAACTGCTGATACCTATGAACAATTCATGGTCTTGTGGTTAGCACTGCTCACACTCGAGCACCGAATCACAGGTTCAATTCTCGGCCGGGTCGGCGTCTGTGTATGTGTTGTCCTCATCATCATTTTATTGTCATTGACATGCGAGTCGCCGAATTGGCACCAAATAAAAAGACTTGCACCAAGCGGCCAATAAAGCCATAAGCACACTGTAATGTTTGTACAATGTTCAACGCATTTAATCAATACTTCCAAAATAATATTATTAAGTTTGAAAGTAAGTCTGGCTGTTAGTTTTCACGACTAAACTGCTGAACCGATTTCGGTGCAATTTGGTATGGAGATAGCTTGAAACCTTAGGAAGAAAAAAATGTCGACCTCTAGGAGGGCGAAACAAGGAATGGAACATCTTTTTCTGCACCAACGAACATATATCACGTTAAAAATCATTAAATTTATTGCATAATTTCCACTTTGTATAATAATGTCACTTACTGGATTCGTGCAAAATCTACATTCGCAAGAAATTTGACAAAAAAATTCTGGTGTCATCCTTGTGGAAGGACCACACATCCTTTTTATTTATTTATGTATTAAATACACTGCTGGAAATGGAAAAAAGAACACATTGACACCGGTGTGTCAGACCCACCATACTTGCTCCGGACACTGCGAGAGGGCTGTACAAGCAATGATCACACGCAAGGCACAGCGGACACACCAGGAACCGCGGTGTTGGCCGTCGAATGGCGCCAGCTGCGCAGCATTTGTGCACCGCCGCCGTCAGTGTCAGCCAGTTTGCCGTGGCATACGGAGCTCCATCGCAGTCTTTAACACTGGTAGCATGCCGCGACAGCGTGGACGTGAACCGTATGTGCAGTTGACGGACTTTGAGCGAGGGCGTATAGTGGGCATGCGGGAGGCCGGGTGGACATACCGCCGAATTGCTCAACACGTGGGGCGTGAGGTCTCCACAGTACATCGATGTTGTCGCCAGTGGTCGGCGGAAGGTGCACGTGCCCGTCGACCTGGGACCGGACCGCAGCGACGCACGGATGCACGCCAAGACCGTAGGATCCTACGCAGTGCCGTAGGGGACCGCACCGCCACTTCCCAGCAAATTAGGGACACTGTTGCTCCTGGGGTATCGGCGAGGACCATTCGCAACTGTCTACATGAAGCTGGGCTACGGTCCCGCACACCGTTAGGCCGTCTTCCGCTCACGCCCCAACATCGTGCAGCCCGCCTCCAGTGATGTCGCGACAGGCGTGAATGGAGGGACGAATGGAGACGTGTCGTCTTCAGCGATGAGAGTCGCTTCTGCCTTGGTGCCAATGATGGTCGTATGCGTGTTTGGCGCCGTGCAGGTGAGCGCCACAATCAGGACTGCATACGACCGAGGCACACAGGGCCAACACCCGGCATCATGGTGTGGGGAGCGATCTCCTACACTGGCCGTACACCACTGGTGATCGTCGAGGGGACACTGAATAGTGCACGGTACATCCAAACCGTCATCGAACCCATCGTTCTACCATTCCTGGACCGGCAAGGGAACTTGCTGTTCCAGCAGGACAATGCACGTCCGCATGTATCCCGTGCCACCCAACGTGCTCTAGAAGGTGTAAGTCAACTACCCTGGCCAGCAAGATCTCCAGATCTGTCCCCCATTGAGCATGTTTGGGACTGGATGAAGCGTCGTCTCACGCGGTCTGCACGTCCAGCACGAACGCTGGTCCAACTGAGGCGCCAGGTGGAAATGGCATGGCAAGCCGTTCCACAGGACTACATCCAGCATCTCTACGATCGTCTCCATGGGAGAATAGCAGCCTGCATTGCTGCGAAAGGTGGATATACACTGTACTAGTGCCGACATTGTGCATGCTCTGTTGCCTGTGTCTATGAGCCTGTGGTTCTGTCAGTGTGCTCATGTGATGTATCTGACCCCAGGAATGTGTCAATAAAGTTTCCCCTTCCTGGGACAATGAATTCACGGTGTTCTTATTTCAATTTCCAGGAGTGTATGTGTTCTGACTGGTTTGACTCGGTACCACAGAACTTTCTCTCCTGTGCCACATACACTGCTCTGCAGTGACTCCATACATGCAATGTTAATGTGGTTTGGGGCTCTTAGGGTGGGGGTGGGGGTGGGGGGCGCACATCACGAGTTATGCTTAACTGAACAGGTAGACACGAGAGGACAGCTGACGTTATTGCGCGTACAGCGGATTACTTACTCCTCATCAATCATCATAACAAATCTACTGTTATATGAGCGGAACTAGGGGGAAACAGCTAATTATATATTATGAAGTAATCAGGCATCGATTGTAATTGATCACACTACTTTGGCATTACAGCCAGAATTAATTAAGACGACAAAAGTCACACTAATTACGAATAAATCTAGTTATTAATCACTTAGCATGATCTTGCCAGATGAAATAAGTGCATATATATATTAACAAATACTGTAACACAAACATTTTGATTTGTAATCCTGAGGCCGACATGTGACAATGAGGCAGTGTTATGTCTTTAGAGATATGGTTTTTAAAAAGTCATTGAGCTGAGTGCGTGGATAACAGGAGAACATGATGGCGTACATTTGGCGACACATGGTCCTCGGCCAAGTGTCGAGGGAGGGGGGGATTTTGTACAACAGCTGTGTAATGGGAGAGACAGCAAAACGGCGGCTGTTAAGATCAAAATCTGTTCATAAGACAAAGATATTGTCAGTCACTGGACTCGTGCAAAATGGACAGTGGGAAAATATCTTATTTTGTCCCTGTGGGAGGGGCATGCGTGCTTTTTATTTCTTTATTTTTTAAGACCTGTTTCCAGACTGGTTTGATTCGATCCCACACAACTTTCTCTCGTATGCCAAGAGCTTAATCTTAGCATAGTACTGACACCCAATATCCTTAGTTGTTTCTCAGTTATTTGTTGGATATATCGATGTAGGCTGTGAAAGCCTCGTAAATCCACTTCGTTAAATTTTACAGGCGAATCAAAAATGGTTTCCTGGAAAATATGTAAAATGATACAGATAATATTGCTATACGTGTAACTATATGATAGAAGCCTAATTATTGACAGATTACAAAAATTCATGCACTTTCAAATCTCTTTCTGATAATGGTGTTACTGTTCATAGAAATTACGAGGTTTTCTCAGACAGATGAACTTATGAGGTTTTCCTTGCCTACCATAGATTTTACAATCTTTGTCTTGCACTACAGTTTTTCCCCTCAACGGCTTCCCGTAGTATCATGAAAATTATACAATGACATCGCAACACATATCCAATTAACATCAGTGATACTAACGGATTTATTCTGCCTTCTAGACCAGTATTAGTCTGCTCGTCTGCTCGTTAGGTGCTTCTTGCTTTGTTCATCATGTATCATTTTAATTCCTTCACTTCGTCTATTTCGTGGTCCCCAATTTCGAGGTTAAGTGTACCACTAATCTCATACTTGAAAATCATCACTACTTTCATCTTTCTTCGGCTTATTCTGAATCCATAGCCTGGAATCATTAGACACTTTGTGCAGTTCTTCATCATATTCTTTAAGGATAGCAAGGTCGTTAGCGAATCTTACGGTTGATATCCTATCGCCTGAATTTCAAACCGACTCCTGAAACTTCCATTTATTTCCGTTGTCTGATTATTCTATGTATGGACTGAGCACTAAGGTCGGGAGACTACATCCCTATCTTACACCCTGTTTAATCAGAGAACTGCGTTTTTGGTCTTACATCCTTATTGCTCTCTCTAGATCTTGCCCTTCAGATGACAGCCGCGCGGGGTAGCCGTGCGGTGCGAGGGTGCCTTGCCACGGTCCCCGCGGCTACCCCCGTCGGAGTTTCGAGTCCTCCATCGGGCATGGGTGTGTGTGTTGTCCTTAGCGTAAGTTAGTTTAAGTTAGATTAAGTAGTGCGTAAGCCTAGGAACCGATGACCTCAGCAATTTGTTCCCATAGTCCTTACCACAAATTTCCAATTTCTTTTTCAGATGACAACTATTTTTCTGAGAATTTTGAGCATCTTGCGCCATTTTACATAGTCGAATGCTTTTTTAGGTCCATAGGTCCTATGCACATGTCTTGATTTTTCCTTCTTTCCATTATCAAGTGCAATGCTAGAACTTCCCCTCTGATGTATTTGCTCTACCCAAATCTAAACATCGTCTAGCGGATCCTCAATTTTCCTCTCCATTATTCTTGTAGCACTGTGGATGGATGAATTGTTAGGCTGACTGTGCCATAGTTCTTGTGTCTACAATATCAGTTGGTTTGGTAACCACAAGGAGAAAGTCGAGTCAAAAGACTGTCCCAAACGAATGATTTTCAGGGTACAAAAAGAGGCCAATTCTAGACGAGTATTAGAGGGAGGAAGTGTCGAAGGGCCTCTGCATGAAGGATGGGCTTCTGCCTTCTACACTGGGTCCGTGCGTTCCTTCGAATTATCCCACGCTCAGTGGGATTCTGCACTATCTTTCCACCACAGCATGTGCTGTAAGTGCCATTGAGAAAACATGCAGACATCAGCAGGATACTTGTGTTCATGAACTATTTTGCAAGACTATCCTGAATAATAGATTACGTGTTGCTATCTCTGCCCATCTTGAGCTCTGGAATCCATCTACGGACAACAGAATTGCTATTCAACCTCGACAGTGAGATAGAACCTATGCCCTGTGAGGCAGAACATTTCTGTGAACACTATTTAAATTTTTCTTAATAATGCCATTTAGAAAGCTTAATATATTCATTTACGTTTAAATCTGAATTTGTAGGGGGCTGATAAATACATATGGCTGTCTAGTAGATAGAACGAATGCTAGTTGTTAACTCCGCATAAACTTACTACTACCATCTAAAAAGCTAATTTTGTGACGGTGAAACTGTAGGTATTCGCATTGAGTTTTAAAATGACTGCCATTTTATGTGTATGACCTGAAAAATTAAGGCAACTTATGCTCCTCTCAGTAACCACTTGTACTACTATACACATTTCAGTTGTGTTGGCAGTCAACCTCCCACTTACACATACACTACTAGCCATTAAAATTGCTACACCAAGAAGAAATGCAGATGATACACGGGTATTCATTGGACAAATATATTATACTAGAATTGACATGTGATTACATTTTCACGCAATTTGGGTGCATAGATCCTGAGAAATCAGTACCCAGAAAACCACCTCTGGCCGTAATAACGGCCTTGATACGCCTGGGCATTGAGTCAAACAGAGCGTGGATGGCGTGTACAGGTACAGCTGCCCACGCAGCTTCAACACGATACCACAGTTCATCAAGGTAGTGACTGGCGCATTGTGACGAGCCAGTTGCTCGGCCACCATTGACCAGACGTTTTCAATTGGTGAGGGATCTGGAGAATGTGGTGGCCAGGGCAACAGTCGAACATTTTCTGTGTCGAGAAAAGTCCTTACAGGACCTGCAACATGCGGTCGTGCATTATCCTGCTGAAATGTAGGGTTTCGCAGGGATCGAATGAAGGGTAGAGCCACGGGTCGTAACACATCTAAAATGTAACGTCCACTGTTGAAAGTGCCGTCAATGCGAACAAGAGGTGACCGAGACGTATAAGCAATGACACCCCGTACCATTACGCTGGGTGATACGCCAGTATGGCGATGACGAATACACGCTTCCAATGTGCGTTCACCCCGATGTCGCCAAACACGGATGCGACCATCATGATGCTGTAAACAGAACCTAGATTAATCCAAAAAAATTACGTTTTACCATTCGTGCACCCAGGTTCGTCGTTGAGTGCACCATCGCAGGCGCTCCTGTCCGTGATGCAGCGTCAAGGGTAACCGCAGCCATGGTCTCCGAGCTGATAGTCCATGCTGCTGCAAACGTCGTCGAACTGTTCGTGCAGATGGTTGTTGTCTTGCAAAGGTCTCCATCTGTTAACTCAGGGGTCGAAACGTGGCTGCACGATCCGTTACAGCCATGCGGATAAGATGCCTGTCATCTCGACTGCTAGTGATACGAGGCCGTTGGGATCCAGCACGGCGTTCCGTATTACCCTCCTCTACCCACTGATTCCATATTATGCCAATAGTCATTGGATCTCGACCAACGCGAGCAGCAATGTCGCGATACGATAAACCGCAATCGCGATAGGCTACAATCCGTTCTTTATCAAAGTCGGAAACGTGATGGTACGCATTTCTCCTCATTACGCGAGGCATCACAACAACGTTGCACCAGGCAACGCCGTTTATCTGCTGTTTGTGTATGAGAAATCGGTTGGAAAATTTCCTCACGTCAGCACGTTGTAGGTGTCGCCACTGGCGCCAACCTTGTGTGAATGCTCTGAAAAGCTAATCATTTGCGTATCACAGCATCTTCTTCCTGTCGGTTAAATTTCGCGTCTGTAGCACGTCGTCTTCGTGGTGTAGCAATTTTAGTGGCCAGTAGTGTAGGTTTTATTGAAAATGAACGGTATTTTATTTGTTTTGAGTTGTTTAACTTTCTAATAATTCTTCGAGGATCGTTTGTTAGTATATAAGTACCAACTCACATTATTGTATTTCTTACATATTAATCAATGGTTTGACTGTAGCAGGAAGGAGAAAGGAGTTATAAATAATGAAATACTCATATATTAGGCGAGCCAGACGATTTTATTCGCAGAAATCGACAGTGACCAGATACTCATTTCCTCTGCTGATGAATTACTTCGGTTACTGGGAACGGCTGCTTTACAAAAGAATGTGTTGTGTAACATTAACCCAGCGAACACATTTCGTTCAGTTATTTCAACTAACCATATAACCACAGTAAGCAGTGAACTGCAGGCAATTAAATAATACGACGCGAAGACAAAGGGATCCATAGCCACAGTCAAACACAATGTAACGGAACTCGGGTCGGAGCAGGACACTTAATGTTCAACAACTTTTCATAATAAAGGAATACAAGGAAACTCTTCCTAAAGGTATAGAGACGCATCTGGTATCATAACCTACGCAGCACCTTACTTGTAAGTCGGTGAAGACTGTGTTTTCTTACGTATTTTGAAAGAAATGCTTGCATATTTCCCGTTCTTACTCATCCATGGGGTAGGACACGATAAGACAGTTTATTGTGAAAGTATTGCATAAACGTTGAAATTATTACGAATATCATCTTAAAATTAAGACATAAAGCTATTTAACGAAGAATTTAGACTAACGAATAAGGAATGTTCAAAAAATCATCAACAATAAGAAAATATTTTAATGTCATTTTCAAATATGTACAATTATTTTTAATGTTTAATACCAAGTTACTGTTACCGTTACTTTGTTGTATCCCATCGCTCGTCCACCAGATGGTTTCCTGGCTTGTGAATAGAAGCCATAGGATGCCTAGATCCTGTAACTTAGTGCTGCCCAGCTGGACAAGTTTATTTGTCAAATTTGTGTGGAAAGCAGGCAAACGATCTGACAATGAGATGTTCCATTGTTAGACTAAGAAATCTACTCTCCATTGACCTCAGGTATGCTACCAGCTCGTCAGTTTGTTCTGCAGTAAACACTTCCTTAAAGTTCCCATCTGATTTATCAACTCTGTAGGTAGAATTATTCTTTACGAACGTATATTTCCAACGCTGGTTTCGGTACGTTAAGCTCATTACATAATTTTAAAATTCCAATTTTAGAAGATAAAATGGCTAAAACAGCGATTTCCATTGATTTAATATCCTAATTGCTGTCTATCAGTCTTTCTATAGTAGGTTCGCATCGCCTCAAAAAGCAACGAAGGAAAAAAGAAATTTGTATTTTGAAATCTACTCCATCGAGAAATGAAGGAGCAGGTCGGGACACTACTCAGTTCTGTCCCGCCCGTTCTTCCCCAAGAGGACATTTCATGTTAACAGCCTTTATGGGGGATAATAACTGACGAATTTAAACGCATTATGTAACTAGTGTATAGTGAATGGCGTCCGTTTTAATGATATAGATCACTTAAGGGCGTGCAATAAACAATTAACGGCTTATCTTGCGTTTAAGTACCCAAGAGTTATAGAAACCAAAGTGGAAGCGTGAAGGACAACCGTTCACTTACAAGTCCCACACAAAAACAAGTCAATATGGCTGTCACACGTTCCCTTCCATTCAGAGGTATAGCTACGTGTCACTACAATAGGTTGCAGAACTCTTTAGTCTAGAAAACAGCACAATCCCGATGTTCCCCCCAATTTCATTATCCCCGGGTTCCCCTGATCTTATTTTTATTTCTTTTATACACTCTCATATTACAGTAATGCAGTATCCGCCGTAGACATGCCATCTTCAGAATCTGCAATGGAGAAAAGAAGAAAACTTTAAATTCATAAAAAAAATTTCGATTTCCAGTCGCAAGTGCCTAGAGTAATAATCCATATACTGAATATGTTAGCATGGGCTTATGCGGTTGGTGTCCCTTTCTGGGTGGGGCTGCCATATGTGATAACTACCAGCATTCTGTTCGCTATTGCAACCAGTTACTGGTTTGTACTTGCTGTTTATTTACTTATATGTTACACAGCAGTGCCACCAGAGGGCGCCACCTTGCATGGACTGTTCACCACAGGTGCCTCAATGTTCCAGCCATTCACTACATAGATGGCGCTGACGAACTGGAACCTGTTCAGGCGTTCAAACAGTCCCCTCCATCTGCCATTAGTAATGTCAGCCACCACAGAGGGCGGTAACAACTGGAACTACTTTATCCTTCCGAAAAATAGAGAGCAGATGCAAGATTATTCCACTAGACGCGGATAAATGCAGATGCACCGCACACACTCAGTCCGTTGCGGTTGATCAGCTGCAGTTCTACAGTTTGCTAGCAACAGTTGTCTACACTTCCAGCCGACGTAGTTTAGCTGTTGCCGACGTTATGGTCAGCCGCTAAAAGCGAGTGATCGTCCGGCAGTAAATACCGAGTCTCAAATGTGATATTCAATATTCAGAGGCAGAACTCAAAACTGTTAAATACACCAGTCCGGACTGGACTTCTATAGGTTAGATACTTCTCTTTCAATGCGTTAGGTCAAAGTAGCGCGTAGGACTTTAAGTCCGGAGTCACGCATGATATATCACTCAAAGGTGAGTGTCCTGTATAAGTTTTTTAATTCTCGTAAATGTTTATTACTTGTGTTGGCAATTTTATTTGGTTTAGATATAACGCCCTGTGGTCGTCCCTGTTGCTAGCGTGCAAGCCAGCTACCTCGTAGAGCAACAAATTTTCTGAAGTAGGAGATTTGCCTCCTGTTATCTCGGACGCTGGACATAAGATTTGTTGTGACGAATACAACAATTTTTATTTTCTGTAGGTGACTGGTCGTCTTGGCGTACTACCATTTCATTCGGTGTCATTTTATGCCTTAACACACACTTCGACTGTGAACGAAGTATATGTTTATCCATTACGGATACTTTAGAACCGTGACTGTTAACTGAATGTAAATAAGCTACATAAAACTACAACCAGTCACTTCTTTGAACGATTATGTTTTATTCCATGAACCGGTCTTCGAACCTTTTCAGGTTCATCTTCAGATGGTTTCTGGAAGTTATATCATTATTTCTAGCATAATGCTGGGTACTGGTTGGCAACAGTATGAGCGGCTTCTTCCATTAGTGTCCATTTGTCTGCCAGTTGTAAAGCGCATGCTGGATGCCAGCAAAGTCTTACTGTCAGAGTGTAAATTAATATAGTTTGTGTGGAAGTGTGTGTAGTGATGTAACAACTGGACATCAAAATGGAGGCAGACAGATATACACCAGCGGAAAAAGCCGCCCATACTGTCGCAAACCAGCGCCCAGCATTATGCTAGAAATAATGATGTAACTTTCAGAAACCATCAGAAGATGAACCTGAATAGGTTCGAAAACCGGTTCGTGGAATAAAACATAATCACTCAAAAAAGCGACTGGTTGCAGTTTTATATAGCTTATTTACATTCGACGCAAATGTTTTTTGATGATTTATGCTATACAACCAATTCAAAATGGAGACATTGCCGAAACACCGCACATGGTGGAGACAATAATGCATCACAAACTAAAAAAAAAGAACACAAAGTAAAAACCACAAATCGTAATACACTAGATAACACATGAGAGAAAATTCAGAACACAAGCTGCAAGCAAGTAGCACATCTGAGCTGAAAAGCACAAAACATTGTGAATTTAAAATAATTATTTAAAAAATGCAGAAATTTATTAATGAGTTAAGATATACACTATAAGCACAGCAGTCACTAGCGGACTGAAGATTACTCGCGCCCAGGGATC
Organism: Schistocerca cancellata; assembly: GCF_023864275.1. Taxonomy (NCBI): domain Eukaryota; kingdom Metazoa; phylum Arthropoda; class Insecta; order Orthoptera; family Acrididae; genus Schistocerca; species Schistocerca cancellata. The sequence continues at coordinate 94,293,406 of NC_064628.1, read as the reverse complement.
AATTTTGGAATAAAAAGATATTTAAATCCAACCAGTGTCAGCCAGCGCAGCAGATGGTTATCAATCAGGAAAAACGATTTTATTTGGTCATCTCCAGAATTTCACTAACGTGCACAGCGAACTCCAGCTGGCTATACTCAAAGAAAAGAGTCATGTAGAATATGAAGGGCTAGTCTTTAAATTTCCGGAACTTGGCCTCATAGGTTATCCACAAAAACGTTTTCCATCTAGAGAGCGTAGTGACGAAACTAGGAGTTATATGAGCGAAGTAGCTTGTGGGAAAGGGACACGTGATGGTACGCATTTCTCCTCCTCACACGAGGCATCACAAGAACGTTTCACCAGGCAACGCCGGTCAACTGCTGTTTGTGTATGAGAAATCGGTTGGAAACTTTCGTCATTGTCAGCACGTTGTAAGTGTCGCCACCGACGCCAACCTTGTGTGAATGCTCTGAAAAGCTAATCATTTGCATATCACAGCATCTTCTTCCTGTCGGTTAAATTTCGCGTCTGTAGCACGTCATCGTCGTGGTGTAGCAATTTTAATGGCCAGTACTGTAATTAAAAAAACTTTTAACAGGAACAAGTGACTATACAAAAAGAACGAAAGGTGCAGAAGCGGGAAAGAGGAACTAATGAACTAGGCTGGTGCAGGAACGACGCGGGCCAAAATGAACTGTGAACCCCCCGAGAATGAGACCGATGACGACCTAAGTGAACGGTGAACGACCGTGCCTTAAAAGTCTTTCCTCGGTCTTTTCGTTCACTTTATTGAAACATTCCTTTGGAAGTGCTCACTTGTGAATGACCCACCTCTATATCAGATGTCACGGACAGTACCGATCACGTATAAGTTTTCGCTGCCGGAAATGTTACAGTTATTAAAGTTTTTCGGACTATTAACCCGTAGTTGAATGGATTTCCTTGTCATCTGTTAACATTTCGTCCCCGTCTGCAGACGACATCTTTAGGGTCGGGAAACAGGGAGTTCGGAGGGAAGTGGCTTCGATTCACTCTGCGCTGACCACGTCACTCCCTCAAGAGGACTTCCGTAGATATATCTGGAATACTACGACTTAACAAACCGAAAAATTCTGATAACTGTAACTCTAGACAGTTCTCTCCTGCTGAGTAATAACCGAGCGAGTTGGCGCAGTGGTTAGCACACTGGACTCGCATTCGGGAGGACGACGGTTCAATCCCGCGTCCTGCTATCCCGATTTAGGTTTTCCGTGATTCCCCTAAATCGCTTCAGGCAAATGCTTGGATGGTTCCTTCGATAGAGCACGGCCGACTTCCTTCCCCATTCTTCCCTAGTCCGATGAGACCGATGACCTCGCTGTTTGGTCTCTTCCCCCAACTCAACCGAACCCCAACCCTTACTAATATACTGAGAGAGAGGCATCATCCACATTTGACTCTAGCCCTATCCAATCAAATTTTACGTACTCTCAATTTCCGCCACAGGTTGATTTCTTTCAGAAATGAAGTAATCATCCAAAACAGATATCCATTGCCAACCGCGACGCTGAATGCGGGCACGTGACGCGCCAAGGAAAGTATAGATATACAAGACAATAAAATCAGAGAATTATTCTGGCAGCGATTCGGCCTGAAAATGCAGAAATGTGTTGACGTAAGTGACCGGCAGAAGGATGACCGTTACGGCCCGGCTCCTGGAGAGAAGCGTCTCGTAAACAGCGAGGCTGGTCGGAGTTCACGTGCTGCCATCGTGACCATGTATGGAAAGGAACTACGTGTAAGGGACAAGATGCTCGACATTCTTACTTCATACAACGTGGCGATAGGAGGTAATGGCTGCACTGCAAAGCAGGGTGTCGGATCTATGAAAGAGAACAAAGACGGTGCATACATACACTCCTGGAAATTGAAATAAGAACACCGTGAATTCATTGTCCCAGGAAGGGGAAACTTTATTGACACATTCCTGGGGTCAGATACATCACATGATCACACTGACAGAACCACAGGCACATAGACACAGGCAACAGAGCATGCACAATGTCGGCACTAGTACAGTGTATATCCACCTTTCGCAGCAATGCAGGCTGCTATTCTCCCATGGAGACGATCGTAGAGATGCTGGATGTAGTCCTGTGGAACGGCTTGCCATGCCATTTCCACCTGGCGCCTCAGTTGGACCAGCGTTCGTGCTGGACGTGCAGACCGCGTGAGACGACGCTTCATCCAGTCCCAAACATGCTCAATGGGGGACAGATCCGGAGATCTTGCTGGCCAGGGTAGTTGACTTACACCTTCTAGAGCACGTTGGGTGGCACGGGATACATGCGGACGTGCATTGTCCTGTTGGAACAGCAAGTTCCCTTGCCGGTCTAGGAATGGTAGAACGATGGGTTCGATGACGGTTTGGATGTACCGTGCACTATTCAGTGTCCCCTCGACGATCACCAGTGGTGTACGGCCAGTGTAGGAGATCGCTCCCCACACCATGATGCCGGGTGTTGGCCCTGTGTGCCTCGGTCGTATGCAGTCCTGATTGTGGCGCTCACCTGCACGGAGCCAAACACGCATACGACCATCATTGGCACCAAGGCAGAAGCGACTCTCATCGCTGAAGACGACAGGTCTCCATTCGTCCCTCCATTCACGCCTGTCGCGACACCACTGGAGGCGGGCTGCACGATGTTGGGGCGTGAGCGGAAGACGGCCTAACGGTGTGCGGGGCCGTAGCCCAGCTTCATGGAGACGGTTGCGAATGGTCCTCGCCGATACCCCAGGAGCAACAGTGTCCCTAATTTGCTGGGAAGTGGCGGTGCGGTCCCCTACGGCACTGCGTAGGATCCTACGGTCTTGGCGTGCATCCGTGCGTCGCTGCGGTCCGGTCCCAGGTCGACGGGCACGTGCACCTTCCGCCGACCACTGGCGACATCATCGATGTACTGTGGAAACCTCACGCCCCGCGTGTTGAGCAATTCGGCGGTACGTCCACCCGGCCTCCCGCATGCCCACTATACGCCCTCGCTCAAAGTCCGTCAACTGCGCATACGGTTCACGTCCACGCTGTCGCGGCATGCTACCAGTGTTAAAGACTGCGATGGAGCTCCGTATGCCACGGCAAACTGGCTGACACTGACGGCGGCGGTGCACAAATGCTGCGCAGCTAGCGCCATTCGACGGCCAACACCGCGGTTCCTGGTGTGTCCGCTGTGCCGTGCGTATGATCGTTGCTTGTACAGCCCTCTCGCAGTGTCCGGAGCAAGTATGGTGGGTCTGACACAGCGGTGTCAATGTGTTCTTTTTTCCATTTCCAGGAGTGTATATGCTTCACAGCACTTTGGTCAGCAAACACTTTTGGACATCGGACTCACAGAAGGCGATCCCTTCGTGTTACCTTTTGAACCAACGACATTGTCAGTTACGATTGCTGTCGGGGAGGGATCATCAAGATTAGTTCGTGAAGCAATAGAAAGGTGTCGTCTGGCCGGATGAATCGCGTTTTGTTACACCAGTTTGTTGATCTTGTCCAGACATACCGTCACCCGGGCGAATGGGCATTCGCAACGCCCACTGCGCTACAGACGTAGACCAGTGGGGTCAGTATTACACTATTGGGGACATACAACTAGGCTTCCATGGGGTTTGCGGTAGGTGTCGAAGGCACCACAACAGATGCTTACGACTTGAACGCTATTGCGGACCATCTGCATGCCTTCCCAGATGGTGACGGCATCTTCCAGCAGGATAATTGTGTCACAAGGGAAGAATCGTGTTATAGAGGTCTGAGTACATAGTAGTGAACTCAAGTTGATGTCTTTCTACCAAATTTGACTCTTCTGAATTCGATAGAACACATCTGGGACGCTTTGGGACACTAGCTTCACGCTAAGAAACCACCGGCCTCTAATTTGCAGTATTTGCATAACCTATGCACAGATATGTGGTTCCATATATCTCTGGAAAGCTGCTAAGAATTTGTCGAATTTATCTTCTTCTTCTTCTTCATCTTCTTCTTCTACTAGGTGATCACGCGCAGTGAACCGCACGCTGCTACAAGTTTCCTCCCCCATTCTATTCTGTCCATTGCTGCTATCCGCCATCCGTCCACATCTATTGATGCTTGGTTTCAGTTTTCGTGGAGGCCATCCCTCCAACGCTTCTTGGGTCTCCCAGGGGAGCTCCTGAGGCCATCTGTCATCTTCCATCCGGACCACATGGCCGGCTCACTGCATTCGTCTGGCTTCAACAGTTTCTGCAATGTTGGGCTGCTTGTATAGTTCCTCAAGCTCTCGTTTGTGTCTGATCCTCCATTCCCCTGTGTCTGCATCCAGAACCGGGCCGAAGATCTTCCGAAGATCTTTCCTCTCAAAACCGAGGAGCTTTTGGAAGTCCTGTTTCCGGATACTCCATGTCTCACAGCCATATAGAACAACAGGCTGGATCAGGATTTTGTACAGCCGAATCTTGAACTGTCTGGAGAGATATCTAGACAGAAGCAGTTGTACTATGCCGTGATAAGATCGGTTTCCTGCTTGTATTCTGGCATTGATCTGTGCTTCACATGGCGAATTATCAGTGAAGAGTACCCCTAGGTATTTAAATTCATGCACTCTGTTGTAGGACTGGTCTCCCACTTGCAGTGATTGTAGATGACCAGCAGTCTGACCACGCGTCATAACGACGTACTCTGTCTTGGCTTCGTTTATGTTTACCCCAAATTTTCTGGCAGCCTCCTTTAGTGCTTTGGTCATTTGCTCCAACTCCTGTTCAGACCTTCGTCGAATCTACGCCATGCAGAATTGAAACTGTACCTCTTTCTATAGGTGGGCCAATACGTTATTAAGTACACCCCTGTTCAGAAAGAACAGAATACCTCTAACAACTATAGATGGAATTTTCATATTCACATAACACGTACATTGGTATTTTCTGCAGAAACGATGAGCATTTGAAGCATGTCGGCCCACGGATTTAACGTCAACATCGATATCGCGGCGCAATGTCATCTACCGGAAAATGTGCCTGCGTTCTCGTTGTCGCTATAAACCGAAGGTAATGGATCAGTGCGACTTGAGAAGACGTACTGGATGCCTCGCAGACGTATGCGCAAACCGTACCGTCAAATCAATGAGTTTCACTGAGGGCGCATTATTGGCCTGAGAAAATGTAATGCATACACCCAGGAATTTGCTGCTTGTTTGGGACGAAGTGTTTCGGCAGTGCAACGGCTGTGTGCAGAATGATTCACGTAGGGCCATAGAACACGGCGAAATGGGTCACGACGCACCACCCAGACCATCCTCCGAGAAGATCGACACATCATCCGCATGGTATTACAGGTCAGATCTGTGTGTGCTTCGGCTCTGGCACAACAGTGGAGCACATCGTACACTATCAGGAGTGTACCTGTATATGACGGCATGGGTTACGTGAGCGTCGTTCTCCTCTCCGCCTAACTTTGACGAATTTGCAAAAAAATGGCTCTGAGCACTATGTGACTTAACTTTTGAGGTCACGAGTCCCCTAGAACTTAGAACTACTTAAACCTAACTAACCTAAGGACATCACACACATCCATGCCCGAGGCAGAATTCGAACCTGCGACCGTAGCGGACGCGCGGTTTCAGACTGTACCGCCTAGAACCGCTCGGCCGACGAATGGTATCAGATAGTGTTTTCAGACGAATCCAGGTTCTGCCTGTTTGAAAATGATGGCCACATTTTGGTACGTCGCAGAAAGGGGGAGTGGCATCACAATGACTGCATTCGCACAAGACGTACATCGCCAACTCATGGACTTATGGTGTGCTATTGGGTACAAACACAAATAAAAGTTGGTCCACGCTCAGAGCACCGCTCCCAGTGTGATCTATGTGAATGACGTCCTGCGACCAGTAGCTATACCATTTCTGCACAGTACCCCAGATGCCATTTTTCAAGAAGGCAACGCACTTATTGCTGCACGAACACGTGATTTCTTGGTGTCACCGGATGTCAGCGTTTTGCCCTGCAGCGCCAGATCACCAGACCTGTCGCCAGTCGCAGTGGTGTGGGATACGGTGAAACGACGGGTGCAGCTCTGCGACCCAACGCCAACCACCACAGATGAACTTTGGAACCGGATGAATGCAGCATGGATGGCTGTACCACAGCCAAGCAGAATTAAAACTGCCGGCCGGTGTGGCCGAGCGGTTCTAGGCGCTACAGTCTGGAACGGCGCGACCGCTACTGTCGCAGGCTCGAATCCTGCCTCGGGCATGGATGTGTGTGATGTCCTTAGGTTAGTTAGCTTTAAGGGGCTCCGGAAACGCTCAAAATCATGAAAAGTTCAATTTTTACTTTTTTGCGTTTTCTGAATCTGCAGACTATTACCTTTTAATAGATATATAATTTATTCAATTCCGAAGACTACAACTATTTTTAAATTTTTTTTTGAAATGTCTTCAACATGGGCGTGGCCCACTGTGGCGCTGTTAAACTGCTGTCAAATGGTGTTATTATTAACGTCCGTGTTCATCAGGTACATTTTAGTGATGTGAGATAAAGTATGTGTTGTGGCTAACCTGTGATGGTTCAATATATATCGCTGGTGTGATTGTCGATTGTTTCATGTTTATTTACTCTGTCGTTATCTCGAAAATATTCGTAATTAATTCTGTCTCTTGAATCTCTGTTTTGTTGAAGTATAATAATGAGTAAAAGTAAAGTTATTAGAAATCCTCTGAAGGCTTTGAAGAAAAGGAGAAATTTTGGAAAGCCAAAGGTATGTGTTATTACTGTAAACAATAAAGACGATAGGTTCTAACATGGTACGAGCGATGCTTGCTTTAGACAAGGAACGCCTTCGGGCTGCAGACAGGGCTGTAAAGAGTCTAGAAATACAAGCAAGAGTAAACAGGAGGAGGAACAAGAGGAAGCTGGAGGAGGAGTTTGCAGAGGATGAAGATAATCCATCCTATGGACCTGGAATGCACTAAAAAGTTAATCCAATCTTTGTCGCTCGATTCCCAAAACTTTTATTTTCTCATACTAATTACATGTTTTCTAAGGATCTTCCAAACATATTTGTTTCAAACTTTCAGTAAATGTTACACAGTACCTTCTGCATAATTTAACACAGCCTTTCTCCAAAGAACTGTATATTTTTGAATATATAAATAAAAAATTGCAAAAACATGTTGTGAATTTTCATTACAATTGAAAAAAAATCATCTTTAATAACTGAACTAAAATTTTGTAAAATCCCTGTGTTAAGTTGTAGCCCATATTCCAATAAATAATCTGTAAAAAGTTCAACTTCCTACCTCAAATACTTTGTGAGGAAAGATGTAATTTATAAGCGTTATTTTAACATTGCAAGTATAGGGCGTTCCGGAGCCCCTTAAGTAGTTCTAAATTCTAGGGGATTGATGACCTCAGGAGTTAAGTCCCTTAGTGCTCAGAGCCATTTGAACCATTTTGAGAATTACAACTGTATTTCTTTCTATAGGTGGACTAACACACTTATCAGAGCCGACAGTGGACGCTGTGCCTAACAGGCAACAGAATATATGTTGAACCGAGGTGACTGAAATGCTAATCTTTTCTGTAGAACATACTAATGTACATGCCCTGCCAATATGAACTTCCTGTCTGTAGCCGTTCAAGGTGTTTTGTTTTTTCTGAACACGAATGTACGTGGTCATAAAGATTCGGTTCATCAGTTCCGTGGTACGCTAGCACTTGGCGTTTTAGAAAATGCGACGCTGTGCGACTTCCTCACTAGACATAACCCTCGACACGGCCCGCAGCGAGGGCCGTTGCGTCGCCAGTGCGTCGTCGCCGTGTAGCTTCCTGATTACTGTAATTCGCGGGCGGCGACCAGTCGCTCCCGTGCCTGATCGTTGGTAAGTTCGGCCGGGCAAGCACCGAATGATTTGTGTAACAGAACGGCAATTCTGCGCCCTAACGGCGTCGGCGCGGGCGCTTCCGCTTACTGATGACTGTTATTGTTGCGAAGTAATAGTGTGCGCGTCGCGACGCACTCTGACGACATGCTTTGGCACGTTTACACGCTGTGTGAAGGACACGCGAGCTCTTTCTCGTCGCTTTGTAGTGCTACGACGCAATCCTTTGTTGGCTTACCTTGTCGTTCCAATATTAGAAACAGTTTCCAGGTAATTCGAAGCAGTTCGGAGGCGTGGTGCCACAATTGTTACCGACGATGCGAGCAGTACACGAGTATTAAGGAACTGCTCTGCAAACTCCAAAGGGAAACCGTGAAAGGACAAAGACGCTCCACTCGCGAAACAATATTGAGAAAGTTTAGAGAATCAGCATTTGCGATATGCTGCGCGAGAATCCCACAGCTTTAAGTTGCAACCTAAGCACCACAGCCTTGTCGCAGTGGATACACCGCCTCCCGTCAGATCAACGAAGTTGAGCGCTGTCGGGCGTGGCCGCCACTTGGATGGGTGACCATCCCGGCCGCCATGGGCTTTTGCCGTTTTTCGGGGTGCACTCAGCCTCGTGATGCCAACTGAGGAGCTACTCGACCGAATAGTAGCGGCTCCGGTCAAAGAAAACCATCGTAACGACCGGGAGAGCGGTGTGCTGACCCCACGCCCCTCCTATCCGCATCCTCGTCTGAGGATGACATGGCGGTCGGATGGTCCCGATGGCCACTTGGGGCCTGAAGACGGAGTGCTTTAAAGCATCATAGGAGGCCTGCGACCGTTATGTAAACATCACTGTTTTATTAGATCGCTAAAATCAAGACGCCCGTCATAAGAACATCTGCACTTTCTTCCCTTCATCCTCTTTCCATCAGCCATCAAATGAATCACTTGATTCGTTAGTGTACTCTTGGTTATATGCTAGGGTTGGAACTTAGATAGTGGCAACTATTTATTCACAACCGATACAAAAGAATTACATGTTTGCACCTGTTACTGTCCTTCAAAGTAGTCGCCAGCGATGTGGAAGGCGTAGTATACCGTTAGCAGAGCCTGTTCTGTTGATGGTGGGAATGGAGCGGTCTACTGCTTGTCGAATCTCTGGAACAGTTCTGAAGTGAATGCCACGAAGTGGTTCCTTGATCTTCGGAATAACATCAAAGTCACAAGGACGTGAGTCCCGGGGAGTATGGTGGATGGTACAGTACTTCTCAGTCCCAGCTTGGGGCAGTAATATGGTTTGAGCTTTCAATCATCTGCGACCTACCTGCAGGATGTTCTTTCGGCACGTAATGGACTACGTCAGCGTGCCTCCATGCCCTACAAAATAGGGCGTTATGGAAGATATTCCACGTGCCGGGCAATTCTCAGCGCCCTACTTACACGAGGCTGCCGAAAAATAGGAAGTGCTAGAAAGATTTACGAACACATCTGCAAAATTCCACAAACAAACAAGAGGGTTAACAAACTCACTTATAAGGCAACTCGGAAGGCTGGATGGCAAGCAGAAGCGATGTAAGCGGCTAGTGGCTCTACTAAACAAATAATAGCGCCACAATTGAAGAAAAATTACCAAACAGTAGTTCCCACTACCCAGATGTCAAACAAATAAAGCTATGTCCCGTAAACCTACAGTCAGCTGACCCTAGTTGTAAATGCTAAAAACAGTGCTTCTAACTCCTTTTAAAGAATGAAGTAAGCGATCAAATCAGCAAAATTGAAAACTGTATAAAGGTTACTTTTATTATGAAAACATATCTAATTGTGGCGTGTGGCTTGGCTGACGCCATTATCATCATACGAACATGGTGAGTCAGGAGGGAAGGTACATGCTTTGAGGCGTGATAGTATTAGTGATTCTGAACAAAAAAACTTCATATTGACGTACGCCCTATTCCGAATTGTTTCCGATATAGAACACATTTAATATCACTTTTATAGGTTTTTCTTGAATAACTCAAAAAACCGCACCCTCCAGCGAGTACAAAATTTCCTACAAAAAGGTCCTATTGATTTTTTTCTCTAGAACTAATGGTTTGTGCGAAGAGAGCGCGAGATTGTTCAAACATTCGCTTGACGCGCATGCGCTGTAGCTTACGTAGTTTTTGTAGGCCAATTTGAGGTAGTTTCCCGACTTTATAGACCACAAGTGTCCCATATCACACTGTTCGTCTCAACTTGCTACCTCAAATTGGCCTACAAAAGCTACGTAAGGTACATAGCATGCGGGACGAGCGAGATTTTCAATCTTCTCGCCTTCTCGTCGCACAAACCATTACTTCTAGAGAAAAAAATTAATATGACCTTTTTTGTAGGAAAAATTAATATAGATCAATTTTGTACTGCGGCACGTTTTCACTGGAGGTTGCGGTTTTCGAGTTATTCAAGAAAAACGTACAAAAATGATATTAAATGAGTTCTATCTCGGAAACCATTCGAAATAGGGCATACGTCCATATGAAGTTTTTTGATCAGAATCACTAATACAGGGCTATTACAAATGATTGAAGCGATTTCATAAATTCACTGTAACTCCATTCATTGACATATGGTCACGACACACTACAGATACGTAGAAAACCTCATAAAGTTTTGTTCGGCTGAAGCCGCACTTCAGGTTTCTGCCGTCAGAGCGCTCGAGAGCGCAGTGAGACAAAATGGCGACAGGAGCCGAGAAAGCGTATGTCGTGCTTGAAATGCACTCACATCAGTCAGTCATAACAGTGCAACGACACTTCAGGACGAAGTTCATCAAAGATCCACCAACTGCTAACTCCATTCGGCGATGGTATGCGCAGTTTAAAGCTTCTGGATGCCTCTGTAAGGGGAAATCAACTGGTCGGCCTGCAGTGAGCGAAGAAACGGTTGAACGCGTGCGGGCAAGTTTCACGCGTAGCCCGCGGAAAACTGGCTCATGCCACAACTGGAGACCGGCAGCGCCGACTTCATCTTTCAACAGGATGGTGCCCCACCGCACTTCCATCATGATGTTCGGCATTTCTTAAACAGGAGATTGGAAAACCGATGGACCGGTCGTGGTGGAGATCATGATCAGCAATTCATGTCATGGCCTCCACGCTCTCCCGACATAACCTCATGCGATTTCTTTCTGTGGGGTTATGTGAAAGATTCAGTGTTTAAACCTCCTCTACCAAGAAACGTGCCAGAACTGCGAGCTCGCATCAACGATGCTTTCGAACTCATTGATGGGGACATGCTGCGCCGAGTGTGGGAGGAACTTGATTATCGGCTTGATGTCTGCCGAATCACTAAAGGGGCACATATCGAAAATTTGTGAATGCCTAAAAAATTTTTTGAGTTTTTGTATGTGTGCGCAAAGCATTGTGAAAATATCTCAAATAATAAAGTTATTGTAGAGCAGTGAAATCGCTTCAATCACTTGTAATAACCCTGTACTATCACCCCACAGCGCATGCACCTTTGCTCCTGACTCACCCTGTATAACTTCTTCACCGGATATCGGACACTTACCGTCAGTTACTACTATAGTGACGTTAAGTTACTAGTTATGCGTCAATACAGACAGCAGTGAGCGCTACATTTTCGTTTATGAAAATTTTCGTGTGGCCATCTTGATTGATGAATTCCTAGGTTTTTGTAAATAACTTACGCCAAATTCCATATGGGTTCAGTTTGCTTCCTTCGCCCACATCTCCCTCCCCCAATCCACTTGACCAACTCTTTCGCTGCTCCCGTAGAGAGATTTCATATTTACAGCATTCGAATACAACGTCTGAAGTTACAAATAATAAAAAAAAATGAAAGAGTAAAACTTTTCTGGAATGTTCTAGTTAAAGCAAATAAGATTTCCAAACACAAGTTTTCGAGAAGTCTAAGACGGAAAATTTACAATCAATGTTTATTATCAATTTTCATTTATGGCTGTGATACGTGGCCTTTGTACGTGAAAACCGTTGCAGAACTGAGTGTTTCTCACCCAACAATGGAAAAAAATGACTCTAACCACTATGGGACTTAACTTCTGAGGTCATCAGTCAACTAGACTTAGAACTACTTAAACCTAAGTAACCTAAGGACATCACACACATCCATGGCCGAGGCAGGATTCGAACCTGCGACCGTAGCGGTCTCGCGGTTCCAGACTGAAGTACCTAGAACCGTTCGGTCACTTCGGCCGGCTACATTTATATGTATTTTAATTTTATACCGTTTCTTCCAGTGACACAGATAATACATGAATACAGCGGTTTGAAAGTTTAACTTCAATTATCATCACCATATAGAAAGCGACCACGCGGATTACTCATGGGGCCCATAGAATGTCACGTCATGGCTGCCCAAGTCATCACGGAACGCAGCGCCATGCACAAAAAAAAAAAAAAAAAATGGTTCAAATGGCTCTAAGCACTATGGGACTTAACATCTGAGGTCATCAGTGCCCTAAATCTTAGAACTAATTAAACCTAGCTAACCTAAGGAAATCACACACATCCATGCCCGAGGCAGGATTCAAACCTGCGACCGTAGCAGCAGCGCGGTTCCAGACCGAAGCGACTAGAACCGCTCGGCCACAGCGACCCCGAACAATGGAGACATGCATGTCGGGAATTACTACGAGAGAGTTGGAAAGAAATAAATGGACCAGGAATCAAACCGGACTGCTGAGTGTAATGATGAAACGAAATGATCATGTGTCATTATAAGCCGGGAGATTCCGTCTGGAGTAGTTCACCTGCCTGATTTTTCTACTTCAAATCCCTTTCGCAATTTACACGTCGAAGAAGATGATTAGGACAATACAAACACTCAGTCCCTCAGCAATGAAAATCTCCGAGCAGGCCGAGAATTGAAACCAGCACTCCACAATCTACAAACAGGAGCGCTGAGCTCTAGACCACCAGTTTCAGAACGAGGTAATGATGACCGAAATGAAAATTAAATGGACGTGAAATGGAGCCAGGTGAATGGATAGAAGCTAAACCAAGAAAGTCGTATGAAGGATTCCAAAAGATAAGTAGTCGCTGCTCGACCTAACGGAATTAGATATTAGAAAACAAGCGTGCCTGTTACCACCATAATGTGTGGTAAGATTTATAGCAGAGCTTCATCCAGCACGTGCAAAGGCTTATCGTGCTGAAGATGATGATTATGATTTTGTTAATGACGGTGGTGTAGAATTTCGTAATACAACCTCAGACCTAAGTAGGTACCCTGAGGGGACAAAGTTCATGGGATGACTCCGTTATCGTGACGGACTTCCTTTTCCAGCAACGTCGTGGCATGGACTCAACAAGTCGTTGGAAGTTCCTGCAGAAACACTGAGCCACGTTGTCATCACAGCCCTCCCCAACATCGAAATGTTGGCGGTGCAGGAGTTTGAGCACAAAATGACCTCTCGATTGTGTCCCATAAATGTTCGATGGGACTCATGTCTGGTGATTTGGGTGACCACATCATTCTCTCGAACTGTCCACAATGTTCTTCACACCAGTCGCAAACAACTGTGGCCTGGTGACATGGCACGTTGTCAGCCATGAAAGTTCCATCGTTGTTTGGGAACATGAACTCCATGCATGGTTGCAAATAGTTGCCACACCTACCATTTCCAGTCAATGATCGGTTCAGTTTGACTAGACGACCCAGTCCATTCCATGTACAGGGTGTGGTAGATAAGTAATGAGACTCAGTCTAGAAAAACAAATTTATTGATCCAATTTATACAAAACGTTAATATTCTTCAAAGTACTCGCCTTGGGCGTCGACACAACGTTGCCAGCGCGTTTTCCAAGCTTCATAGGCCCCACTGTAGTCCGTTTGAGTTATCCCAGTTAGTGCCTTCGTGACAGCACGTTGGATGTTCGGAATATCGTCGAAACGATGACCCTTCAGGCATCTTTTGACCTTCGGAAATAGGAAGAAATCAGGAGGACTCAAGTCAGGGCTGTATGGTGGCTGTGGCAAAACTTCAACTCCAATTCGGGTCAAGTAGGAGGTCACGAGGAACGCTGTGTGCGCCAGAGCGTTGTCGTGGTGGAGACGGCAGCGTTGAGCAAGGTCCTGTCGCTTCCGTTTGACGGCTCTGTGCAATCGCTGAAGGGCTTCTTTGTAGAATTCGGCATTGACAGTCTTCCCCTGAGGGACAAACTCTTTGTGAATTGACCCCCGCTTGTCGAAAAACACAATCAGCATTGTCTTGATGCGGGACTTTGACATTCTTGCTTTCTTCGGCCGCGGGGATGCCGGTGTGTGCCACTCCGAGCTCTGGGCTTTCGTCTCCGGGTCGTACTGGAATGTCCACGATTCGTCGCCTGTTACTACGTTGTCTAAAAAGTGTGGATTATTTTCCAAATCATTCAACATCTCACGGCAAACGTCCACTCGTTGTTGCTTTTTTTCGGCGGTGAGCACTCGGGAAACCAATTTTGCGCAAACTTTCCTCATCATCAAATCTTGCATAACAATTTGGTGAACCGTAAATTTATTCACGGAGACCTCATCGGCGATCATTTTGAGACTTAAACGACGGTCGGAGTCCAGGAGTTGTTTCACTTTGGCCACCGTTTCATCCACACGACTCGTTGAAGGGCGTCCAGATCGTTCCATGTCTTCAACGGATTCCCTCCCGTTGTTAAATTCATTAAACCACCGGAACACTTGAGCTCTTGATAGGGAGTCTTCTTTGTAGGCCTCCGTAATCATAGCAAAAGTTTCCGAAGCAGTTTTGCCCAAGCGAAAGCAAAATTTGATTGCATACCGCTGTTCTATCGAGCGATCCATCTTCAGCGTTTTCACAAGTGTCACGGGCACACAAACAACGTAATACGCGAAGCTCGACCCTCACTGCACCAGAGCTCCGACTTGACTGCGAACCGGTTCTATCGTTAGCTCAGATCCCCCACCACGTGACGTACAGGTGGAGACCGCCCTGCGAGCGACTGGGGCGCCGCGCGGCGGCCAGTCTCATTACTTATCTACCACACCCTGTAAATACATCCCTCGCCGATATGGAGCCACCCCAGCTTGCACAGTGCCTTGTTGACGACTTGGATCGGTGGCTTCGTGGGGTCTGCTCCACACTCGGAACCTAATATCAGCTCTTACCAGCTGAAATCTGGACTCATCTGACCACGTCACGGTTTTTCAGCCATCTAGGGTCCAATAGATACGGTCACGATCACAGGAGAGACGTTGCAGGGGATGTCGTGCTGTTAGCAAAGGCACTAGAGTCTGTCGTCTGCTGCCATAGCATATCAACACCACATTTCGCCACACTGACCTAACGGATGCCTTCGCCGTACGTCCCACATTGATTTATATGGTTAATTCTCGCAGTGTTGCTCGTCTGTTAGCACTGACACGCCGCTGGTGTCGCTCGGTAAGTGAAAGACGTCGACTGCTGCGTTTTCCGTTGCGAAAGGTAATGCCTGAAGTTTGGCATTCTTGGCACACTCTTGACAACGTGGATCTGGGAAATATTGAATTCCCTAAAGATTTCCGAAACTGAATGTTCCATGCGTCTAACTATAGCTACCATTCCGCGTTCAAAGTCTGTTAATTACCCTCATGCGGCCATAATCAGGTCGGTAACCGTTCCACGTGGACTACCTGAGTGCAACTGACAGCTCCGCCAACTGGCTCCCAATTTATACCTTGTTTATGGGATAATACACGGTGATTCAAAAAGAATACCACAACTTTAGGAATTTAAAACTCTGCAACGACAAAAGGCAGAGCTAAGCACTATCTGTCGGCGAATTAAGGGAGCTATAAAGTTTCATTTAGTTGTACATTTGTTCGCTTGAGGCGCTGTTGACTAGGCGTCAGCGTCAGTTGATGCTAAGATGGCGACCGCTCAACAGAAAGCTTTTTGTGTTATTGAGTACGGCAGAAGTGAATCGACGAGAATCCGCGGGAAACAACTCAGTATGAACGTGACTCGCCTAAGGTCAACGTTTTCTGTGCCATTTCAGCCAATAAAGTTTTTGGTCCCTTTTTCTTCGAATGTGCTACTGTAACTGGACTACAGTATCTGGAGGTGTTAGAGAATTGGCTGTTCCCTCAGCTCGAACAAGAAGCACAACAATTCATATTTCAGCAGGATGGAGCGCCACCACATTGGCACTTATCTGTCTGTAACTACCTGAACGTCAACTACCCGAGGCGATGGATTGACCGCCAGGCAGCCCATGACAGAGCACTTCATCACTGGCCTCCAAGAAGCCCTGATCTTATCCCCTGCGATTTTTTCTTATGGGGGTATTTTAAGGATATGGTGTTTCGGCCACCTCTCCCAGCCACCATTGATGGTTTGAAACGAGAAATAACAGCAGCTATCCAAACTGTTACGCCTGATATGCTACAGAGTGTGTGGAACGAGTTGGAGTATCGGGTTGATATTGCTCGAGTGTCTGGAGGGGGCCATATTGAACATCTCTGAACTTGTTTTTGAGTGAAAAAAAACTTTTTTAAATACTCTTTGTAACGATGTATAACAGAAGATTATATTATGTTTCTTTCATTAAATACACATTTTTAAAGTTGTGGTATTCTTTTTGAATCACCCTGTACAGTCATTTGCTTATGGGCATATCGCTATCCAATGATTGCTGTTACCTCAGTGTCTGTGCTATGTAAGTACTTTAGCAAGCATCGGTGTAATACCACATCTAAAGTTTTTCAAAAAATTAGGAACGTTGGGTTATACGAGGTGCGACAATAAAGTAATGAGACTACCCTTCTTTGCAAGATGTGGCAACCCTGCAGGCTTGCGTAGGCACAATATCTTTGACCTTGGTCTATAAGCTGCTTCTAGTCCAAGCGGCACATCGATGCAACTCCTCAGTCGTGAGTTGTGCTGTAGTAAGTTAACATGTGTTTGTGTCTCTCGTCGCGGAAGCGGAACCACATAATATTGCGCAACGGTATGCCATTTCTTTTTGCGTTAAATTGGGTGAAAACGCGACGACAACTTAACGGTAAACTTCAGAAGGCTTTTGGAGAGGAGGCTATGTCAAGAGCTCAAGTTTTTCGCTGGCATAAAATGTTTAGTGAAGGCAGAATGAATGTTGAAGATGAAGACCACAGTTGACGACCATCAACCTCACAGACAGATGTCAACTTGGCCAGGGTGCATGAACTCGTACGATCTGATCGAAGATTATCGGTGAAAATTATTGCATAAGAATTAACATCAATCGAGAAATGGTTCGTCTGATAATAACTGAAGATCTTGGTATGAGAAAGATTTGTGCAAAAATGGTCCCCAAAAATCTCACACCACAACAGCGAGAAACACGGAAAAATTTGGTAGCCGATCTGTTAGAGCAAACGGAAACCAATCCAGAATTGTCGAGTCGTGTTATCACTGGCGATCAAAGTTGGGTTTTTCAGTACGATCCAGAGACAAAACGCCAAAGTTCGCAATGGTGCTCAAAGGGACCACCCAGACCAAAAAAAGCCCGCATGTCAAAGTCAAAAGTGAAATGCATGCTTGTGTGCTTCTTTGATTCTAAGGGAATTGTTCATAAAGAGTGGGTGCCTCCTGGACAAACAGTTAACCAATATTACCACAAAGAAATTTTAGAAAGACTTCGTAAAAGAGTTCTTCGTCTCCGTGCCAACATTGCTGATAATTGGATTCTGCATCACGATAATGCGCCATCCCATACTGCTCTGTCAGTACAGCAATTTTTAACCTCAAAACAAATTTCAGTACTACCACAGCCAGCTTATTCACCTTATATCGCTCCGTGCTACTTTTTTCTATTTCCAGGAACCAAAACGGCGGTCAAGGGACACCATTTTCAAACAATACAAGATCTTCAAAAAGCTGTGACGACGGTCTTAGAGGAAATTACAGAAGATGAGTTCCAGAAATGTTACCATCAATGGCAGAAGCGCTGGAAAAAGTGTGTGCAGTCAGAAGGGAACTACTTTGACAACACTAAACTTGACTGAAATGGTAAGCAACATTTTTTTTCACATCAGCCTGGTTACTTTATTGTCACACCTCGTATTTTTGAAGGAATTTCTACACTTCAGAATGAAATTTTCACTCTGCAGAGGAGACGAAGTACTGGCGGAATTAAAGCTGTGAGGACGGGGCGTGAGTCGTGCTTGGGTAGCTCAGGTGGCAGAGCACTTGCCCGCGAAAGGCAAAGGTCCCGAGTTCGAGTCTCGGTCCGGCACACAGTTTTAATCTGCCAGGAAGTTTCAATTTCTGTACTGTCGGCTTAATTTGGAAGGAACGGTACCATAATACTAAAGGAAAGCAACGGTCTTATTCTGCTCTCTCCGTTCGACTTCGATAGTTGACATGTACGAAAGAGAAATATCGGTGCAAATGCTTGCAACTTCCATTCAGGTGCCATAAACACATCTTTTACTCTGCACGTCAGGAATACCTGAGAACTGAAACGTCGCATCTAGCCTGAAACACAGGTGTTCTTTGCGTACAATGTTGCTTATACAGCTGCCACCCTGCCTGCAGAACTTCTAGTCCAGTAGAAAATTATACAGCTTCTCTTCCAGAAAACAGCTTTATTAAGATGGCAGATACGCCGGTCTATCGTATTTCCATTGGTAAAGAGGAGTCGCATTAAAATTTGCAGTTTACAGTGATTCGGTAGGTCTTTTACGGTATATCAGATTTGCTGGATATCCGTCCCGCATTTCTCATTTCCAGATCGCGTAACAGGATCCGGGGAGCCTGGCGGACAGAGGACTGGGAACGGCTTCATTAAAGACGCTCCGGCGGTTCCCGCACCCAGCCGCCGGGTCGTAAACAACGCCCATCGGGACGCAAGCGGAATTGCCACCGCCCAGGTTGCCTAATTCTACTATATTCCCATCGCGCCGCGGCTCACGAAATACTTTATTGAGACCATCCGCGGACAGGTAGTCCGGCTCCGTAGTTACGATCGCGTGATTAGGGAACTCTTCCCTCGTTAGCCCTGTTTGCGCGAGTGATAAATGAATACCAGACTGCGTCGTGTTCTAGTCTCGAGATGCTGACTGCCAGCCTCGTTTCCTGCTGAAGCCTGAATCTCGCCAGGAATTAACTGAGGAACGTTCCACGCAGTACACGATAGCAGTATTTTATGAAAAAATCCGCGATATCTGTTCCCGTCAATTAACGTAGCTACTTCAGTTTTCCGTGTACCGATGTTTCACTTCATAAATACGGTAAAGTTTGAATACGCCCATCAGACAGCTAGCAGTTAGATATAAACGAACGATGTAATGGTACCTCTGTCGGAGACCTAACTGCCAAGTAAGTACATTTCTGATTACAGGCGTTAAGTACTACAGGCATTTAGTATAAATAACACTAGTTCCATCCAAAGTTCTTACGTTTTTATCTCCTAGGCGAAGAAGTCAGCTGCAGAATGCCTTCGCTTAGTCGAATACTAATCTGCTGGTAGTATTTCAACGATAGCATAAATGCATATGAAAATTATTTAGCACTTCTTTGAAATTTTTGGAAATCGAATTGAATATTTAATATAGTTAAATGTATATCTCAATTTATCAGTAATTTAATTCAAATCCTTTGCTCTTTCCCTTCCGGTTACTCAGCCAAATTTATGTACATTTATATGTTCAAAGGTTCAAATGGCTCCAATCACTATAGGACTTAACATCCGAGGTCATCAGTCCCCTAGACTTAGAACTACTTAAACCTAAGTAACCTAAAAACATCACACACATCCATGACCGAGGCAGGATTCGAACCTGCGACCGTAGCGGTCTCGCGGTTCCAGACTGAAGTACCTAGAATCGTTCGGTCACTTCGGCCGGCTACATTTATATGTATTTCAATTTTATACCGTTTCTTCCAGTGACACAGGTTACTTAATACATGAATATGTATAATACACAAATAATAAGAATTGTAAAACAGAAAGTAGTGTTATAGGCCCTTTGTTGTTCCGTATCTATGTAAACGATTTGTGAAACAATTTGAGCAGCAGTCTAAGGTTGTTTGCAAATGACGTTCTTGTTTGTCGACTAGTAAAGTTATCAGAATATCAAAACAAACTGGAAAGTGATTTAGAAAAGATATCTGTATGCTGAGCAAATTGGCAGTTGACCCTAAATAACGAAAAGTGTGAGGTCATCCACATGAGTGCTAAAAGGAACTCGTTAAACTTGGTTTACACGATAAATCAGTCTAATCTAAAAGCCGTAGATTCAACTAAATACGTAGGTTTTACAACTACGAGCAACTTAAATTGGAAGGAACACATAGAAAATGTTGTGGGGAAGGCTAACCAAGGACTGCGTTTTAATGGCAGAACACTTAGGAAATGTAAAAGGTCTACTAAGGAAACTGCCTACACTACGCTTGTCCGTCCTCTTTTAGAATACTGCTGCGCGGGATTAGCCGAGCGGTTTAAGGCGCTGCAGTCACGGACTGTGCGGCTGGACCCGGCGGAGGTTCGAGTCCTCCATCGTGCATGGGTGTGTGTGTTTGTCCTTTGGATAATTTAGGTTAAGTAGTGTGTAAGCGTAGCGACTGATGACCTTAGCAGTTAAGTTCCATAAGATTTCACACACATTTGAACATTTTTTTTATAGAATACTGCTGCGCTGTTTGGGGTTCTTACCAGATAGGATTGGCGCAGTACATCGAAAAAGTTCAGAGAAGGGCAGCACGTTTTGTATTATCGTGAAATAGGGAGAGAGTGTCACTGAAATGATACAGGATTTGGGATGGACATCATTAAAAGAAAGGCGTTTATCGTTGGTGCGGAATCCTCTCACGAAATTCCAATCACCAACTTTCTCCTCCGAATGCGAAAATATTTAGGTGACGCCGATCTACATAGGGAGAAACAATCACCATGATGCCACGCGGGGTAGCCGCACGGTCTGTGGCGACTTGCCACGGTTCGTGCGGCTTCCCCAGTCGGAGGTTCGAATCCTCTCTCGGGCAAGGGTGTGTGTGTGTGTGTGTGTGTGTGTGTGTGTGTGTGTTGTCTTTGGCGTAAGTTTGTTTAAGTTATATTATGTAGTGTGTAAGCCTAGGGACCGATGACCTCAGCAGTTTAGTCCCACAAGAACTTACCACCATCTGATCACCATGATAAAATAAGGAAAAAGAGAGCTCGTATGGAAAGAAATAGGTGTTTGTTCTTTCCGCTAGCTATACGAGATAGGAATGACAATAAATTGTGAAGACGGTTCGATGAACCCTCTGCCAGGCACTTAAATGTGATTTGCAGAGTGCCCACGTATATGAAGATGTAGACACTAAATAAAATAACCAAGTCCTTTCAACTTTAACGACCTGTTCTCTCCATAATAACATACAATTTCCCATTATTTCTCTATATCTGCAAATACACATTCATGCTTTATATATGTAGACAACCATGTTGCGACCTCTTATGTCTACCTTACTTTCATTATGTCATCGGCTCGGTCTTTTACCAAAAAAAAGGTTCAAATGGCTCTGAGCACTATGGGACTTAACATCTAAGGTCATCAGTGCCCTAGAACTTAGAACTACTTAAACCTAACTAACCTAAGGACATCACACAACAGCCAGTCATCACGAGGCAGAGAAAATCCCTGACCCCGCCGGGAATCGAACCCGGGAACCCGGGCGTGGGAAGCGAGAACGCTACCGCACGACCACGAGCTGCGGACGGTCTTTTACACATACGCACTACGCATAAGAAAGAATCACTTTTTTGGAACCCCGTAATTGTCTCCCATTGCGACGTAAAAATTTGAAATTTCGCTCAAAGGTGCTTACAACCTTCCTCCATGGTGATGCAAAAGCATGGCATCCTATGACGTCACTCTTGAGTTCAGCGGCGCTTCAAACAGAAACTTGTCGAAACGTGCGAGAAAAGACCACAACTCAGAAGTTCTTATGAGGTGTAAGGTGGGTTAATGATGTCACATTGGCACCAAACCTCACCACAATCCTGCCTAACGCCTTGGTGAACGTATCGCGTGATGAGAAGGTCGGCACACCCCTCCTACCCACGTTTCGCCCCTTCTTTTGACGCCTCTGCGACAGGGGTCAGAACCGCGACAGACAGCGTTGAAATCACGCTTTTTTCTTATGAGTTTCAGATGAAACCATTCCAGACACACCGCTACTCAAAATCGGCACGAGAAGACTTCAGGAGTAGGCGTAAAGGGCGTCAATGGAACCACGCATTTCCCTGGGACGTTGATTACCAGACATTTTGCGGTTGAAATTGATAGTTCGCAGAGCGATGAGTAACAAGATGACCTTCTTGTCAACGTTCAACACTGGTGATACCCCCAGACGATTCAACTCTACTCTAAGAACATCATGGGCTTGCAACCCCACCTTTGGAGTGCAGCGCTAACGCAGTTTTTGCTCTGCTATACAATGTGGAACCACTAAGTATGGTGTAAAACCATTCGACGAACTTTGAACATGATCGGAAGCAGAAAAGGGTGTTTATACTCTTTCAGCCCTCCTGTTTCGCTCTGACTTGTGGTGTGACCATGGAGGTATGCAACATCGATAAGTGCATGAATAAAATTTCAGAGGCTTTCTCTAAGAACCCCCAGTTCGCCTTCACCAAAGTGGCAGACACGTGCTTTTGTTGAGCACTTTAAAAATGTAACTTTTAGATACTTTGACACCCAATCCTGCTGAGTGTTGACTCACGGCTGCTCTAGCCCCTGAGGGCAGACAACCCCATCGACACCCCTCAGGTGGGGTGCCAATGTGACATCATTTACCAACCTTTCACCTCACATGACCTTCTTAACTGTGGCTTTCTTTCGGATGTGTCCAGACCTTGCTGTCTGAAGCTTCGCCAAGCCCTAGGCTGAAGTCACAGTGTGCCACGCTTGCGCACCATTTCAGACGAAGGCTGTGCGCATCTTTGAGCCAAATTTCAAACTTACGCGAAGCAATGGCAGACAATTACAGAGTTTCGAAAAAGTGATACTTTGTTTTTTGCGCAGTGTATATATACTTCGAAAGTCACTTTATGATGGAGCGCACTTCCGGAACCACAATCTTTTCCCTCTTCCTCCAGGTCCTTAATGGTACGTGGGAGGAATAAGTATCGATAAACCTCGGGAATTTCTCTGAAATTTACATTTTGGTTATTTCCTGAGAGATACAGGGGAGTAAGTCATATGTCGCCCAAGTCTTCTTCGAGCGCTTGCTCTTGAAACTTCAGCAGTAAACGTTTCTGAAGTGGAGAAAGCATCTTCTGTAACACTGAAATTTGAAGAGCACTTTTGTAATGCTCTCGCGCTGAGTAAACGAACCTGTGACTAAACGTGCAGCTCTTCATTGGATCTTCTCTATCTATGAATACATATTGAAATTCACCAAAGTACCGCCTCAATCAACCCATCATTCACTTCATTTTAATTGCGATAGTAAATTCCTGATTTACATCATGTGTCTCTCTTTTACTGGGTGAGCATCACTCAATTTTTGAATGGTTTCAGCTCGAAAATTCCATGACATCGCCGTAACTCAAAACGGTAAGCAATTCTATTCAAATACATTGAGAGATTCGTTTTTTTAACCCCCGTTTACTTTACTAAAGGCACTCCATGCCATTTATACTGCTGTATTTCTTTACTGCCCTCCAAGTCATGATTTTGAAATGTTCCATTTACAGAACTCATGAAGGGCTTATATGAATTCTCCCTTAATTTGTACAATTTTACTATCAAAATGTTTGCTGTACGTTATTTTAATTTTACTGTAATTGATTTTGAGCACTACTTTCAAATTTCGGAAGCAAACACATCACTGCCTTCAGTAAATCGAATATGTTTCAAATATGTATTGCAGACCAACGTAGTTAACGTTGGTTTGCTGAAGAATTCGAAAGCAATAACTGGATTTAGAATGCATCGTTGCTTTTCTCGTACGATATTCAGCGAACCATTGATGAAGGACAACGGGCGGATTCCATATGCCCAGATTTCTAGATAACGTTTGACACAATGTCACACTGCAGACGGTTAACGGAAGTCCGAGCACGCGGAATGGGTTCTTAGATGTGCAGCGGCTTGAAGGTTTTGTAACGGATCCCAGTACGTCGTCCCGTACGCCGGAAGTTCATCAGAGACAGGGGCATTGTCAGGAGGGCCTGTCCCAAGGAAATGTGACAGGAGCACATTTGTTCCTGCAGGAAGTGGAAACACTAAAAACACCACACATTACTATGCCTAATACGGTTTAGGCACACCGTTGACATTAAAAACAACTCCCAGTGGTGACGGAATTGACAAATAAATGTCCTGTATATTTTTCAACGGAATCATGTGCCATTCTTCCTGCAAAATAGTGGCAGATTCACGTAATAATGATGGATATTGACAGCGACCACGTACCCTGACCTTCAAAGCGGACCACAAAGGCTGAATAATATTGGAATCTGGTGTCTATGATGGCCAGGAGGTACGCGACAATTCGTCCTCGTGCGCACAAAAGCAGTCCTGCGTGATGAGAGGTGTTTGAGCAGTGGCCTATCGTCCAAGAACAATAGCATCACCGTTGGGGAACAAACATTGTACCATGGGAGGCACGTAGTCGGCAAACTGGTCACACAATTCTTGGCAGTAATGAAAGCATCGCTCACGCGAAACTCAGCTTTCCGTTTTCTACTGCGAACTGTGGATGAAGGGCAACACGTAGAGTCCATATTTCTAGATTTCCGGAAAGTATTTGACACGGTGCCCTATTGCAAGCTGTTAACGAAGTTACAAGCTTACAGTTCATAGATAAGTGAGTGGTTCCAAGACCTCTTAAGTTACGGAACCCAGTATGTGGTCCTCGAAGGCGAGTGTCTATCAGAGACAATCTACATGTACATGGATACTCTGCAAATCACACTTAAGTGTCTGGCAGAGGGTTCATCGAACCACCTTCAAAATTCTCTACTATTACAATCTCATATAGCGCGCTGAATGAATTATCACCTATAGCTTTCCGTAAGAGCTCTGATTTACCTTATTTTATCGCGGTGATCGATCCTCCCTATGTAAGTCGCTGTCAGCAAAATATTTTCTCATTCGGAGGAGAAAGTTGGTGACTGGAATTTCGTGAGATGATTCCGTCGCAACGAAAAACGCCTTTCTTCTAATGATTCCCAGCCCAAATCCTGCATCATTTCTGTGAGACTCTCCCCCATATTGCTGCCTTTCTTTGAACTTTTTCGATGTACTCCGTCAGTCCTACCTGGTAAGGATCCCACACCGCACAGCAGTATTCTAAAAGAGGACGGACAATACACATAAATGATCTGGAGGATAGTGTGGGCAACAGTCTGTGGTTGTTTGCTGATGATGCTGTGATGTACGGCAAGGTGTCGAAACTGACTGATTGCTGGAAGATTCAAGAAGACTTTGACAAAATTTTCTTGATGCAATAATTTACCAACAGCCGTATGTATTGTAGAAATTTATTTTACAAACTTCATATGTGCTACCAGTTTCGGCATTACATTGATGCCATCTTCAGGCCCACACGTCATAGTCGTGAAAATGCCATATTATTGGATCCGTGAATCAGATCGTTATGCAGTAGCTCTTGGTGGCCAGGCGACATAGACGTCAAATTGCAACGGAATATTATCGGAAAAGGGGGAAAAGTATGACAGAAGAAAAAAAATGGTGTGAAAATTGATCAATAGATGGCGCTGCATGTGTCAGAATACGATGAAAGCCACCCTTCATTAGTCCGGTAGCCCAATTTCACAAGTATTTCTCTTTCTCTTCCTTGTTTCTCTTTTCTCTTTACTCTCATAGTCGCGTGATTGAATGAATGTGGTTGTATGTCACGTTGCTAGACGGTGGCGTAGTCTGCTGCAGAAAGTCTGCGATAGTCGTAAAGATTCAGCAGCACTGGTACAGAATAGCCAACTCTCGTAGTGGTCAAGTAGGCAAAGAGGTTTGCGCTACTTGTGAGAAATCCACCTGCGTTAGGTTGGTGGCGGAAATGGCATCTTTGGGCTTTTCGGTCCACGCGGAACGTGGAGGAGGCTGGAGAGGAAAAAGGGGGCGGTCTGCCGCCGGTACGGGAACCGTCCACAGCTGTGCTCCAGTCGAAGAAGGGTGAGTTAGACTGACCGCGTGGCGCGTTGTTACTTGGTGTGGGGAGAGCTGTTAGCTTTTGGTCTCGCTTTTCAAATCTGGAAGATTGCTTTGCCTTGTCGCAGCAAGGAGTGCAAAGCTTTGGCAGATTTTTCTTTTAGCCAATTTGTGTAGCAGACTTGGATCCGCCGGAAGAGCGCCACACAAAGGTGTCGATAAGAAGTGAGCACTCGCTTCTGTATGAATATCTGTTTGCCTTCAGCTGTGCCTGCATAAGCTTTCACCTTTGTAAATATTTAGAGCCTTGCCTTCTCGTAAATTCTCCTTGCTTTATGTGTCTTTCGTCCGTGGGGAGCCAACCACGTGGTAGAACATTATAGTTGTTGGGCTACCGGCATCACTAACTGTCCGATCGCATGTTTGTTTTAGATAATGTTAACATGATTGTGTGATGTGATATTGTGGGAATTTGGCACTATACCTAGAAATTGTGTCTCCACAAACCACGTGTTATCAGGAATCGTGTACATGCCTCACACCCTTATCTTAAGAATAAATGATTTTATCTACAATTTTCTCTTGTGTTCCGAGATTACGTTTTTGCACCTAAGCCACTCACCTCGTAGCTTTCCCGTTAGCATATCCAATGCGTTTCCTTATGCACAGGTCCAGTGATTAGTCTCCCCTTGTATTTCATAACAAATTCTTTAAGTTAAGTCTTATTTTCAGGTGTGTTGCTGGGAGCTGATCTTATGCAGTGTTCATGCATTTTCTATTTTATTTTAAGTGTTTGAGTGTCGTGAACAGTGCACGGGAAATACTATTAATTACATCGTATCCGCTATGAGCGACCTCACAACGTATGCATTTTTGTGAGTTTTTGGTCTGTGATCAAATTAATTTATTTTCCGACTCGGCCAAACCTTCGATTAGTTGTATGGTTAGAGTCGGTGGCGACCCTAATCTTCTCAAGTTAACTTCACAAGCAATAAGCATTTACATTCCCAATAATAACGTAATAACCCGTAGTAACCGGTTAGTTACAACGTGAATGAAAGCACCTGTCTTGCGCACGGCCCATTTAAGTTGCTATAAACACGCTGGGGACACGGTCCTCCTACCTCTCCCTTTGACCTGGAGTCAGCGCCCCCCCCCCCCCTTCGTCAGTATGAGTGCTTCGCCGATGATCGTCGCGAGTGTTTCTGTGCCTCAGTGTCTCTCCGTCTGTGTACAGTGTTTCCATCAGTGTTTCTACTACGTTCGCGTCTCAACCTGGATATCTTCTTCTGTTCAACTGGTGCCACGCTTCATGTACAGTCTCTTCCGTCGAACGACTTTTAACTTTTTATATGTTTACCATGCTTTTTATGTTTTCTCTGTCTTCCGTGTCTAAACGTTGTATCTCTTGGCCGAAGAGCGGCGTATGTAGGCCGCTGCCGGCCCGCCTCAGGTAAGGAATGAAATAACAATAAAGGAAAAAAAAATATAAACGGGCACACGGCTTTTCCTTCTTTCGCGTCTGCAACGTTCGCTAGGACTGTCTCAAAGCAGGATCGCGCTCTGCTTGTAAAGCTGTATTACAAGAATGATGACTGTGCACACGTCGCTCTGCAGAAGTTCGGGACACTGAAGGGTTTGAAACAAGGCGTAGGTCCGATGACTGCCGTGAGTCTGGAGAAAATGATTCGGAAATAAAAAAAAATGCGTTCTTTTGGTGTGCAACCTGGTAGAGGTAGGAACCGAATTGGTTCTGCGTCAGTGGGAAGCAGTGGCCACAGCATTGTAGGAGGAGACGCGTGGTGGTGTGTAAACGGGTTGTGCACGGAGAAATGTCCCGAACATTGGACATACACGTGAGTACGGTGCTCAAAATACTACTAAACATCCTTCTTTGCTATCCATTCGAAGTTACCCATGTACAGGAGTTGCTTCCTGTTGACCTGTGGTTCTAGGCGCTACAGTCTGGAACCGCGCGACCGCTACGGTCGCAGGTTCGAATCCTGCCTCGGGCATGGGTGTGTGTGATGGCCTTAGGTTAGTTAGGTTTAAGTAGTTCTAAGTTCTAGGGGACTGATGACCTTAGAAGTTAAGTCCCATAGTGCTCAGAGGCGTTTGAACCATTTTTGTTGACCTGCTAGCAAGAGAGACCTTTGCATTAGAATTTCTAGCTCGCATGGAAGTGGACAATGATTGGCCGTGAAAGATTTTGTGGATATACGAAGCCCACTTCCATATGACAGGACACGGCAATACACAGAATTGTTGAATATGGGCCACAGAAAATCAACACGCAAATCAACCAGTATCACTTCATCCTGAAAAGGTCACTATATAGAGTTGGTTTACGGCATTATTTATCATAGGGCCATATGTTTTCGAAGAGACAGGTGCTTCCGCTCCTGAAACCTGTACCGGCACTGGTAAGCGCTATCAGTGTCTTTTGCGCTCTCCAACAGCGTGGATGTCTGGCTGGGATCATTTTTATGCAAGATGGCGCACCTCGACACGTTACAAGTCCATTTAAGCAGCTGCTGAAGCGCCATTTCGGAAATGCTAGAATTGTCAGCAGCTATTTCCCTACAGCCTGGCCATCCCGAACAGTTGATCTTAATCCGTGTGACTTGTTGGTGTGGGGCTATCTAAAAGATGTTGTGTTGAGTGTTCCAATTGCAAACTTAGCTGCACTGAAGGCACACAGTGCGCAACACATTCTGAATGTGACACCGGAAAGACCTGCATCAGTTGTGGAACATGCTGTTTCTCGTTTCAGGTTGTTGCAGAAAACGGTGAACAGCATACTGAACACGTTTTGCCCCACTCACACGGAAATTAATAATCCGATTTGATGTTGATTCATGTTTTTATGCGGTATTTGGCCTGAGGACATTTGAAAACCGATGTGATTCATGCTTCTTCTGCGGTTTTTGACCTCAGGACAATTAAAAAGCCGATGTGAGTTGAGCCGTAGTAAAGTTAGGTTTGAAAAGCGCGCCTCAGCGCGTAGCGTGACGTAGTCGCCCTCCGTTTTCTGACGGTGGCGCCTTTGTCGCAATTGAAGGCTTCGGTGTCTCCCTCTAGCGGGAAAGGCGAAAAGTGGGCTGTTCGCGTGGGTTTAAGAGGTGGCTGTATGGGCTCTCGTGGAAGGATACGGATCCTGTACACCTCCCGTAAACTCGATCCTCCTCACCCGCTCGTCTCCCCGATCCTCTCCCACCCCCGCCCGCTGCCACGCCTGTATTCCCACGTCCCACCCGGTCTCCATCTCTCCACCCTCCTTACCCTCTCCCGAGGTGGCTTCCGCCAGCTCCCTCTCCCTGATGATGTCCTCCTCCCTTCCATTTACCCCTCCTATCAACTTTGATCCTCCCCCCACTCCCTGTTTCCTTTCCTTTAGGCACCCTCCCTCCCTTCTCTTTCTTTTTCCCCCCGTCCCCCGTCCTCCACCCCTCTTCCCCCGGGCTTCCCCTCCCCCTTCCTCCCTCCCCCACTCTCCCCTGCCCATGGCATCTCTGCTCTCCCCTCTCCCACTCCCCTTCCTCCTCCTCCTCCTCTCTTGGCAGGTCCCCGGACTCGCACACGCTCAGTGAACATTCGCGCGCCGGAGGTCATCGCCATTAGTGTCTCGTGTGTGTGCCTTCGTTTGTGTTTAGTGTTTGTTCGCCGAAACGCCGCCACTGTTCACGTGTACCATCGCCATCATCCCTTTTTGTGCGCCGTGTCCACTAGTGTCAGTGATGTTTTCCCGTCAGGCGTGAACGGCTCCGTGTTTTTTTGTTTTTTGGTGTCTACATTGTTTTGCCCAACATTTTTGATTGTATTCTCTGTGTCCCCTCTATTTCTTACTTATTGTAAATCTCAAGGCTGAAGAGCGGCGTACTCAGCTGCTGACAGCCCGCCTTGTGTGAGGTGATAAAAATTACAATAAAGAAAAAAAAAAAAAAAGCTCTCGTGGAGAGTTGGCAGTCGGGGCATCGAGAAGCGACTTCTCTGCCGGTGCTGGAGTGACAGCACGCAGACCGCGGCATCAGCGTAAGCGATGCGAGCAGCGGCTCCGTGGTATAGTCTGTCGGTAAACTGAAGAGCGAGCGAGCGAGTCCCCACTCTGCCTACCCAGCTACGTCACAGGGCGCTCCTACAGGCTGTTTCACAATTTAGTACCGGTCCTGCCGCGGCGCGCGTTTTAAATCTTTGTCGATGCCGTGTACAGATACGTCCTGGCAGCGTTTATTTCTAGACAAATCCGTTAAGACCATAATGAATCCAAAAGACGATAGCTTCTTCCGAAACACAACATTACAGAGTAAGTAATATTAACGTAGGAACGGAAGTCAGGACTCTGCTACAAATACAGAACCGAATGCCTGTTCATGTGAATGTATGTACCCTCTACTGCTATTCGCAAAACGAACCCCGTATGGTGCAATCAATCTGTAGAATTTAAGCCTTGTTCTTACTTTATGTTTCTATTAAAAGCTAGAAATTTCCAGGTAAATCCCATTTTACGCTGTGTCTTACGTAAAACATCTTTCTGCCAAAGAAAACAGACTTTTTTTTTTTTTTTGACGGCAGTAAGCAATGTCCATAATGTCGTCATTATTTTTTGGTTTATGTGAAAGTCCTCCATCGTTTGTAGAATGACCGATTTTGTGAAACTGCCTATAACGAAGAGTTTCCTCCCAAAATTATCAGTTTTCCTTCGTGGCGGTTCCAGTAAACCACGCGGTTTATTTTCGCGTTTCTTCCTTATGCGTCCTATTGTGGCGAGGCTGACGTTTGCATAAATTGCAGCCCTCTGCTTGGGACTGGTAATATTAGCCCACAGTTCTTTTGTGCCGCCTCTTTAACACATGATGTAACATTACAGACAATCGAACGCTCGTTACTCCATCAATACCTCCTCTTCTCCATATTCTGCACATTTTCTTGCAATGCACGGCGGTTATCCATCACTTCCGGATACCGAAGTATATCAGTAAGCATACAAAATTAACTGTCTGACACTGGCAATTAAGATCCCACGAACAGAACGACGTGTATCACTGCTCGCTGATCTACACCGCTAGGCAGGTAACGGGCAACTGATTTTGGGTGCCCCTGTAGGCCAGTGGCAGGGTTCTTCTGGGAAAGGCCGCTTCCCCCACCAAAAGCACTGCTCGCTCTTG
This sequence comes from Schistocerca cancellata, assembly GCF_023864275.1. Classification (NCBI taxonomy): domain Eukaryota; kingdom Metazoa; phylum Arthropoda; class Insecta; order Orthoptera; family Acrididae; genus Schistocerca; species Schistocerca cancellata. The sequence continues at coordinate 94,262,292 of NC_064628.1, read as the reverse complement.
AGTTTACAGACAGACTATATGGGGCTTTAGCTGCTCGTCGCGAAAGGAATCTTCCTGAGCGTGGGTCCGCGAGGGGCCTAATCTGCAGTTCGGCCGTATGCTGTCGACCGGCGAGGAGGTTCTGAAAGTCGGCGCGCCTTCGTGCGTCCGTTGAAACGGCTGGCAGCGGGCGGCTCGGCAGAGCATTTGGAGGTGCTGCGTTGGCTCAGTCCTGGGAGTCGTAACGCACCAGAAGTTGAGTATTGATTGTTAACAGATTTTATGAAGTTTAATTGAATTCAATTTACTTATTGTTGTTAATTATACCAGCCGTATTTGGGGGGGGGGGGGTGTTTCCCGCCATTCATTCTCGTCTGTCCACCCGCGGGAAGATGGTAATATTAGAAAGGGTGGTCCGTTTGTCCCCTTTTGAGGACGAAAGGGGGGCAGTCAGAGTAAATTTGTGGTTCGGACTGCTTCTTTCCCCTCCCAGCTTGCCTACGGGTTTATTCGACTGTTAGCCTCTGCCATGTCTGTGAAAGTCTAAGGCACCAATGGCTGAACTGTTTAAAATACAGGGCTCTAAGACCTGATCCATTCTCTCGCCTGCCGTAACTAGTATAACTAAACTCACGTGTAAAATGTACTCTAAGATAGAAGAAAAATTCCTTTTGACTCGTGGTAAGAACTAGTCAGTTGCATAACGAATTCCTGCTCGTCTGGAAGCTGTAACTTACATAAATTTGTGTTTATGTATATTTGGCTATAATCAGGCAAGGTTGTTAATGTACGCCGTAGTGGATCTTTTATAATGCTTCTACTCAGCGAAAAGCTGTTGTGTGTTTTTCCAGTTCAATACCTTTCAAGGCTTTTAGTCAACGTGCTTATGTGTTTTATACAGGTAGGTGATTATTAGTGTTGCCATTTCATTACGGATAGAAATTGTTGCCTTGAAAGGAGAATGTTGTAAAAGTTCGCCAGTCCTACATGGCGAGCGGGTGTGTTTGCCGTAAGTTGACTGGCAGAAATTTGTAAAATCTGTTTTTTTATATATTTTGGAAATGTTAATGTTATTAACTGTGAGTGTCCCCCCGTGTGCATGACTCATGCGTTTTGGTTTTTCTATTTTGAAAACTTTTATAAACAAGATTGTCTTTATATGTTGCAGACAAGTTAGATTCTGCGCCATTTAATGAATGGAGAGAAATTCACCTGTAGTTTAGCTGAGATTGAAATATTATACAGCGTCGCGTGGTATACGTTAAATTGCTTGCCTGTACTTGCCTTTTACTGGCGTGACATTTTTTATGATAATTTAATAATTTAAAAGTCCTTTCCTATCGTAAATTGTGACTTATTTGTTAAATGATTGTTGTTTTTTTAAAAAAAATATCGTAGAGTCTTGCACCAAATTTGAATAAGGAGTGTCACTGAAAATTGTGTGTAATTTCACCAGTTATTCCTTGGCACCTACTTCCACTTTACATTTTGTGTATTGATTGAGATTAATAACCTTTGGTGAACCAGCAGTAATTTTACGGTTCACTGAGTGATGCTTTTTATGTGGTTTTTGGCCTGAGGACAATTAAAAACCTATTTTCCCATCCGATGTGATATGACCTTGCCGTGGTGGGAGGGGATACGTAACTAACAGTATCACACCTGTACACCCATGCACACTGAGTAGTACAGTTTGTTTAACGTCAAGCGTACACCTTAGGCATTGTTGTATGATGCATAAGTCATTTGCAGTCGAGCACTATTAAATTATGATGCTCGCAGCGCCGTCTATTGCTACACTCTGTAACTATTTATTTTTCTTCTCCCTTACGTTTTCCCCCCTTCTCCGATAGCATTCGTTTGCAATTTGACGTCATTCTGACCACTGGTGTTATTTCTACAGCGGTTTGAAAGTTTAATTATCATCACCCTGTAGAAAGCGACCTCGCGGATTGCTCATGGGGCCTATGGAATGTCACCCATGCCTGCGCAAGTCATCACGGAACGCCCCGCCATGCACTAAAAAAAATGGTTCAACTGGCTCTGAGCACTATGGGACTTAACATCTGAGGTCATCAGTCCACTAGAACTTAGAAATACTTAAACCTAACTAACCTAAGGACATCACACACATCCATGCCCGTGGAAGGATTGGAACCTGCGACCGTAGCAGCAGCGTGGCTCCGGACAGAAGCGCCTAGAACCGCTCGGCCACAACGGCCGGCCGCCATGCACTCTAGAGACATAAACTCGGACAAAGTTGAAGATAGCGTGCAACAAGGCTCGTGCGACCAAAGTATACTCTTCCACTGTTCCATTATCCAGGTTTATGGCTCCGGCACCAGCTTTTCCCGTCACTGCAATTTCCATCACAGATGAGTGGTTTTGGAGTTCGAGCTCGCCCTGCAATGTCCGTCTTACGGAGCACCTTTCGTGCTGTTTTGGCGCTGACAGGGTCGCGAGTGCGACATTAAGTTCTGGCGATCATTTCTTTTTCAAAATTTTCCGGCAGCCCTTCCACCTTAAAATTACCCACCAGTTTCTATCTTCGTTCGTCTAGAACAGCGCTTCCCAAACCATGCGCCACGTTTCACTAGGATGCCGTGGGCAGCGTGTCACCGTGTCGCGCACGCTGGTCGAGAGTCAAGAGGCAAGATAAAAAATAATGGTAGCTTCAGAGGTTTGACACATCAGTCATTAACGTCATCCAGAAAGAAATAAGAGTCGAAATCTCCTATTGCCATCCCGTAACACTAAGAAGAGATTGGATCATACTGCTATGCCGAAACCTGGTCTGTTTTCTTACACAGAAACAATACAGGGTGATTCAAAAAGAATACAACTTTAAAAATGTCTACTTAATGAAACAGACATAATATAACCTTCTGTTACACATCATTAAAAAGAGTATTTAAAAAGGTTTTTTTCACTCAAAAACAAATTCAGAGATGTTCAATGTGGCCCCCTCCAGACACTCGAGCAATATCAACCCGATACTCCAACTCGTTCCACACTCTCTGTAGCATATCAGGCGTAACAGTTTGGATAGCTGTTGTTATTTCTCGTTTCAAATCATCAATGGTGGCTGGGAGAGGTGGCCGAAACAGCATATCCTTGACATACCCCCATAAGAAAAAATCGCAGGGGGTAAGATCAGGGATTCTTGGAGGCCAGTGATGAAGTGCTCTGTCACGGGCTGCCTGCCGGCCGATCCATCGCCTCGGGTAGTTGACGTTCAGGTCCTTTTTCGTAGGACTCTCCATACAGTTGATTGTGGAATTTGCAGCTCTCTGCTAGCTCTGCGAGTCGATTTTCCTGGGCTGCGAACAAATGCTTGCTGGATGCGTGCTACATTTTCATCACTCTTTCTCGGCCGTCCAGAACTTTTCCCATTGCACAAACACCCATTCTCTGTTAACTGTTTATACCAACGTTTAATACACCACCTATCAGGAGGTTTAACACCATACTTCGTTCGAAATGCACGCTGAACAACTGTCGTCGATTCGCTTCTGCCGTACTCAATAACACAAAAAGCTTTCTGTTGAGCGGTCGCCATCTTAGCATGAACTGACTCTGACGCCTAGTCAACAGCGCCTCAAGCGAACAAATGTACAACTAAATGAAACTTTATAGCTCCCTTAATTCGCTGACAGATAGTGCTTAGCTCTGCCTTTTGTCGTTGCAGAGTTTTAAATTCCTAAAGTTGTGGTATTCTTTTTGAATCACCCTGTATCTCAAAAGAAGTTTCCAAGATGCAGTGCCAGTATTTTTTTAAAGGCTGAAAATACCAATAGCGAGTGTCACCTAGCGGCTGGATGTGAACACCCCTACCGACAGAGCTACAGGACCGGAGCAGGACCTTGGGTGGCCGCTCATGGCGTAAACACGTAACGTGACACAACGGGGTCGTGTTTTGTCGAGTTGGTAGTTTCTCTGACATAGCTGTTCGCAGGAACGACGCACTGCAACTTGCTCATTCAATATCCAGACACAACAAGAAAGAAGGAAGGAAGGAAGTACGGAAGACAGGTGTACTGTACACAGCTAAGATTATTATAGAGAGAGTTTAGCTAAGATCCTTACTACTGAAACGTCCCCTCCTTAGAACAATTATACATGACTGTGCTTAAACTGACACACAATATTATTTAGCGCAACGCAATCTGACTTTCAAAAATCCCTTCAAAAAAATGGCCCTGACTAACATTAACCTATACCTTTTACAAATCACTTACCTCACAAAAATCTTCGTTACTCGAACTACTGCAATACAGCGAGCGCCACTACTGTCAGCTAAATAAAAGATTCAAACTACGGAAGGCACTAACTACTGATAGGCATAGTTAGCAAATGAAAGGTTTTAATAGAGAACAAACAATGTATTTACCTTAATAGTGTTGAAAAAGCATAATATACATAGCAGTTCATAATATCCATTCTGTACTCAAAAATCCGCCATCTCATTTCCCACATCCACCACTGCTGGCGGCTCACCTCCAACTGCGCAACGCTACGCGCTGTTCACATCCATCTGCCCAACACTACAATGGCAGACAACAATGCAAACTAGCCACAGACTGCACATAGCACAGCCAGTAATTTTCATACAGAGCGCTACGTAACGTTGCCAATAAGAAAACATAAACAGCCTACTTACACTACCAGAGAGAACGAAGCGGCCATGGCGTAATTATACAATGTTATGGCTGACGACAGCATCCCCTTGCATCGTTCAGTTTCTTCGACAGTTTTTTACTAATATGGAACTGAGGAAGAGTTAAAGCCGGCATATCAATGCTGTACAGGGCACACAAATTTCCACTTCGTCATACAGAACTCCCACAAGAAATACAAACCATAACATATACTGCAACAGACAATGGATATGACCCTTCTCTAATTAATACCATGTCACAACAGATAAAAAATAAACTGAACAAACAACATCAAACCACACTCCGCTGGCCGAAGTGGCCGTGCGGTTAAAGGCGCTGCAGTCTGGAACCGCAAGACCGCTACGGTCGCAGGTTCGAATCCTGCCTCGGGCATGGATGTTTGTGATGTCCTTAGGTTAGTTAGGTTTAACTAGTTCTAAGTTCTAGGGGACCAATGACCTCAGCAGTTGAGTTTCATAGTGCTCAGAGTCATTTGAACCATTTTTTTTAACCACACTCACAACTGACAGTGCCCCAGCAGTCCAATATGTAAAATTGCCATATCTTGGAATAGTATCTGACAAATTAGCAAGACTATTCAAAAACACAGAATTAAAAATTAGCTTCAGCACCAACAACAACCTAAGTAGGAAGCTTATTCACAATATAAAACCACCAGATACAAGTCTTGATGCATCTGGCATTTACAAAATTAGCTGCAGTCAGTGTAATAAATATTATATCGGCCAAACAGGCAGAAATTTCAGAACCCGATTCAAAGAACATTTAGACTGCTACAGGCTTGTTAAATGTAACAAATCAGTAGCAGGAACTCACATTAAAGACACAGGCCACCCTTTAAAAATCGAAGACAACCTCGTAATTTTACACAAAATAGGAAAAAGTAAAAGAATAGATATCATGGAAGAAATGGAAATTTTCATACATAACAGAAAGTATGGAGATAGCATTCTTAATGAAATAACCGTACTCAAAACTCTTCAACAGTCTTAAGCCAGTTCTAACTCAATAGATTCAAGAAATGTCAATGTAAATAATCGACTACAATAAAAAATATCGATACAGAACTTCGATAATCGATACATCTCACATGCTACAGTCCGCCATCTTGTGTTGTGTGTATAACATGGAAGCAATTTGTGCAGTGGCATTCAGTGAAAACATATAATGTGCAATTGTGTAATGTCAATCAACAGCTCCGCCATTACACCAGTGATACAAGTGAAGCAGCAAGAAGATGTAACTGTAAGTGATCAAGTGTCATATAAAAGCCTTTCACACTGTTTTCGTAACAGATAACTGATGCAAATCTATCTGCATCCGATACAGGCTGTGATATACATAGTCAACCAGAAGGAAGAAAACCACAGTAGACATCACTGACTTCGATTTGTAGATATTCCCCCCAAATGCCACACCAGCAGCTACTGTAAAAAACAAAGTGTTCTAGATTAATCTAGTTTAAAACTGTCTATTTTTAAGTAACATTTCTCGATGTATGTATGTATGTAAAAACGCTTGAAAATGAACAAAACATGTTCGAAACGTGTTGCATTATGTTAGATTAAGCATAAAATAAAAAAGACTCGTAGCAGAAACTTGAAATAAATAATAAATGAAACTGCATGGATGTCTGCAAACGACAGGGGCTGAAGTGGTTTGTAGATACTACTTGCTTTTTTACTTTAATTAAAACTGATTTAAACGCAAACAGATAATTACTAACAATGAAGACAGAAAAAATTTCTAGCAACTCAGGCACATTTGACGTTCAAATACAACGGCCTGCTGAAAAGAATGCCTCCGAATTTTTTATGTGAAAACTATTAACGCGTTTTGGATAAAACAAACGTTACCAGCATTCTACATTTTCATTCTATTTAAAGCCCTCTGCCATTAGAGGGCTCCGAACTGTAGTGTGTAACATAGCGATGTATAATGTGAGTACATCGGTGCGTGAGAGACAGCGTGCTGTAATCGAGTTTCGAATTCGAAGACTTCGTCCACAAGTGGAGCATGACAATGCCAGAACGCACTTGGCGCTGAGACATATGCAACAATTATAATATTTCTGCTCCAAAGAAGAAATTAATGTTTTAAGCTGGTAATACTGAACTCGTTGTTATTGAACTAGTGTCTGTAGTGTCTCTGTTGGTGTATCTGTGAAGGACAATATCCCAAACGGCGTCGACGGCCGCCGCAGCGTACATAATTTCGTACAAATAGACGATTTACTCTCGTGGTGGAGAAGCAGCTGCCGACTACGACGGTTTGGGTGCATAGATCATGAGAAATCAGTACCCCGAACAACCACCTCTGGCCGTAATAACGGCCTTGATACGGCTGGGCATTGAGTCAAACAGAGCTTGGATGGCGTGTACAGGTACAGCTGCCCACGCAGCTTCAACACCATACCACAGTTCATCAAGAGTAGTGACTAGCGTATTGTGACGAGCCAGTTGCTCGGCCACCATTGACCAGACATTTCAATTGGTGAGAGGTCTGGAGAATGTGCTGGCCAGGGCAGCAGTCGAACATTTTCTGTATCCAGAAACGCCCGTACAGGACCTGCAGCATGCGATCGTGCATTATCCTGCTGAAATGTAGGGTTTCGCAGGGATCGAATGAAGGTTAGAGCCACTGGTCCTAACAAATCTGAAATGTAACGTCCACTGTTCAAAGTGCCGTCAGTGCGAACAAGAGGTGACCGAGACGTGTAACCAATGGCAGCCCACAGCATCACGCCAGGTGATACGCCAGTATGGCGATGAGGAATACACGCTTCCAATGTGCGTTCACCGCGATGTCGCCAAACACGGATGCGAACATCACGATGCTGCAAACAGAGCCTGGATTCATCCGAAGAAATGACGTTTTGCCATTCGTGCACCCAGGTTCGTCGTTGAGTACACCATCGCAGGCGCTCCTGTCTGTGATGCAGCGTCAAGGGTAACCGCACCCATGGTCTCCGAGCTGCTAGTCCACGCTGTTGCAAACTTCGTCGAAGTGTTCGTGTAGATGGTTGGGGTCTTGCAAACGTCCCCATCTGGTGACTCAGGGATCGAGCCGTGGCTGCACGATCCGTTACAGCCATGCGGAAAAGATGCCTGTCATCTCGACTGCTAGTGATACGAAGCTGTTGGGATCCAGCACGGCGTTCCGTATTACCCTCCTGAACCAACCGATTCCATATTCTGCTAACAGTCATCGGATCTCGACCAACGCGAGCAGCAATGTCGCGATACGGTAAACCGCAATCGCTTTAGACTACAATCCGACCTTTATCAAAGTCGGAAACATGGTGGTACGCTTTTCTCCTCCTTTCACGAGGAATCACAACAACGTTTCACCAGGCAACGCCGGTCAACTGCCGTTTGTGTATGAGAAATCGGTTGGAAACTTTGCTCATGTCAGCACGTTGTAGGTGTCGCCACCGGCGCGAACCTTGTGTGAATGCTCTGAAAAGCTAATCATTTGCGTATCACAGCATCTTCTTCCTGTCGGTTAAATTTCGCGTCATCTTCGTGGTGTAACAATTTTAAAGTCCATATATAGCCGTTTTTGAAACACCCTACACTTACACGCCATTAGCGTGTTTTTGTGTTGTTATCGTACCTTTTACCGAACTTCCGCTTTCTAGCCACGACTTTTTTGGAGTTTGTACACTGGTGAGCGTTAAGCGCTGTTCCGTATGCATGCTCTCTGGCAGATCTCAAAGATTTTTTTCGTTTGACGTCAGCGGTGTGGAACATGAAGTCCCGCGGGAGGCAAAGTGTTTGTGTGTGCCAGGCCTCAGACACGTGGATACCGCACACTGGCGCGGGCGTGTGGAGCAGCGAGTCGCGGCGAACAAGAGAGCGGCGGCGTGGCGGGGCTGTAGGGCGCTAATGACCGTGTCCCGGGGTCGAGCCCGGGACCCCTGGCCGGCTGCGTGACTCCGCGGAAGGCGGGCGGGCGGCGCGCCAGCTCACGGCATTCCTCGCCGGTGCGCTAACACGCACAGCACACAGCACACACACGCACACACACGCACACACTGGCATCGACGTCAACACAGTACAGACGTGTGCTGTTCTCCGACGCGCACTATCTTTCGCTCTTCCGTTTCTGAAGCGAGAAACAAACGAGAACACTTCCTCACTGCACTAGACTGCTCGGGTGGGGCTCTTGTTCTTGAGCGTCCGCAAACATTCATCCGAGAGGGGGCATGATTCTAAAACGGCCATTTTTTATACAGGGTGTTACAAAAAGGTACGGCCAAACTTTCAGGAAACATTCCTCAGACATAAAGAAAGAAAATATGTTATGTGGACATGTGTCCGGAAACGCTTACTTTCCATGTTAGAGCTCATTTTATTACTTCTCTTCAAATCCCATTAATCATGGAATGGAAACACACAGCAACAGAACGTACCAGCGTGACTTCAAACACTTTGTTACAGGAAATGTTCAAAATGTCCTCCGTTAGCGAGGATACATGCATCCACCCTCCGTCGCACGGAATCCCTGATGTGCTGATGCAGCTCTGGACAATGGCGTATTGTATCACAGCCATCGACAATACGAGCACGAAGAGTCTCTACATTTGGTACCGGGGTTGCGTAGACAAGAGCTTTCAAATGCCCCCATAAGTGAAAGTCGATGGTTGAGGTCAGGAGAGCGTGGAGGCCATGGGATTGGTCCGCCTCTACCAATCCATCGGTCACCGAATCTGTTGTTGAGAAGCGTACGAACACTTCGACTGAAATGTGCAGGAGCTCCATCGTGCATGAACCACATGTTGTGTCGTACTTGTAAAGGCACATGTTCTAGCAGCACAGGTAGAGTATCCCGTATGGAATCATGACAACGTGCTCCATTGAGCGTAGGTGGAAGAACATGGGGCCCAATCAAGACATCACCAACAATGCCTGCCCAAACGTTCACAGAAAATCTGTGTTGATGACGTGATTGCACAACTGCGTGCGGATTCTCGTCAGCCCACACATGTTGATTGTGAAAATTTACAATTTGATCACGTTGGAATGAAGCCTCATCCGTAAAGAGAACATTTGCACTGAAATGAGGATTGACACATTGTTGGATGAACTATTTGCAGAAGTGTACCCGTGGAGGCCAATCAGCTGCTGATAGTGCCTGCACACGCTGTGGTACAGAAACAACTGGTTCTCCCGTAGCACTCTCCATCCAGTGACGTGGTCAACGTTACCTTGTACAGCAGCAACTTCTCTGACGCTGACATTAGGGTTATCGTCAACTGCACGAAGAATTGCCTCGTCCATTGCAGGTGTCCTCGTCGTTCTAGGTCTTCCCCAGTCGCGAGTCATAGGCTGGAATGTTCCGTGCTCCCTAAGACGCCGATCAATTGCTTCGAACGTCTTCCTGTCGGGACACCTTCGTTCTGGAAATCTGTCTCGATACAAACGTACCGTGCCACGGCTATTGCCCTGTGCTAATCCATACATCAAATGGGCATCTGCCAACTCCGCATTTGTAAACATTGCACTGACTGCAAAACCACGTTCGTGATGAACGCTAACCTGTTGATGCTACGTACTGATGTGCTTGATGCTAGTACTGTAGAGCAATGAGTCGCATGTCAACACAAGAACCGAAGTCGACATTACCTTCCTTCAATTGGGCCAACTGGCGGTGAATCGAGGAGGTACAGTACATATTGACGAAACTAAAATGAGCTCTAACATGGAAATTAAGCGTTTCCGGACACATGTACACATAACATCTTTTCTTTATATGTGTGTGAGGAATGTTTCGTGAATGTTTGGCCGTACATTTTTGTTCAAAATGGTTCAAATGGCTCTGAGCACTATGGGACTTAACATCTGAGGTCATCAGTCCCCTAGAACTTAGAACTACTTAAACCTAACTAACCTAAGGACATCACACACATCCATGCCCGAGGCAGGACTCGAACGTGCGACGGTAGCGGTCGCGCGGTTCCAGACTGTAGCGCCTAGAACCGCTCGGCCACTACGGCCGGCTACCTTTTTGTAACACCCTGTATAACTGATTCCGGAAGTTTGAAGATGTACTGTGAAGCAAGAACTGCAAGGTAAGAGTATTTCATTAATATACGGAGTGACTCCCTGATGATGTTACGAAGGTTCAGGGATGAAGGAGAAGGGTAAATGTATCAGTTTGAGGCAAGGTCCGAAAGGTATAAGAGAATCTGTTACGTTGGCGCGTAAGTTCTTAGCGTTTTTCCGTAAGTTTAATAGACACAAGAGATACACAGAACAGAGACTTTGGTCGTTAATAATATATTCTGTTTCACTATTTGCTTTTGTGGCGAAAATCTCGTTGAGGCATGCTCGGAGCGCATTTTCATCCGGAAAGGAAGTTCCTTGAAGGTTATTCGGTACAGAGCGGAGAAGGTGAAAATCTAACTGTGAAGATCAGGTGAATAAGGTGAGTGATGAATGACTTCCGAATCCAATTCTTGTATAGTGTTTTTTGCCAGTCTAGCAGAATGCGGGCAAGCGTTATCATGGAGTAGCGTCACTTCTTGCGGTCTTGCTGCTCGTTGCTCTTGGACTGCAAGACATTTCAGTTGCTGACAATAAATGTCAGCTGTTCCAAGCCGGCCAGAGTGGCCGAGCGGTTCTAGGCGCTTCAGTCTGGAACCGCGCGACCGCTACGGTCGCAGGTTCGAATCCTGCCTCGGGCATGGATGTGTGTCATGTCCTTAGGTTAGTTAGGTTTAAGTAGTTCTAAGTTCTATGGGACTGATGACCTCAGAAGTTGAGTCCCATAGTGCTCAGAGCCATTTGAACCAAACTGTTCCATCAGATGCATAACATTATCTTTTGTGGATGCGCGCATGTCTTTATGCTGGGAGTAACTGCTATTGTTTGGGCACAACCATTTCTTTCTTTTCTTTGTCTTAGCATAAAGACACAATTTCTCGTGACCAATAATGATGCGGGAGAAGAATGGTCAGAGCTTTTCAAGAGCCAGTTGATGAAGAGCGCAGCAGAAAAGCACACGTAGCCACCCGATACCCGATTTTTGAATCTTCCCCATTCCATGTAAATGTTGCACGATGCACGGTGGCGGAATGATCACAGTAATTTACATTTGCCAGCTCTCGAGTACACTAACGTGGGTTAAGGCGTTCAGACTATAAACCCTAAAGGTCTTCCTGAACGTGGACAGTCACTAATGCCAAAATGATCCTCCTTTGAACGAGAAAACCATTTTATTGCCGTATTCTATCCAGTTGCATTATCCGCATATACGATGCAAATGCTTCTCTCCCCCTCTACTGAACTTAAACAGAAGAATAGATCGGAAATGTTCCGATTTCTCCACTTGACACTCCATCTTCTGGCGTCAACAGTTCCACCCCCTATCTCCAAATGACTAAACGATAATATGTAAACTCAAATGGCTATAGTGAACTACAAATAAAAGAAAAAAAAATCCGTGGCTCGTGGTCTTGCAGTAGCGTTCTCGCTTCCCGCGCACGGGGTCCCGGGTTCGATTCCCAGCGGGGTCAGGGATTTTCTCTGCCTCGACATGACTGGGTGTTGTGTGTCTTTCATCACCATTACATCCTCATTCACTCGCAAGTCGCAGTAGTGGCGTTAAAGAACTTGTGGAGCGGCGGCCGAACCGCCCCGCAAGGGGTCTCCGGGCCACCAATGACATACGCTCATTAAAATAAAAAATGGCAATCGATAAATAAACCCATAGCAACCGAAATACAAACATGCGAATCAAAAACGCAACGAACTTATGCAACAACCTGATACTGATGTTCCGTCTTAGCCTTGCGCAGCGCTCGAACTTAGGACCCCAACTTCCGAACGCTGATCATGACATACAGAATCCCCCCTGAATACTCCCAAATACCGTCAGATAATTTCCCCTGTTGACGGACTACTGACGGCGCACCTAACTTGATGTAAGAGAGACCGGAAATCTTGAATCTGCGGTAACGTATCAATGAACTGCATTTACCTGCAAAAGCAGGCATGGCGTCATCGCACGAAGTTCGTTGTACCCTTTGGAAAGTGTCGCAGGCTGTGAGAATTCTTGCCAGGACGTCCCCCTTAGTCTGGACAGGCTTCTCGTACACAAGACTTTTCGCATAGCTGCACAAGAAGAACTCAATTGGGGTGAGATCAGATGGGCGTTCTGGCCACGGAACACGTTCTTCTCTGCCTGTCCACCCTTCAGGGAATGTCTGACCCAGGTGTTCACGAACCATCAAAGTGAGCTGAGGCTCCATAGTTTTGGAACCACTTCCGTTGGCGAATAACAAGTCAGGTGTGTTCCAGGAACACGGATAGTACGTTTCTAACAAAGATTGTGTACACTGGTGAATTTAAACGGAGAGGAAGAAGAAACGGACCTAGTATGGAACCATTGATTATGCCTGCACGCACGTTAACTGATAATCTGTTATGATGAAGTTTCACAACTGCTGCGTCGCGATTCTCATCGGCCCTAAGATGTTGTTGTTGTGGTCTTCAGTCCTGAGACTGGTTTGATGCAACTCTCCATGCTACTCTATCCTGTGCAAGCTGCTTCATCTCCCAGTACCTACTGCAACCTACATCTTTCTGAATCTGCTTAGTGTATTCATCTCTTGGTCTCCCTCTACGATTTTTACCCTCCACGCTGCCCTCCAATACTAAATTGGTGATCCCTTGATGCCTCAGAACATGTTCTACCAACCGATCCCTTCTTCTGGTCAAGTTGTGCCACAAACTTCTCTTCTCCCCAATCCTATTCAATACTTCCTCATTATTTATGTGATCTACCCATCTAATCTTCAGCATTCTTCTGTAGCACCACATTTCAAAAGCTTCTATTCACTTCTTGTCCAAACTGTTTATCGTCCATATTTCACTTCCATACATGGCTACACTCCATCCAAATACTTTCAGAAACGACTTCCTGACACTTAATACTCGATGTTAACAAATTTCTCTCCTTCAGAAACGCTTTCCTTGCCATTGCCAGTCTACATTTTATATCCTCTCTACTTCGACCATCATCAGTTATTTTGCTCCCCAAATAGCAAAACTCCTTTACTACTTTAAGTGTCTCATTTCCTAATCTAATTCCCTCAACATCGTCCGACTTAATTCGACTACATTCCATTATACTCGTTTTGCTTTTGTTGATGTTCATCTTATATCCTCCTTTCAAGACACTGTCCATTCCATTCAACTGCTCTTCCAAGTCCTTTGCTGTCTCTGACAAAATTACAATGCCATCGGCGAACCTTAAATTTTTTATTTCTTCTCCATGGATTTTAATACCTACTCTGAATTTTTCTTTTGTTTCCTTTACTGCTTGCTCAATATACAGATTGAATAACATCGGTGAGAGGCTACAACCCTGTCTTACTCCCTTCCCAACCACTGCTTCCCTTTCATGTCCCTCGACTCTTACAACTGCCATCTGGTTTCTGTACAAATTGTAAATAGCCTTTCGCTCCATGTATTTTACCCCTGCCACCTTTAGAATTTGAAAGAGAGTATTCCAGTCAACATTGTCAAAAGCTTTCTCTAAGTCTACAAATGCTAGAAATGTACGTTTGCCTTTCCTTAATCTTTCTTCTAAGGTAAGTAGTAAGGTCAATATTGCCTCTCGTGTTCCAGTATTTCTAATTTAACAAATTTCTCTTCCTCAGAAACGCTTTCCTTGCCATTGCGTCTACATTTTATATCCTCTCTACTTCGGCCATCATCAGTTATTTTGCTCCCCAAATAGCAAAACTCCTTTATTACTTTAAGTGGCTCATTTCCTAATCTAATTCCCTCAGCCCTAACATGACTTTGCGAATGTTTTGCATTTAGTCTTTGGTCAAACAGGCTTCACGTGTGAGACGTATACACGCAGGAATGTGAGGACTGACTGCAACGCGGTGCTAGAACCGTTGGCTGAACACGACACGAGGGTAGAAATTAGCATGAGTCAAAGCATGCACCCCCTGTGGATGGTAGGGGTGTAGCTGCGTTTGCAGTAACTCTCGCCACACGGTATTCCGCGAAAGATTCATTCCACGTGCAACTGATAGAGTGC